>NC_070578.1:11976200-12294057 GCF_027409825.1 Scomber japonicus
GACAACAGAATCAACTGTTACCATTTGACTGAAGAAGAGCCAAATGCCCTAGACATCAGTAAGCCTCCCCTCAAAGGAATTTTTTTCTGAATGCAAATAATGACTAAAGTTTGCTCAGTGATGAACAGATCACTCTATCAGTTTTTCATGGAAAACAATTTGTCCTTGAATGCACAATGTTTGTACTCATGGACTTTTATGAAAGGTCCCATTTACAATTTCACATGAAATCCCCCACCCCCAGCTCCCCTTAGTGAGAGATAACGACTGGAGATTAATCAATATCCAACCCTACAGAAAACACAGTCACTCACACACACACACACACACACACACACACACACACACACACACACACACACACACACACATGAAGCTGGATATTGTCATAGTGGCCTTTTGTCAATGCAAAAAAATAAAAAAAATAAAAATAATGATAATAATTTAAACATACAATTTGATCTACAAAAGTTTTGTTTTGGGCATATTGTGTTATTACAAAACATCTTAAAAACATCCCAACAATAATTGTATCAAAGTTCATGTGTTTCAGGGCAAACAACAACAGAATATAGTCTGTAGTGAATGCTGTTGCCAAATGGGGCAGAGGTTTCCAATATACCCATCATTATTTTTCTTCTTAATGCTCATATAGAATAACCAAATGTTACTATGTATACCTGCTTGATCATTCATATTACCATATGACATAAAAAATAAGGAAAATAAATATTGCACTTAGCCTTGAGCCTTAGGCTTTTGGCATGGGCGTATATTCCAGCAAAAGCCAGTGGAGGTAGGCTCCTTAGCAGCAATAAAAGGTGGGATTATCACCCTGCTTGTAAAGACTGCCAACCTATTTGGGTAAAGTGTAAAAAGCGACAGGAACCACAGCTGATAGTTAAGTCAAGGCAGGTGTTTGGGAAAATTACAGCTGCTGCACACAGAATGGGTGATCTGTCAGGGGCTTTGTTAGGTACACTGTGCATCAGTGTGGCTTGCTTTACTCACAATGACCCACTATATACAATGTATTGGTTTTGCATAGGGTTGTAATCTTAATACTACAATACACAAGGTGATTCATTTAAACACACTGTTGTATCTTTAGCTACTCTTGCGGCGTTACAATAGGGATGGTAATGTCGTGAGCACAGTCACTCCCCCACTTTGGTCCAGACTGAAATATCTCAACAGCTATTGGATGGATTGACATGAGACATTCATGGTGCCCAGAGGATGAAGCATACTAACTTTGATGATGCCTCGACTTTTCCTCTTGTGAAATGTCTCTATTGGATGGCTTAGAATGGATTAGGATGACATTAGTGATCCTCTGAATTTTCCATCCTGTGCTATAGAGAAATATCATTTTTACTATACTAAAAACAAAAAGGTGGCCCACCTACAATGTGTCATGTCTCCCCTCAAATAGAGTGAAGAAGTGTTGGAGAACTAAGAGCACCATCTGAACTTTGAGGAGGTTGATGTGTTGGTGTTCTCGTGAAGGCCACACGCCAATCATCGTTCTCCCCAGGTTGGTGAGATCAGAAATCATATTGACTAGCTACAGAATGAAAATACAATGCAGTACAGTAGCAAAATTCTCCCTGGCTGAAAAGACAGAAAACAGACAGACAGGAAACAGACCAGTTCCTCAGTGAAACTGGTTGCTGAGGTGCAGGGATAGAACTCCCTCAGAGTTCAAAGATGACAAGTTTCCCACAGAGAGATACCAAGGGACTCAATTCAACTAGTCTTTTTCAGTGTCTTTGAGACAAAATTCAGCTTGTTGTGAAATAAGATTGTGCTTCATTAGGTTTTAAAAAGATTTGCATATCTTACAGCCCCTCTATTTTACATGGTCCGGATATTTGAGAGGCCTCCAATGGGATTATTCTGCAGCTGTGGGGCACGTATTGCCTGAGCATGTTTGTCCAGCAAACAGGCTCCAGTGCTTACTGGCCAGTTACTATCACCAATGGTCACTTCTGCCTCCAAATCTGCTTATAGATTTTCTGTGCTGTGTGGCCTGAGACAGGTCAGGAGGTCAGCCTTTTGCATGGCATTCTGGGAGTGATTGTTCTCCAAAGGCCTTGAGTGTGGAATCTATCATCATTAATGCACCAGCCTGCTCTTGTTAACCGGCTGCCCAAACATGATGGAGAAAGAATGGAGCCCTTTTGGATTGGCTGCTTTTGAAAGGAGATCAAATTCGTCATTTCGTCTAATAATTGGGCCAAATCAGAGAAAGCCAAAGAGGTCACAAGGTCAGCATCAAATGCTAATTGGAGCCTACGTTTGATAGCTGACATTTTGAAAATGAATAATTTGTACTGTTAAGTTAGTAATAAAGTAAAACCAAAGACAGGTGTGATACTAAATGTAAGTTATAGAATTCCATCATGTGATAGATAAATGTGTAAGCTGTAAAAGAAGAACTGTCTGCCATAGCACTATGCTTTAGGAAGACCACCAGTATGATGACCGTACTTTAAGCTATTATGCTGGTTGCGTGACAACAGCTGTGAACTCTCACTTTGATGAATATGCTCAAATGTATGCATCCTCGGACATGTTTACTTAAAGATTGTGAACCTGGGTTAGATATTGCGACCCAGGACTAACATTAGTGTCCTCCATCACCCGGTCATGCACTTCTTTCAGCTTACTGCTATTAAAACTGTCCACATGATATAGGTGAGAGAAGCCAGCTGCTAATGTTAGCGTGAGGTCTTTCTTCTCTTGTGCACAGAGCAGTCCCCCATCCATGGTCCAAAGCAAACGATTCCACCATTTTATCATTGTTTCAGTTTAACCTTTGACCCCACATTGGGAAACTAAATAATGAATTCCATATTTCCTAATAGTGGAAAGCAGGATTGGCTGTTAGTGACCATCAATCAAAGCTAGCAGAGCAGAATGGTCCCATGACTGACCACTAAGTCATACACAGTGTCCACTGCTTAGAGAAAAAAATGTTGTTAAAGTAATACTAAAGTTAGAGTACACATCTTTAATCAAATATACATAAATGTTTTCTCAAAAAGATAAACTCAGAAAAAAGGGATCAAAAAAGACAAAAAAAGACAGATTAAACCTAAGTAGCCATCGCTGATGTGAAATTGCAGACATGTTGACATGAAGTCTCTGAGATGGGCCAACTTTGGTGACTCAACAATGAAAGGGAGATGTTTGAAAGTGTTGATTGCCAATGTTATGTGATTTCAGTAAACCAGGATATGTTTACAAAACCAGATAATTATTTTCATGACCTTATTGTAAGAAGATACCAAAAGGGTGAGAAAAGCAAAGATCTGCTCTATTTATGTCCGGCAGGGTGTGTGTGTGTTTTGCTTTTATTCATTGCTATACAGATAATTTTCTACCAGTGCCACTTCCACTTTGTGATGCTGGCTGAAAAGATGTTTGCATTGCTGCATGAAATCAAGCACAGTGCAGTTTCAAATGATAAGTACATGAGTAAAGCAACACTGCACAAAATCATGGAAAACAAAACCAGAGAAGCACCTGTTATGCACAATGGGGTGAGTGGGGGTGGCAGGTGTGTGCAGTACATCTGAAATGACAGCACTTTCATTAGTTAAAAAAAAAAAAAAACTTTCTGAAACTATTGCCACAGATAAGAACCGTGTGAAAAATCGATGGGGGAGCTCAGTTGTCAGTATGACGATGTGCTGACTAACTCTCGGAGGAGCGAGGCAGAGTGGGAAGAGGGTTTTAAGGACGCCCACTGGAGATAAGAGACCATTCACATGGGAACAGCAGTAGCCCTTTTTATTTTATTTTTTCTAAAGTCACCAAATCTTTAGAGGAACAGAGTTGAGTATGTGCCTTCCTCCTGACTGAGACTGGGATGACAGCTCGGGGGCCGACAGAAAGCACTGTCGACAGTGGGAAAAGGGGAACGGGACGAGCAGAGTAATCTCCTCCTAAGCCTTGCCTATTTATCACGGAGGTAATGATAAGAATCAGATTTAAAGGTGAACCCTGAGATGGGTCAGAGCCTCACACAGGCGGTAACGCGATCTGCAGGAGAGCACTGATAACCCAGGACAATACGGGGGGACGCCTGTCAGATAAATAAAACAAACGGTGCAGAGCTATAAAAGGGGGCCCACGTGGCGTCCGCTTCACAGAACAAACGCACCATCACTAAGAATAGGAAGAGAGTGATGGCTAGAGAGAGGAAGAGAGGGATGCTAAGGAAGAGATAAAGGAAGCAAAAGAGATGACTTATTTCAAAGGAGCCCACAGACAGAGCATGTTGAAAGAGATAGACAGTTAGGGATGGTGGGGGGAACATCATTGATGTGCAAAGTCAACAAGAGTTTGTATTTCAATCTGTTGTTGTACAATCATTAAACTGTAAATTAAGTTTTACTAACAAGGTGCAATGCATCAACTCATCAAACATTGAAACTGATCATTTAAATTACTGGTCCCATTTTAACTGACACTATACACTACTGAGATATTAAATATTTAAGCTGCACCTGGCATAATGACTACTTAAAATATTTACACTAATTAAGATGGTGTAGAGTATTTTCCCAAATTATCTAACACCAATTAGAAACATTTTTTCAATGTTATTTAATAATGGTAATTATATTTATAGCTGAAGAATCCCATAATAATAACCCAAGGAATCATTTTACAAAGCTATGTTGCACTGTACTGTTCTGTACTGTATGTTATTTTCTATCAATATAACATATGCAGTTTTATAGATAGTGAAAAAGCCACAATACAGTATGCTTAAAGTATATTCCAAAGGACTTTGGGAGCCATGGGGTGAGCTGGTTTTCATTAAAACTAAACACAAGTTGATTCCACTCCACCTTCCACCAGAGACGAAGACCTAATTAGTGAAATCTTCACTGCAGTGTTCTGTTGGAATGAAAATCAGCAGACGTGTACGCAGCTCTGGAACCTGCAGCCGTGCTAGCTCTAGGGAGCTTGTGGGCGTCTTGAGCAGTTTGCCCTCAGCTTGACATGTCGCCTGGTAAGGTCATTCAATGGCCTCTGAGACCCTCGGGCACTTCCCCTTTGAGAAACAACAGTGCTTTGACCTCTGGGAATCTTCCCTCTCTACAACGCGTGTGAGGTCATGTTTTCCAGACCTTGCGTATGTTCTCATGTTTTTGTCCTTCCCAGCGCACTGTATCAACACAGCCCAGCAGTTATGAAAATATAGCAAGGCAGGCAGAAGCATATCCTGTGCCATCTAGCGAACAATGGAAGAAAACATGTCAGTGATACTGTACAGGTTGGTCACTTGTGAGATAAAGCGGCTTCAATGTGTAGGTTGTGTTTGTCACTCATAAAAACTCAATAGGATTTGGAGGCGGACAGTCACCTCCCACATGGTGAATTAATGACCAGAGCTGCTGTGCATAGATGACTGATGACTTCTACATAGAGGTTGAGAGCACAATTGCCACTGTCACCTTTGTGTCTCTGGTGAGTCACTGGATCATGTCATCCAGCACCAAGGAATCAGCTCTTTGTTACAAGAGATAAAGCTGACACTATGATGTCTCACAGACTCAAGACTCAATTGGTGTTCTGATTATTAGTCTTGTTCCAAATAAACCACCTGTGAGTTATGCAAATGATTCAAAGTACTGCCTGAAGTTTTTTATTGTTTGAAGTATCTCACCCCAAGCACATACATTCAAAGGAATCCGTTAGAATGAAAAACACAATATCAAATAATTAACTGCTGAATCACGCAGCAAGTCATTGGCAGCACACACTTACTTTTGTGGTGTTCTTTCTCCTCCTTTATTTGAGTAAGGGGTATAAATCTGCTGTGGAAACTTCTGAACAGGATGTGCATGGTGAAATTACTATTTCCTGCTTTTAACAATGCCCCAAAACATATTTCTGAAGTGGGCAACAGGCCTTACCCTTCGGTTAGTGTAGCTTAGCTAACACTGTCTTAGAGCAACCATTAGTAGAGCATGTGCAAAAGCCTGTAAATGCTTTTAATTTACAGGAAGTAAAATCCAAACACCTCTGTGTGACTGTGATGACTCACTAGGTCACATAACTATGAGGCTATGCTGTTTATATCTTCTATGAGATCATGCCTTACTCATATCAACTAACCATACAATTAGGATGCCAGTGTGCCCAATCATGACGTCAAAATTCATATGATGTGCAAATGAATCACACAATGTTAACACTGCACAGATCTTAATTTAAAAAAAAGTCCTGATTTGTTTTCCTTCTTAATGAATTATGTTCCTTATATTTGTATTATTCTATCTTTATATTTCAAGTGTTTTCTGAGTAACTTAAAAGACAGAATGAGTAGGATTTGTCAGTTGCATTTTATAAACAAAACATTCAAAGTTGTGCCCTCCTCCTGGCTCAATGACACCCGAGTGCTAAATCGCTATGTTTTTTATAGAATTCCACCCTTACACCATGCATGCTGTTATTGGCTGAGGGCTACACACCCATTTCCCAACGGCTGATGCCCAGAAATGTCCCAAACATAGCAAAATAATAAGAAAATAACACATAGATAGAGTAAAGCACCACACATTTCTAGTCATATGGGATGATTGAGAGGGATTATTTCTTCTGTTATACTCACTGTGCTTTTAAATAAATACTGCCAAATGAAAAATTCTATTCTGTGAAAGGCGAAGAAGGCTTTATGTGTGAAATACGCTGCAGGTAACTGCATGGTTGTCATTCTCACATTTTTCATTAGATGGTGAACAGTAACTAACTACATGCAGTAGGCTGACAACTCGCTGTTTAGTAACAACAACAGTAAACAGATTCACACCAACCCCCTCCTCACATTCCACAAGGTTTTGATTCCCATGTGTGCTGGAAACTCATTTTGCTCTTTGCCACATAATTACACGTGCATACTCTTTAAACATGTACACATTTGCCCCCAATATGCCATTGTTCCTCTTTTCTGTCAGTTGAAAGAAGTTATTTCTTCAATTCAGTGAGAGTTCCTTTTCTTATAACATCAGGGTTTTCCCCTTTGCTCTCCTTCTCACTTTCTCCTTTCTTCTCATTCCTCTTTCTTTGACTCCCTCTGCCTCTTGTATGCTAGTGTCTGCAGCTGTATTTTTAATCAAGTGACGGATCCATAGAGAAATGGGCATTTCTTTCAGGGCATTACATTCTTCCCCCTCCTGTCTGCGCTCATGGATCACTGGTTAGCTTAGAAATACAGCCGGCACAAAAGCAGCAGCTGACATGTGGAGCTTAATGGTAATAATGGCCATTTTTAAGCCCAATCAATCACATTTAGTGGACATCTCCATTTTTTGGCCGTGAAAAGGTATAAATAATAATAATGATAATAAAAAAAAGAAACAGGAGAGGAAAATGTGGTTGGTGAGGAAAAAAAACCCACCTCGGTAAATATTTTAACTGCTTATTAAGATTTGGAGCCCACCACAAAAGGAGCATCTGTGCTCCACAGAGCAGACTGAAAGGAGAGACCCAGATGGTTCTTAGAACTAAACAGTGAAAACTGATCCATGAACTGAGCAAAGTAAAGCCCATTTATTTAACTATTTATTTATTGTGTGTCTGGGCCTGTACAAGTGCATAGACTTGGTCGTGTGCGGATGCAGTTGCTTTTATACATGGGAGGACTGTATGCGTGCTTTTGATTGCGCATATTGAACCGCAGCACTAAAGTCTCAATGTTGCACCAAAAAGTCCTGAGAGGACAGAATTCTTTGGACAGCCTATAAAATGTGCAATGAATACCTCAGTGTGTTTATCTTTGTAAGGTTCAGATATTTCAATGTCTCTTTGCCTCTCCTTTTATGAGTCTCCGCAACTTGTGGTGCGATTCTTAGACACGCAACACAGAGGGCAAAAGGAGGGGGTGAGTCAGGTTGTCTTTGTACAACAATGTACTTAATTTATGATCACGTCCAAGGCCATTTTCTTGCCATGAGAAAAAGAAATGTATGTCAAAACACCAAAGAAAAAAGAATCTGAATTAGTACTGAGTACTGTGTTGGGGATGACTTGCTGAAAGTTCAAATTACTCCTACTTTGGCTCTGTCCTTCAGAATAATTAAGGTAAATGTAATAAGAGAGAGCAGAGAACATAGCTTTTCACAAGATAATATGGAAAATTTTACAGCTTTCATCCCTTCCTAATCCTCCCTGCTCTTTTATCTTGTTGGCTTTTTATTGGCTGTGCAGCTCCTGGGAACTTTACCCTAATAAAAAAACAATCCTGCGGAATTTTCCAGAGAATTCATGCAGTATGCAAAAAGATGGGTATGTACTTTGTTCATTGGACAGCACACATTTGTGTTTTGTTTTTTAATTAGATAAAATAAGTGTGTGGGAGGCCTGTAGCAGAGCACAGTTTTAGTCATAATCTCAGAGAATCTTCCAGCAGTACTGAAGTGATGCGGATCCTACTGTAGGTGTGCCTTGTTACATTGAGGTTTGAAGCCCTATTGTACAGTGAGTCCAACAGTTAAGTCTGATTGGTTTGTCAGAGAAAATAATAAAACAGTTTAATAGAAAAAATGAATAAATTAACATTTCTAAACACCAGAAACAAACATGATTCAGGATAACTGCTAAACAACTTTGTTTTTGAAGACTTTGACCCAATGATTGAAAACATCTACAATGGATATTACACTAAAGCACAGTTGTAGAAATATTACATTTGTAATGATATCATCTTTCACAAGATTTTTACAAGGTGACATCTTGTTAGAGAAAGCATGATAAACAAATTCAGAGTGGGGAAAGATGATGATGCTCTTTGTACTTTGTTTGATTTAGCTCTTCAGAGGTCACACTCAAATCTTTGTCCAGGTAATACATTACATTTCATCTGCAATAGTTTTGTTCATTTTCATAATCAAACTCATAAAAGCATCATATAAGCAATAACTGAAGAGAGCCCTTGTAGAAATTTACATATTAATCCAATGTTAAAAATCCCCCTCTATTAAAAACTTTTACTGGGCAAAATAAAACTGAAAATGCTTCATGACAAAATGAATCTATCCTGTGCCAAGACTTCTGAACAAGCTGCATTTCTATAAGCATAAATTCACAGTCTCCACTGTGCCCCCAGTTTGGTGAGCTGTAATACAGGCGCCTCTGCTGTAAAGAAACATCACCTAGACCGTACATTCAAGCGGTCACTCTCAATCCTGGTGCTGGCTGTTGTCGCCAGGGGGCAAGAAAACTATCTCCTGCTGCAAACAGTCTTCTCTGCTTCTTCCACATGAACTACCAGTTACAAATCAGCTGCAGGGTGATACTGACTTTAGCCTGGAAGATAAAGAAATGGCATCGACAGCTCTCCGGGAGGCTTGTTGTGGTATTTCCAGACCACAGTCAGTTTGTTAGTATAGTAAATCTCCAAATCTTCTCAGACAGATCATTGAGAAAAGGTATAAATAGGAATAGTACATCTTTGTCTTAAAAGTTATCTCCCTTGCAGGAAGTGATGCCGTTTATGTTTCTGGAAGCAGTTAAAGCAGTTTGTGTGACAATAATAAAAACAAAAACCATGTTCATAAAGTTCATTTAGGGGGATTCAAATATTAACAGTGGTGAAACAAACTGAATCGAAAAGAGCTGAAACAAATAGACACTGTTTTATCATTACATCTTTTATTATAGCAACAATGCTGTCACTCATACACAGAACAAGTGTCTGAGTGGGTGATGGTGGTAGATGGGAGTAAAGTGTTAGAGTGTAGTTAGAGTTAGAGTAGAAAAAGCACCAGGACAATCTATATGTTTAGTTGCTATAATGCCTGTTATCTCATTATCTGGTTTTCATTTGTTATTATTTATGCTTTTCTTCTTTTGTTTTAGTGTCTTGTAAGCCCATTGGGGCTGGGCACTTCTGGTGCAAGACATGTAAATAAAAAAATCAATCAAAATCAATCAATCAATCAAAATATATATGATCACAATGTACATTTATTAACAAGAGTAAAACACACTAACATTGAAAACTTTAATAATGCTTTTTTTTTATAGCAGCATGTTTTTGGAAATGTCTCAACAGTTTTGTTGTTATTTCTTATCTAATTCTGAGTGGAATTCTTGAATTTTTCCCATAAATCTCGATTTGCCAAATTACCGGCAGAACAATAATGTTACTGAATACACAACGCTTCTTATTACTGGTAATGCAACAGTTAAATCAACTTGTCATAACAGAAGACATTCATACTGGTTAAACTAATAAGGAGTGCTACAGAAAGAATTAACAGTGTGATATTAAATGATAGTGATGTGGTGTTTCTTTCAACAAAGGGTAAGGTTTGAGACAAGTGCATGGAAAGAGAGCGTGACGGCCTGTGTCTCAGCTGTCTCTGCTGAGTACAGGGAGGATGTTGTAGTTACAGAGTGAAGATAAACGCAAGGTCATAAAAGTAGCAAAAGAGTACAGTTGCATAACAGTTGTCTCACCCAGAGCTAACGTGATTCTGCAGATGCACGCAAGTCGTGTCCATTTGTCCATATTATACTATTTGATTTAGTATTTATTCTCTGGCAAAAAAATGCTATACATTTTATCATAGTTCTGGTTTATCTCTTTTTGTCGCAATTAAAAGGTCATCAACAAATATTTTCCAGTCTTTTTTGACTCAGTGCCTTTTTTTTACCCCCTGCTTTCATCTCAACTGTAATATCAAAACCATTACTGAAATTTGGAACAGCTATTCATGTTCATGTCTTTGGTGATACTCATACTTCTACTCCTTGTACTACCTTCAGTCTGATGTTTTTTTTAGTCTTTTAGGGGAATGCCTCAACAGTTATTGGATGGATTGAACTTTGGTAGAGGTATCCATGGTGCCCAAATGGTGACCCCCTGGCTTTCCTCTAAAGTCACCAACAAGTAAAAATCACAAATCCAGTAATATGTATCTCTATATCTACAAACTGGATTGACAGCTAATGATGTTATAGCATCTTCGAGAGTGACTATTGGCAAGTACAATGTTGGAGAAGTAGTTTATAGACACACATGATGAGCTTTTCATTTACAAACTCATATTGCAATAACTTCAGAGTTCACCTTATAATCTTACTAAAACTAAAGTGGTTTTTCATGATGTTCAGGAGCCTCATGAGCTGGCTATTGTTAACTTGTATTTTCATCAATTAATAATTAATCAAGCTATCAAAACTCTCGTATTAATGTCAAATATGCCTCTGTCCTCAGATTCTGAGGTCACTGGATCATTAGTAGAGCACAATACTTGTGACAGTTGACACATTGCTCTGGATAACAGCATCTGCACAATGTCAATGGGAAATCTAGTCAGTGCTATAACTACTAGATTTTGGTAGTGTTAACTGGTTAGCTGGGGATAACCAGCAGAACAGAGGGATATTGACTGCGGGTCAGAGTCCATGGCCTGAGAGCAGGAGTCCAGCGCCCACCTGGGGTTAAAATGGTGAGACCCCATATGCCCCTGTGCTGTGTAAATAATCCAATTATAGCTGCTCAGCATCAGATTGATGTGAAACTGATTCATTCATCATGTGAACTGACAGGCGGGGCTCAACGGCTGTGTCCTGCTACTTCCTAGTTCTCTGTGTCTCTTGTTCTCTCCCTAAACACACCCACAGTGTTTCTGACAAGTCATGAAGACAATCCGAGGCCCAGCTGCTGCTCCTGTTTGATAATGACTTGATGATCAAACCAATAATTGGGGAAGCCACTGTTATTACATAGAAACCAGAAATATGAATCAGTTGTTTTGGTCTCAATTTGTGCCCCTGTCTACTAATTAATCACCATTTCAGTTTGGTTATTTTAAAGGCTGGTACAGCTGTTTATACAAGTTACACAATGAAACATACCCAAATTCTACTTTATGATGTTGACGCAAACAAAGTATTCAATGCTGACATCACATCAAGAATCACAACCAATCTCGCATCCTTGGTAAAATGAAATTCACAAGTGCTTGCAAGCGGTGTAGAATTACGTCATGCACTAAGTTATTAAGTGTATTTTGACACCTGGGGCCAGTCCAATAAAACATTGACATTGTTTTACAAATGTTTGGATGCGTATAATCCAGTGAAATGGGGAAAATGTCTCTAGCAAAAAGAGCGTAATGTGTTTTATGGTGCTTTGTCAAGAATAAAAAGATTAGGGCTGCCCTCTAAACGTTGCTGAGTCAATGCATAGTCATTAAGCCTGAGTCGACTCGCATTTTGTCAGTCGAATCAGTGCCTTTTTTTAGCCATGTTGTTATACAGAGTAACATAGGGTGACAGCATGACAGGCTGCAAACTTTTACAGACTCTTGTCCTTAAAGACCTAAATGCACAACTGTGATGGAAACAGAGAGGCATGATGGAAACGGAGGACAACATTATGCAGAGTGACTGTGTTTCAGTGTTAAGGGTTAGGGTTAAAGTTAGGGTTATTGGTTATGCAGTACATTTAGCTGCAATGTTCTGTTTAAACAAATGTGTACCAGTGTCTCTACTCCTCTGTGTGGAAATCTGATGTTTTACAATACAAATGATGAACAACAGCATTAAAACACAATTCTAACAGGTAAAATATGAGACTCATGTAGGCTGTTATATCAGTTTAGGGTGAGGTGGTTGCTTCGCCGGTGCTCTTGATTGCACTGTAACTGCAGTAACTCAGTGTGTCAGAGCACCTTGTGAACACTTTGCTAAAGGACACTTTAACATTCTAGCGTTTACAAGCTTGCTGCCACTCAAGGCTAAAAGTAATGCACCACGTACACACTTCTTACACATTTACATGTTAGCCTAAGGGTTTGTGAGCACTGACTCAACCACTATGGTATACAGTCAGTGTTACTATATTCATAACTGACAGAAAATAGCCTTTTTTGTTGTTGTGAATTTAACATTACAGTGGAATAAAATCAACACTGTATATATCAGCATATTTATAGTTAATTCTGTTGATTTGTGATAGCTATACCATAACAACCATATCAATGATAAGTGCAAAGAAAATGATATGACTGTGTCTTAACAGCTTTGACTTTAATTCAGATTTATTACTTGATGGGGTGTGTTAACTTTTATGAGTGCTGGAGACAGCGAGCTTCATGCAGTGCCAGAAATAATCTGCTAAATTTTAGTCTTGTTTAATTGGGAATGTAAAATGTAGCACGAATCTGACATGCAGATTGGTGAGGTGTCCGGAGTTAAATGGGTGCTGTACCAAACTGTAATTTGTGAGGAAGGAGCTAAGCCTTAGGGTGAATCTCTCAATTTACTACTTGATTTACGTTCTAACCTTCACCCATGGTCATGACCTTTGGGTAGTGACCGAAAGAATGAGAATGGAGTGAAACTGCTGCTCCATTGCTTGAGTAGACTGAACTGTCAGTCACAGCTAAGATGACGCCAAATGTAACTGAGTGAATCGAGGCTTGACGAGACCTTAGCAAAAATGCTGTCTGTCCAAATGGAAGAATTAAGAATTTAAGAAATTAATAAATATAAGAAAATGACCAACTGTGCTCCTATCTGTTATAGTTCTACATGCCAAACTGGAAAGACATTTTATTGTTGCATATAAACAGTTGATGGTTCATTTTGAGGATATATAGCTAACTGTACATACATAGCTAATGATAACTCAACACCGCTGGTCAAATTGCCATGAAATTTAGTGGAGATGTCTCTAAAATTATTTTTGTAACTCCTGAATGTTGTACCACTGTTTTGGGACTCCAGGAACACTTCCACAGACTACCATTCTCTAATTAGGAAGATTTACATGCCATTATCTTTATAGTGCCACAGCAGGACAGACCTTTTACATTTTAGGTACCAGTGATATAACTGTACCAAAATCCTTGCTATGTTGTCTGTTTAATGCTTTTGTATTATTGTATGTATGTTCATTACATGAAGTATTAGATTTAAGATACAATCATTTTTAATCATGTTTGAATAATTGATGACTTTATTTGGGTTTTTGGAGACAGTTTGGTTCTGCTCAGTTGTAAAACACAGGACCAGTTGGCAAAAGTTGGGTTTACATATTTAATTAAACCGCATAAAACAGAATTGGGTATGGTCCACATCTTGAGATCTAGTGGGCCGTGCACAACTGCCACTAAAAGAGGACACTGTCTCAGTCCAGTTTTCATTAATTAGTTAGTTAGACAGTTTTTTTCCCCAAGCAGACGCCTGTAGCCTCTCAAACAGCTGTGTCTACCATTGTGGCGTATCACACTAATCTGATTATAACATCCTGCAACAATCAACAACAACAAAAAGGACTGATATACATAATTGTAATCACGTTTGACAACAACGTCAAATAAAAGGGCCTGCATAAATCAGGATCGGGTGTTGTGCATCCACTGGGCAGGCTGCAGGACTATCATTGGGGGGTTCACTGAGCCCAACAGGGCAGGACTAAAAAGTAATGTTTGGTTAGCGACACCGGCTTCCTCAGAGGGACTTCTGCATTACATTCAAGTCCCTTACGCACACATACAACAGTATCTGCTGTGGGATTGGAGCGTGTAATGAGAGCCAAAATAAAGAGGCACTTAAAGTGTGGCCCCAGCACCCACAAAGGCTTCCTCAGTGTGGCGTATAATAGGGCCTGACCGTGTAACCCCTTTACCCCACCCCATCCCCACATCTGTGTTATTAATGTAACAGTGCCATGTATGGGCTGTGACTTGGCCTCACACAACCAAACACATATTTAACCTCACCCCATGCTCCTCTACAGATAAACTGGTGAGAAAATTATGACACCAAGTGGACCACAACCATCCATCATGGCACTGGTATTGAAAGACACACATTCTAGTTGTATTCAACATTTTTATCTCCCACAAAAGAACATTGAGGACATTAAAATGTATCTCTGCCATTCTATAAGTGATACGCTATTGTCCTCTTGCTGTTAGAGCGCTATTCTGCCTGTTTTTTATTGTTTGTATTTTTTCTGAAGCTGACATCAACCTCACAGTCCTGTAAATCATGTCACTTAAAGTGCCAATAGAAACACAGGCTGGCGTTACAGCTTGATCGGTGCAGCGAGGGGAGGAGAAGGGAATAAGGGCAACGAGACCTGTGGATTCCCAGAGATATCTCTTCCCAATGCCTCATGGACCATTAACTGCCTATCAAAGACCCAACAGGCTCCCCTCTCTGATCTGCTATCAGTGTAATGGGGAGCCATTCAATCACATGCAATTCTCTGAACAAACTGGCCAAGATCTCAGGCTTTGGTATGCACTAGCGGGTAACAATGAGTCACTGAGTTGTCATTTCACATGCAGAGTGTACATTTCTGTTAAAACATATATGAGTAATTAAGCTGTATTTTTTAAATGAACTCATTGACTTGTAACACTTCAAAATGAAGTAGACTTTAAGAGGAAACTAATGTAGCAATGTGTCTTCCATTTATCTTATTCCATGTGGCCCTTTGGTGTTTGTCTGCTGGACAGGCAACACTGGCTATCAGCTGGTGTGTATGGTACGAGAACTCTCATAAATGGTATTTACCATTCTCAGGAGCAGAACAAGAGGAAAAAAGCATCCCATTGCTCGATCCTGTCAACAATGTCCTGCGTTTTATATAATTACCATGTTTATTGGATTTTTATTTTCACAGTGACAAAAGAGCCATCTGCCTACAGCAGCCCTCCAGCCGAGCTCGAAGATCAGCTGTGAAACATACTAGGGAATGGATCAAAGCTCTTTCAACCCCCCACCCACCCATCCCCAAACTCTAGTTCAAGAAGATATACCCTCCATTATCCACTAGTGACAAGCTATACACACCCTAGATTTTTTTTGTTGTTGCTCAGATTAATTAGTTTACAATTGAAATTTACCCCTTAATTGCTGTCGACTATGATCAGAGCTTTTTGACATTTTCTAGTTATTTATTTAGCATATATTTGCCAAAAAAAACATTTGCACATCCATAGGATTGACTCATATGTATCTAAGATAACTATTCTAACAATCACAGGTGACAATGTTGTTTTTCAAGATACTTTGGTCTGCAAGAATGTTGTGTAATAGACCACCTCAGCTTCAGACACCAAATCACCCATTTGACACAAATATAGCTTTGGGTGAGTAAGGAACAACGACAGATTTTTTCTGATGCTTTGTTTACCTTGTAGGTAGAACACCTTATCAATTGTTCCATTACTTCACATGCCATGATGTGGATAACAGTATTTTAACACTCATCTCAGCGGGTCCCTGTCTGGTAGACACGTTAGACAAGACACACAAAATCAATGATAAGAACACTTGAAAGTTTGCTGGGGAGCTGTCAGAAAACCTCCGTTGAATTGGAGTTGTTCTAAACATTTGCTTTATTCCCCTCAGAGCCAGAGATTCAAGTGTCCTGCATGTTCCTAAGTTGACTTTTAAATGTTTTCTTGAGATTTATTTCATTTATATTTTTATTTTCCAAATTATTAAATCACAAAATCTGACAATTAAATTAGACATCATAAGGCTTTGTGTGCAATTGGAAAGAACAGGAGGAAACAATAATATTCAATAATGACGTAGAATCACCTCTTCTTCAATATTAATTGTTCACTTGCTGACAATTAAAATATTTCACCTGTCAGTATGAACTATTGCATGCTGTTATTACAGAGCAAGAATGCCACTTCTCCTGTCCCAACTGGCTCATCTGTGTCACTGTGGTGCCCTTCTACACAGAGAGGTGAGAGGCCTGTTAAAAGACGCTCCTCTGGGAATGAGGAAAGTGGAGAGACTGCCTCTCTCCCTCTCTCACTGGGATCGTATTTCTGAGGGTTATCAAGCGGCTCATTTAAATGAGGGCTGGTCACAGCAGGAACCAGCTGAACAAAGTTACTATTACCAGCGCCTCTCCTGTGCTGCTCTCACTCTCCTCTAATTGGGTTTGACTGCATTTGTTTAAATCCACAGTGGAAGAAAGAGAAAGGAGGGTGGAGGGGTTGCAGTGAAACTGAAGTGTGTCAGTTTGTCCAGACATGGTGGCACTTTAGAAAAAAGAGCTACCACTCCCTGAGCTTATTAAACAAAGGTTGGGGGATGAGGCTTGGTGGGTCAGAGAACAGGCCTAGTCAGTCAGTGACTGGAACAAGCCAACCCTGGTCTCTGCTTGCACATGCACAATCACCTCTGGTGGTCCCAGCTCATTTCCTCAGTCAGCGGGAGCACTGACACACTGTGTACGGTGGTGCATGGACACCCACATAGGCATGTAACACATGAGCATGTACACAAACACTCCTAATCCATAACCACTCCCACAGTACTCGAAGGTACATATGGTTGCCCTGCAGCGCTCATGACAAGAAGATGGCTTTGGTTTGAAATATAACAACATTTGACATCGGTCAAGAGGAAGAAAGTTAGAGGGCATTAACAGTTCAATATGTCTGAATCAGCAGCTTTCTTTCCAAGGACAACACTGACCCTTTCAGATATACTTAAACTAAGGTCCTACAATTTGACACAGCTACCCTTTTTGACACACTGCAAAGTCAGATGATGTTGACCATCAACCGGTAACATTCTGAGGTTATCAGGGACAAAGCCGATCAAATGCTATTTAAATGTCAGCCATCCGTAGTCCTCAGTTCACATAAACAAAGACAAATGATAACTTTAATGGCCCACTACTTTTTCAAGCATGTTTTTTCCCCTCTTGACCACACTTTGCCTCGCATCACGCTAAAAAGGGATTCCTTGTAAATTTTATTGCAGCAGTGTCAAAAAGACTCCCATCGAAGAAGCAGTAAATATTCTAACAACGTCTAGATGCAAGGCCATTCCTGCTGGCTCCAGGCACTGAATTAGGCCGGCCTGTTTCTAGTTAGACAGTCATTAAAGAGATCTTACAGCCACAGCAAATGGTTTCCTGTCCTGAGTGCTTAACTCCTGTAGTAGGAAATGTCCTAGGCCGTAAAGGGTGAACCAAACTTCCTGAACATTTTTTAAAGTTACCACAGAGGGCATACGGCGTGTTCCGAACATTCGATGTGGCCAATCAAACAGGACCCTGCTTGACCCCAACATGGCACTGGCCGTTTAAACAGGTGGTGTCCATTTATTGGACCAGCGTTGTGTTTAATATGGGAATGACAGGCTTATTCACTCGCCAGGGAAATACTCAACCTGGTATGACAAAAATAACATTGAAAAAAAGGGAAAAAATAAACTGTCAGCTTCACTGCTGAGAAAATATCATTCATCAAAGTGAAGATGGATATGATCAGGGTTTTCCTCTATAAACAAGGCTACATTGGAGGCTACATTTTGGGTTTGTGGGCACCTATAATTACTCTGTCACCCGTAAAGTTGGAATAATTTTGTTCTCAGACACAATCCTCTGTTTATTCCTATTTAAATGTTCATTGTGATATGTTTGGAAGAGATTAATAAAGTTTTGAGAAGATATACACTTTATCTGTCATGAATGAATCACATTGTCACAATCATTTCATGGAAAGAGGTAAAAAATATTTTATTCCATCTTGTGAGTTGTTGTGAGTTCAAAATAATTCAGGACAAGGATCTTTATAATTCTCAGTGTACTGGTTTGAAGAGCATTAGCCATGATCTAGTAAATAACAGACAACTTTTTTTCATTTCTTTAATTTATTTCATTGTAATATTTTATTTCATTTTAAAAAATATTTATTTTACATGTATGCATGTATGTGTTTAACAGAATAGACTGTTAAATTGTGTATGCTTGGATACATCTACCTCTCCGTCTCTCCCTCCCTTCTAACAGCCAGTTTGCAGGCAGAATAACCAATCCCAAGACAGTACAGGTGTTGAGACCTGAGATGCAGAGCACCTGCTGAGGCCACTTTACATGACTCTGTCTTTCTTTAACCTCACAGAAAAAGAACAAATGAAAAAAAAAAAAAAAAAAAAAATACAACAGACTTTTCTTCCCACCGCACACTGTCTGGCCTTCGACTGGAGGGAAACCTGGCCTGGCAGACAGCATGTATCATCTATTAGTCATGTGGAAACACGTTCACATTCAGCTTGGCCGGATGTATAATGCAGCACAAAGGCGGGGTTTATGGTGCTACGGTTTGTCGGGCCATGCATATGTCTCCACGCCTGGGGCACAGAGTTGAGACAAAGAGTGAAAATATGATATTACAGCATCAGGGGGATGGGTGACTAATATCTTGGGAGATGAGTACTTACATGACTGTTATGAATCAATGCACTCAAGAGTCGATAAAAGTACTGTAAATGTCAGGTTAATAGCTGGCTGCTATGGGCATATGAGTTTTAAAAGGAAAAGATGAACAATACCCACGTTGTAAAAGAGGTGGGGTTGTTGGCAGGTCAGATTCCTGGAGTCCATTAGTCCAATCCTTACACCATGTTTGAGGCTTCAGAGATATGAAGATAGAAGATGTCTGAGCCAAGGCTTGAAACAAATAGCTGATTCATAAAAAAAAACTAACTACTCCTAGAACTTAAATCAAACATCTGAATCACATACTTGGACAAGAAAGTTAGTCATAGATTGTATAACATGAACAGCTCATATCTGCACACACCACACATGTGCAGGCACGTGTATAGTCATACAAAACACATATATGCACACATGCAGTGGGTGCAGTGCTGCTGTGTTTGGGCATTGTGTCAATAGAGGCAGATATGTAACTTCTGCGCAGAGCATTGGTAATGATGCTGTCCAGTCATTAATCACTGGTTCTAGAGAAAACAGAGAGTTCACTCATGGCAGAATCGGCCTGGCCCTGGGACGGAGATTAGAGGCCTAATGAAAGCAAAACAAAGCTGGACATGTGAAATTTATTGGCACATTTAGAAAAGCAGCCCCAGAAGGACACTGCCACCAATAATCATTTCAGAATCCCAGTCAAGTGCTGTTTCCTCGGCCAGACGCAATCTGGAGAGGGGATATTTGTGGAGTGGCTGAACAAACACAGATTTGCTGGTATCTCCATCTTTCCCAGCAGCTGGGAAGGCAGAGGGAAGGCAGGTCGCTGGTGTGATGGCTGATGCCCCGCCTCGCTGCAGTTGACTTCTGGGAACAACACTCTCTGTCCTCCTGGCTCCTCCTATGAACCAGTGTGCTTTAAAATGTAGCAGTTCCCTGTCTAACACCTCCCAGCTCTGTCTTGTTTGTCCCCTGCATCTTACTGGTTGTCTATAGATACTCACATAGAGGTGGGTTTGTTGATATCCAACCAATCCACATACTTTTACAATAAACACCTTTTTTTCTTTTATCCTTTATTTCTTTTATTTCCAATGTTAGTGAGACTATATTGTTCATGTGTCAGGGTGAGAACTGTAACTACCACTAGTGAGTTAGTTATAATACATAGGAATACATTTGTGGTTATGCTGATTTGATTTTTAAGCAATCCCTTTGCAAACAACTACCTAATCATTTTTTACACTTTAGAACAAGATATATTTATCATGCTAACATGTGACTGCAGGCAACTTCTTGATAAATGAGCATAAAACAAAAAGGACATATAACATTATCAACATGAGATGCTTTGTTAAATGGTTAACCATTTAACAAAGCATCTTAACTGCAGAAAAACTAAACTTTCAGAATGATGCCAGGTTATTTAATGCCAGGTTATTATGAACCTGTTTAAAGAAGAGGGCATGAATCAAGATAGAAATGAAGATATTTGGCCTAATGGTAAGTTGCCTAATGCGTACCACATGCAGGAGGCTGGAAGGAAGAGGAAATGGTACTTAAAATGGCCATTGTTCTAATTCAGAGCCAATCTGGAGATAATGACACCAACATCAATAGCAGACAGTCGATTCACGGATAACATCTTTTTTCCTTTTCGT
This sequence comes from Scomber japonicus, assembly GCF_027409825.1. NCBI lineage: Eukaryota > Metazoa > Chordata > Actinopteri > Scombriformes > Scombridae > Scomber > Scomber japonicus. The sequence continues at coordinate 11,997,096 of NC_070578.1, forward strand.
TGAGCTGTTATCATCAGCTACAGGATTAACCATTTTGACGTTGTGGTTGTGACCTTGGAACTGTGATTGTTTATGATTTTAGTCCTTGACAATGTGCCTGAAAATCTATATGTCTACTTAATTCATGAGCTCTGCATACAGGGCAGCTGGTGTAAACAGGTAGGTTGAATTTATGTGTGCAAGGTGCTCCATGGCTACATTTGACAATAGATGAATGTGGGGCACATAATGATGTCATTATGTCAAACTAAAAGGGAAGAATAATGCCTGCGCACGAAGGAATTCAATCATAACTCTCCTAACATTTGCATTCGATGTGTATCTGTCAGGATAAAACAAGTGAATGAGTGGGCTAGTGTGCAGGTTTTAACCTCCTCTCTGAAACATACCCAGTTCAACTAATTATAAGATTCACTTGGTCAAATCAGTTCATTACCTTCTTGTTGGATGGTGTGATACATGTGTTCTTTGTGCTGGTCTTTAGTTGATGGTCAGTTGCTACGTCTGTCTTTGTTTCACTCCGTACACTGAGCCACTCTCCATGGTAACCACTAATTAGGGATGATTCCTATTTATGCCCTTTGCCCTTGGTAATTTGCCTTTTTCATCCCCATTCTCCCCATGTTGTAATGCTACACCGCCCCTCTGAGCACAGTTTAAATTATTCACCTCTCTAAAATAGGCCTCTGGGTCCATGAAGCCTGACTGACCTCTAACCTTTAACTCTGGTCCTTTAGAACACAAATCTATATTTTTCAATTTGTAGAATTCCAGACATTCGGTAAAAGGTGAAGCAGAAGTGGATGTGAACACAAGACCTGGCTGTTACTCTGAAGACTCCAATAGTGTATCTGAAAGAATCACTGACTAGACCCCTGTGGATGGAGTGTTAATGTAGCATTCATACAATAAAGGGGAATTTGTCGATAATAGGAACTGATGAATATTTTGACACATAGAGTATATGTAAACTGGAATTGGCAGGACACAAACAAATGCGGCTGAAAATGCACTGAAGATGGCTGAGAAGTTGTGATTTTAAAGCCCTTTATCCCCATAAAGGTATCTTTGAATAAACAGATATCCAAGAACACTCTGAGGAAGTTGAGCCTGAAACAAATTATTCTCAAGAGTGATGGTGAGATGCATGTGCAGAAATGTAAACAAAGGCAATGGACTGGAAAAAGACTGATATGTTTAGGCCAGCTCACACACTGAGGACACTGAAGAGTCTGTTTAGTTGTGCTAGAATACATGTGGATTCTGTAGAATGAAAACCCATGTGCTACATTACTTGTCACATTTTTTGTTTGTTTGTCATTGGGCAAAGACAACACTTGAACACTTCTAATTCAATCACTTGAACAAAAAAATCTGGTTTATGCGTTTGTCTGTCACTACTTGTATTTTAATGGTGATCTGGATCCAGATTACACAATTCTAAATTTAGCAGATTGTGCAGTCTGCACAGAGTAATGCACTCTTTAAGCACTTTTTTCTGAGCGTGTGGTCCTGAAAATGAGTATATCACACATTATGTACATTCTAGCTTTGTCAGAGAAGTACAGTTAATCATGAGGACTTGATTATACCACTTTTTTTGTTTTTCTCTACACAAAATTAAAATGACTAAGACATAAGTCAAATGCGTATGGTCTTTGCTACTGGCTGACATCTTTGTGTGATTTGTGACTGACTGGCAGACTTCACTGTTTTAATTAAAAATAGTGTCTGAGCAGTTTATCACTGTGTATATGTGATGTGTGTCACGTCTGGATTTTGAAATTGTGATTTTACATTATAATGTGCAATTGTAAGTGTATCCTTGTTACATAAAACCTTCCACAATTCAGAAATTTTACACAGCATGCAAAAAATCAAATGATGAAATGAATTGGAGGTAACACTTCAAGAAAATAACTATCCTGAGACAAAACAAGTAGGACTATAGGTCACTGCACTGTACATGATTATGTCAGGGTGTGATCTCAAATGTGAATGTACTTGGTGTTTGGCAGTGCAGACGCTTGGAAATGCAGCGGGGTGCCACCGCTGACACGGAGACACTTCGACCCCCAGGCTCTAATCCCTTTTGAACCAGCCCATGCAGGCACTAACGTGGGACCATATGTTTGGAAGAGCACAAGCGCTCTCCTGCGCTATTTTAAGGGGGAGAGAGATGAAAACATTTTGCCAGCCTCTCTTCTCCCGCAATCCGATCACTCATCAAGTCATCCTGCGAGTAGATGAGAGATCTCTGAAGGAAAAAGAAACAAACACTTGTACTCATAGCACAATCAGCGCAGATCTCCTTGGGAGAGGAGAGAAAAGTAAATTACATAAAGCAGACATATGTCATTCTGATTCGACTAAAATTGTGGATTACTGCTTTGATTAATCACTCTTTAATCTGAGTCCTGAATTTATATGTCCCCCCCATCACAGAGAAATAAGCCTATTCCTCTCTAGCAAAGAGCCGTGATTATTTCTTTCTTCTCCCTGAGCTATTCTTCATTGCCCGAGGATTGCAACTCAATTATCTTTGTGTCAGACGATCTCTGGATTTAATTTAATCGTCATTACTCCCCAGTCATATTTCAATTAAACATGCTATCATAGCGTTAACACATACTGTACTTAAGCCTGTTATTCCTGCAGTTAATATTTTGCTAAGAGCTACTGTGGAGGGTAACAGATGTCATAATTATACACTTACTAAACATATTTCATACTTGTCTCTGCTGGCAGTGTGTCTAGACCTAAGTATGCAGTGGTATTAATCTAATGGCAATATGCTTTAGTGATCTACTGCTATAATCTGCTCGGGTGCTTAATTGTGACACAAAGAACAAGTTACAGTGAGCCGGGTTAAGGAGGTTCAAGTATTACTAGAATACTCAGCATACTCAAAAGACAAAGATTATGCTAAGAGCTGTAATTTTCTGTCACCTCCTATTTCGTTATAAGCATGAGGTAAAATTTTGTCAAGTGTCAGGTTTTTACGTCATCTTGTTTATTTTTAGTCTTTTACTGTGAAGTTGGCTGAGCTTAAGAGGAAGAGGAAGCCACAATATGCAGTGAGCCAGAAAGGGTCAACGCAAGGCTGTTTTAGAGGAAAGGATTACTGGGTTTTGTGCTCGATTTACCCACCTGGTCATAGGCTCTCTTCCAAAAGTGTAGTTGGGTTTTGAGCCATATTAGGGTAAATTTATAAATTATCCAATCCATAAAACACCTGCTGTTAAGGACGATATGCTGGCCAATTTGACTATGATATAAAATCACTTAAACCTAAATCACAGTTTTCTGTCTAACTTTAAAGTCTCGAAGATCTCCTTCATTCTCTTAGGTGGCACCATATGGTGCTATTGCTAAGCAGTAGTTCCAGGTGTGTTATTGGACCACTCATAGAGATCCAAACAGTGTTGCTGTTAGGAGTGTGCAGAGAGTTAACTATATGTATCTGTATTTGTTGATGCAGCAAAATTATAATTATTTATTATTATTATTATTATGAATGATGTTTGTATTCGAAAAAAAAGTGGCAAAAGGTGTTAACAATCCTGTTTTTTTATTTTTATTAGACTTCTAATTTTAGTATAATAAAGTGTTCTTCTATAAACTATTTTGCAGAGCGGTTTTCCCACACTGCTTCTTTAACGCCAATCTCATAGACCACAAACAACTGTGTTAACCACTCAGCCAATGCTCAGCTCTGCCAATCAAACAGACCTCTAGCTACTTATACATCCATGACACAGAGATAACGAGAGTGGAGCAGAGAAGAGAGACAAAGACAGTGATGTAACCTTTGACTGTAGAACGTAGCCACCGTGAGGTTACCTATTAGTTTTGGGGACTCCCGTTTTTAAGCTTCAAGTTCACCATTTTGACCGTCGCCATCCTGGATTTTGGAACCAAAGATGATATGAAGTGACCATATTTGGACAAGAGAGGAGCTGACTAAGCTGCTAGCTTGGTTAGGACAGTGCATATACAGTCTATGGTTAAATGTGATAATGCTAATGCAATATTTACTTACGGGAAAAACTGAACATTCAACTCCTAAGAGGTCCCTTTAGTACAAAATAATACTTTTTTTGGGCACCAAAATGTTACAATTAACATAAAACATGAAAACCATGCTGAATTGAAGAAGACTTGAAACTATGGATTAAGACTATAAAGTCATTAGAAAAGTCTCTACTTAGGTAAAGGAAGTGAGAAGTGAATAATTTTCCCATTAAATTCCATACACTCTGACTTCTTTTTGGAGCCAGCGGAGTCACCCCCTGATGGCCATTAAAGGTAATGCAGGTTTAAATCCGCATTGGCTTCATTTTTCAGACCTGGAACAACCCGGCTTGGACATGAACTTGCTATGGGCCCACTCCTAGTCGCTGTGTGATGTCATGCTAGCACAAGCAAACTGTAGAGCTTGTTGTGACTTGTAAATTGAATTCACGGCGGGAAAGTCGCCACCAACAACTGTTTCATACATAGTCATAATACTGCAAATGGACGGTGCAAAGAGCTTTCATCAGCAAGTCATTGTTCAATCACCATTGTGTTACAATCAGTCATTTCACTGATTTTAAATGAAAAACTTAAACAGTTTTAGTGGGAATAGTAATTTTTGTATTTTGTATTTAATTTCACTGAAAAAGTATACAAATGATGATGATGATGATGATGTGGGGGGAAGTGTCATTTTTGTTGCAACACATTTAATCTTTATTAAAAAACTGCAGCTCCTGTGTTGGATATTGCACTCACCATATTGCGAATTCAATAATATTTCAATTAATTGTTCAGCCAAGTATGAAATTAGTATGATGTCATATATTTATATATGTCATATATATATATATATAGTTCAAATTTTATAAAGCTAGATCTGTATTCTGAGTGCAAATAAAACATTGGAAATGATAGGGGGTAAAAGTTAAGCTGAAGAGAGAGAGAGAGAGAGAGAGAGAGAGAGAGAGAGAGAGAGAGAGAGAGAGAGAGAGAGAGAGAGAGAGAGAGAGAGAGAGAGAGAGAGAGAGAGAGAGAGAGAGAGAGAGAGAGAGAGAGAGAGAGAGAGAGAGAGAATATTATCCTTTGCATTTCTATTCCAGTGATTTTATTTTTGAAGAACAGCAAGGACACAGCATTAACTTATAAAATAATAATAAAACAAAGTATAACAAGATAAGATGCTGGAACTTAATTGAATGACATTTTTTCATTTTTAGTGATGTCAAAATTGTTATTATGTTATATTATTGCTCCTTGAAAAAAAAAATCCCCATCTAGGTTGTTTTTCTAAGATAACAAGACCTTGAAAAGAGGGACAACTTTCATCCAAGTTCCTGCATGATGTTATTTATAATAAACAATGTTATCACATCACAACTGGTTGGATGTGTTGTACATGGTATATACTCTGACAGGATCCTTCCAGATCTGTCATCAGTATTTAGTTGAAAAAAAAGGAATGAGAAAATAATAGTAAGACAACCACAATTAGTGTTGTTGACTTGTGGATCTGTTATTCAGAGATGGATTATCGACAAAATCTGCTGTTTTTTGCACTTGATCTCCTCACAGATTATCCATGTATTTTCCTCCAAAGGATCAGAAAGCCTAATCTCTCAATAACACTGTTGCGAAGGAATACTATATGGATCACAATAACAGTGGAGAAATATGTCAATATGTAGCATCTTCTACTTCGTTTCCCTTCTCTTGTCCAATTTTTACAAACTCCTTTACATCTTATGGAAATGTACCACTTCTCCAAACTACTCTGAAAAGTTGAGCTATCTGGTCTTTAGTTGCAATCAAGGAAAGCCAGCCAAGTATGTCTCCACATCTAACCCAGCATGATAATGCACTAACCCTGTTGCCAGTTCAATGAATCCAGACACTGGCTGCCTGAGTTTCCTCCCGCTAAGAAGGGAGAATAGATTACCAATAGCTCAGGCAGGGAGGCAAACAAACATACAAATAAGCTGCACTCAGTCGGAGAACGCCTAGCAATTAAAGCAAAATGCCTGTGATGCCCACTAGATAGGAAATGTGTGGGACATGAACCAAATGTGCAGAGCAGACCTGCCAACCAGCCCACATTCAGCGGAAGAGCTCCAGGGCAGGCTGTCAGACATGTAGGAAACAAGCAAACTTTAAATCTTGAATTAGTTATATCAGAAACAAAGGATGTTGTGAAGGTCCTAATGAAATTATTATAGAAATTCATATTATCAGATGAATCTATGGATAATAGCTGGACTGAGCATCGGCCACGTTCTGGATGTGGGAGCTACAGTATCAAAGGCAAAGGAAAAGCAAGACACCCATGTTCTCTTTGGCTTGTGTAAAACACCACCTGATTGATGCCCTGAAACAGAGTTCGCCAGTTAATGGGTGCTGTGGGGTGTTCTAACTGAATCTGGGAAGTATTTGAAGTTGAGCTTGATAATCTCTGCAATCTCAAAGGGATATCCTGGCGACTAATTTTTTAGAATCAACAGTAATATGAATAATATGCGTGAGAGGCCCAGGGCCATTGGCTGCTTCGCTCTGAACATTGTGTGCAGGGCAACAGCGTGTGGAACACCCACACAAACACAACACACACAAACATGCACAAACACAAATGCAGGTGTGTGATTAAAAAAAAAAACGATGGAACTATTTACTTATGCAGTTGATATTTACCAGAGTTGGGGTGAAGTAAACTGAAGTAATCTAATTTTTCAGACTTGAACATAAGACACTCTGAAATCAGTGTGTACACATGTGCTCGCATGTGTAGTGTGCGTGTTTTGTTTGTTTGTTTGTATCTTTGTGTTTCTACATGGTCTTATAAGACTGTATATGTATTCCCAGAGGAGGGGATGGAGATGTGGACAGGGGGGAGTGGGTGAGATGGGGGAGGCAGGGGGCAGAGGCAATCAGGGATTATTGTCACTGACAGGGCTGCACCTTGATGGGCTAGGCCGCTGCATTGTTTGTCACCTAACCAACCTCAATCAATCAATCATCTCCCCCAGCCCGCATCACCAATCAATCAGCTAGGCGCTGCACCCACATAGGACCCTTCTTTGCTTTGCTGCCTGACTCGGGTTACACCGGCCAATCAAGTGTCACAGCACCAAGAAAGACCCATATCAGAGCACTTAGGACAAAACTTAATATTCAAACAGTCACTGATGAATTTTAATGTGCTCCGGCTTATAAGTAATTTTAGGGAATGATTTATATTCATGTAATCCTTTTTTTTTTCTTCATGAGAAATGAATAGTGCAGAGCCAGGTGGACTGCAGCAGGTAATTTTCCATGTTGATGTGTAGTGATCAGAATTACACTTATATAACAATGCTGTTTTAATGTGATGTTTTATGCTTGCGTGCAGTTGTCCAGCACATGTGCCTGTTCTCAAGCAAAGTGTCTCAGGCTACTTCCTCCATTGCATTTTCAGTGCATATTTGCTGGTTAACTTCTAATACATGTAGTGCACCTCCGAGGTATTATTCAAACAACATTTCTGACAGAGATATGTGTGATGAACTCTGGTAAGATTCTCATCAAATGTTATCACTAAGGTATTAAAAAAAAAATCTTTCTCACCAACTCGCAAGAAAATTGTTATCACCTTTACACGTTTAATGAATAACACTTCTTGGAGGTAATTTTTACACAGTGGTTGGCTTATTGGCAAAAGAGCTGTTATATATTTATTTGTTTTAAAACAGTGTGTGTCAGGATCTAAATTTTTGCTTTAAAACTAGGCAGCAATTGTACTTGTGAACAATAGACAATACATGGCTTAATGCAAGTGCTTGAAATATTGATGAATACCAAAATAAATCCTTCATCATGAAGTAGAATAATGTGTTCAAATAATTTAATGTGTATATACTAATATCAAGAGGCTGCATCCTACTCACTCTTTTACCATAGTGAACATTCTCCATCAACATGTAAATATATAAATCTCCATATGATTTTGTCCATAATAGAGGTGAATGTATTGAATGACCACCTACACCAGCTCTCTCTATTGATCCCCTGCATGTTTTGTTGAAGGTGTGTTTCATCCGATGAGGACTGTCTCCCTCCCAGAGCCCCAACTGGGGCTGATGTTTCTTTTTTCAGCACATTAGGTTGCAGCCTTAGGGGTGCTTTGACCAGTGGATCAATGGCTCTCGCGCTCTTGTCACCATTCATTTGGAGTGAGCGAGCGCTGGCTCCAGCCCTCGTCTGCCGCTGGCCCTCCTTTCACCTGGCCTCCTCTCTCTCCCTGAGCTCCCCTGACAGCTGGCTGCCACAACCAGCAGCAGACAGACGACAAGTCCTTGGGCTCCACAAACGCATGCACGCCCTCCACAAACACACACATCACTGTGGCGAGTGGCTATGATGCATCTGGATGCTGACGCCACGTACCCCCCCCTTTTTTTCTCTCACTCACACTCCCCCTCCCCCTGTTTCTCTACCCCCTTCCACCCGTCTGTCTCTGCTGCTCTCACTCTCTGTCTGGGGTTTCCAGCTTCTTCCTCTGGTCTCTGGAGTCAGGAAGGAGCTGATCATCTAGTTGGAGGGGAACCAGCTGTGGGCCAGAGTGGCTCCAACGTCAGCCAACACCCGCAATCCAACATGTAACCACTTCTGCTGCTGCTCCTACACCAGCTAGCTCTGGCATGCTATTCACATCAGGAAACACAAACCTAACCTCATGTCAGAGTGTCAAATAAAAAAGGGGAAAATATGTTTACATTCTGTATGTATTTATAAGTCTTGCATTGGATTAAATATGATGTTGACAGGAGTGAAACAAGTAAGTGTACTTTGAGTACAAAATTAAGTTTTCAACTTCTGGAATGTGAAGCCAAACCAGATCAAACTGCTTTTACTGCAACATTAAAACTGTTTACTATTCAGGAACAACAAGCACTCCTAAATATCCCCACTAGTTATTGTGCCCTTGTGCTACAGAACATATTGCACTGTATGTAAAAATGAACAAACATCGGCTGGGCGTCAGCCATCGACGAGGAGGCTTGTTTTATCGCCTGTACTTTATTACAGTTTGCCATCTGCACGGAGGTATGTTAATAGCTAGCTGCGACTATTTACACATATGAAAAAGTACATCCATCTGCCATGTTCCGCCAATCTCACATGAATCAGTCCCGCCTCCCCCAACAAACAACTGCTGTTTATTCACAAGGTGACAGGCAGCACCAAAGCCTGGCGACACCTGCACCTTACATCCTGCCGTCTGACATATGTGAACCTCACACACATGCACACACACTCAAAAACATCTCACATCTCACCTTGCCATGTCACACCCTCCCCATAGCCCACCCCTCTGCATCACCATCTTTCTCAACGTTACAATACACTATGTTTTGGCCCCCTTGATATTTGTGATTTTTTTTTTTTGAGAGGATTCTTATGAACAGGCACTCGTAGCAATTGAGCAAGAACCTATCAATTCTAATCAGTCAAAAAGGGATTATGAGGTTAATTACTTATGCTGTCATTTAGGTTAATGCCCCAGCCAGACTTGGCTTAACACTTTACCAGGTGACAAAGGCTGGTTGGGTACATCGGGACATTTAAGGCAACCCCAAGATCCACAGCAATTACTATCTTGCAGAAATACAGTATACACATTCCTTATAAAGTGACAGAGAAATGCCTGGTGGAAAAACTAAGATGCTTTTAACAGCAGCAATAATCAAATAATATACGGTTATGCCTAACGTGCTCTACTCTGCATCAAATTACAGCTTTTTCTATGGTGAACATATCAGTACACTATATGGGATGAATAATAACAATCCATATAAACTAAATATCAGCATGGGAACTGAAAAATAAATCTTGATTATGTACACAGAAACATCCCTGGCTGCAGTGTGTACAAGCCTAGCATTATGCCATAAGTGTGGGGTAAATCACCTTCTGTTAGAATGTATGGCCCGCATCAGTCAACAATAGCAATAATCTCACTAATCGGCGGTTTCTGCAACAACAACAGCATAAACAGACAGACTTTTTCAGGAGGTGAGAGGCTGCTAAACAGGCAAAAGACAAAGAAAAGCTTTTAGATGTTTTCCCCTAAGAGCTTCACAACTATATGTATTAATGACATACTCAAATAATAATATTAGTATATTAATTCTGGCATTCTGGTATGAATTGTAAATCAATTACTTCGGTTATCTTGTGATCTTTATGACCAGTATTTCAATTTTGTGTATTCACCAACTTATTTTATGTTTGCTATATGGGAAAAGAAAGAAATCAAATAATCATACATTTTTCCCCAACTGTTACCTTACATGAGAAATACATCATGTCATGGCAGTAACCGGAGCCAGGTAGAGTACAGTGTGCTATGTTGGAGGTGAGGGAACATTAAGCATTAATCCCCACCTGACACTAATACTTGATGTATGATTGACCCTGAAGCAGGACACTGCACATTACAATCTGGGCCATATGGCAAGACATTAGCCCTTCAACCCTCCAGCAGGATAATCTCTCCATTCTGGCAATGCTTTTTCTTCACAGATTTCTTTGCACAATAATTGCATGACAGTATTAACGTATTGGGACAGATTTAGAATGGCCTGCGTCACGGGACAGAGGAGGGGCTTTTTCCACAGGAAGTACGGAAACATAATCTGTAATCAAGGAAGCCATGCGCACGCCATCTCAAAGACTTATGGTATTCACTTTAAGGTTTTATGTTTGTATGTTAATGCTGATTGTTTACATTTCTTATACTAATTTTTTTTTAAAAAGGAAAACTTTACCAGGTTGCTTTGATGAATTTCAATCTTTAGTTTCACACTTTAACAGTGGGTGTAGCTACAATGCATTTATATGGATGTGTACATACTATAAATAACTGGAGTGTATTCTTCATCCATGGCAGCATCTTTAAAATAAGCCTGTCTGTCTGGGATCCCTTGACAGACCTGAGAGGCATGACCACACAAACTAAATTGACCCCTGAATGTAAAGCCAACTGACTGGTTCCCAAATACCATCACCCTGCTTGATCTGCACCCCCCTCCCCCCACCCCCACCCCCCAATGCCACACACTCATATACCGCTGTCACAACCGCTCCCTCTGCCCAAGCAACAGCAACACACACGCACACACTCACTCACTGCTAACCCCCGCAAAAATCACACACACCACAAACACATGCATACACTCACCACTACCATCAAGCTCTCTCCCGACCCTTCAACCCCCCCCCCCCCACCCACCCCAACCATGAAACACTAGTCCTGCAGTGAAGTGGGTGAAACCTACAGCCCTCTCCTCTCCAACCCCAGCTACAGTAGTAATGAACAAATTCACTGCGCATTACTCTGGACTTGATCTCTAGCAAAATAGTGCTGGAACAAACAATTTGGTTTGTCAACACCTTTCTCTGGACTCCTCCATCAATGTCAGGGGTCCAAATTTAAACAGCAAAGTGCATTTGACTGCAGGACCCTGAGCTGATTAGACTTCCCAGCTCAGCGAATTGCTCCAGACAGGGCGGCAGCTCTGATTGCTAACCCGGCTTGAAAATAGTCTCCGCTGCCCAGGATTAGCATGAATATTTTGATATAGATCGATAAGCAATCTCCACTCCATAAGAAATGCCAGCAGCCTTCATTTGGCTGATCAAAGGCACATCAGCCGGCGGGCGACAGCTGGCTATTGTTTTTCAGGCGGACTCTGTTGTGGGAGCGAATCCATAGGAGGGATCCACAAGCACGGCTCCACTACTCTAGCCACCTAATCGTGGAAACAATCACTGCTTCACAGGATCCCATCTCCCAGGGATGGACCCTCTCAAATGAGGGAGGCAGAGGGCCTGACCGCAGGGGGACAGAGTTCATTATGGCTGTGGTCTCAAACCGCTTGGCCACCGGGTGCTGGTGACCCGGAAGTAAAGGCAGGGTCAGCAATCTATCTGTTTATCTATCTGTCTACCTTTTCTGCACCTAAACGCATTCCATTGGATTAGACACTAGACTGACCAAGAGGTCGAGGTTGATCACACTATGCTTTAAGCAGTAGCAAAGCTGGAGTCATGGAAATTCAGAAAAGCATTCAGACATCTTTTTTAAAGCAGCAGGAGCTCAAAAGTGGACAGGAGATTTAGGGCCAAATAAAAAAAGCTTCAGTAGACTACACAATGTATCCTGCAAGCCGCCATCATAAATACCAACTTCACATACAACAGCCGCTCTCAAATATAAATATGTGTGTCTTGCATATCTTTAACAGCAGGGGCTGGTGGACTGATCACTCCCCTCACAACACTAACCCCACTGATTTGCCAGACCCCATAAAAGGGCGCAGGTGTGACCCGAGCATTTAGCAGTTAACTAGTGTGGAGTGAGACCACACGCCACTGACAGACTGGAGGCTCCCACACGGGACCAATATGGGAGGCTGAAAAAGCCAACACGGGGAATAGTGTACCAATTGTAAATTGCAGGTTTAATTCATTAGGAAGTGTCACTTTATTCCAAGGCAGCCTGAGCAGGCCGATTAAAAAGTGGTAATCAGGATTAATTAGGAGAATATATATGTGAGGATTAGCAGGCCTATCCCCTGCATGGTCCAGCAGCTCTCCTCTACCATGCATCTCTCTCTCTCTTCTCTATATTCCTGTTACCCTGTCTTTGCCTGTTGAGAATTCAGCTCTACTGCCCTCTTTCTGGCACTCCCCTCTATATGTCTCCTTTTTTCACTGGTCTCTCCATCACTTTTTCTCTCTGTTGCAATATTTATGATATTTTTTCACCCCACCCACTACGACTTCAGATTCTCTTTCTGAACATTAGTAATGAACTGGGCTTTATGGGCTTTATGACCACTTGAAGGCTTCCCACAACAGAATAATTATTTTAACTTTTATTTTATTCTCTCAGAGAGTTCTATAAAAGAATGAGTGTGATAAATGGTTTTAGTCACAAAGCTTTCTAGAAATCAATTTCTGCTGGGATTTGGTTCCATTTTAGGCCTGAAGATGAGAAAAGTTGGTATGTAATGTAGTACAGTATGCAATCAGTGTGTCGAAAATTAGGATATCCTCAGGTTACGTTTTGTTTGTTGTCAAAGTAAAACTTTCAAACTTTCATCTGTTTTTAGTCTTCAGGCACTAAAACAGTCTGCCAAAGTTGTTTGGGAGTGTTTAAAGAAACCTGAAAAACTTAAGACTTGGTCTCTATAAATAACTTTTAAATGGTTATAAAGGATCTTGAAGCAGACTCAATAACACACTCAATCAACTTGGCTTTTAGTTCTTATAGAACAAATAAATGAGTGTAGAATAATTTTGAGCACTCTCCTTCAGTGACTTTACCATTTGTGATTTTGATATTCATTTTCATTTTAATGAAGAAAAACAAAAAAACTAAAGAAAAATATTTATCAGTAATTATCAATCTAAAGTAATAATCATCCATGTATTTGTTTGTTTGTTTGTTTACATCATTCAGAAAAATATACCACTAAAGCTGCCACAGGACGAACGCCAGATAGATGCAGAACAGATGCATAATGGGAGACTTTTACACTAACAACCACTTGATGTCATCACAAATTTCAGTCAGGCCCCCTCTGGCCAGATTTATTACTGAAATCTTCCAAACTGCTGGTTTATCACAGTGTTTATATTATTACTTCAACATGTTTCAGTTAACATAACCTTGAATCACTGCAGTTCAAGTGCGAGGATGGGCTGTTTTGCTTGCGGTGCAGCCCCATCATTGATGTTAGCAGATGACGCATGCCCTGCTCCTTGGCAAAGGCTCAGACCAAATCTTTCATCCTGCTTCGCTCTACAGTGCGGTCGGGGTGGCCCTTAACATTTGAGCTTGAATGTAAATTCAACAACCAGGCTTTATTTTTATTTTGGTTCAATGAGAAGATAATATAGCCGGCAGCAGACCTCTGTGTTTTTGTTTAAATCTATGAGCATAAGATAAGATTTGGTATTTGGTTACAATAGTTTGACTTTCAGGTGGCCTCCTTTAAGACTAGAATTGTAGAATATAGACAAGGTCAACACACATAAAAAGCGTAAAGTGCCGTCTTATAGACTAGATGACGTGTCACTGTAAAGACTAAAGTAATCAGACCACACAAGATGACCAACCAAAGAAATAACAATTTTTTTTTTTAAAGTCTAAGTGCATGACAGAATCTGTCTGTATCTACAACATCTATAGGTGAAATATAAATGAATCATACACTACAGTAACTAAATAGGTTTCCATGTTATTGTTAACTGACCCTAGTCCAGCAGATAGACAGGCGCTTAACAAGTCAGGAAGTGTCTATTGGATGCAATCAACAGGGATACATTATAAGCAGTTTAGATATTTCCTCCTCATCCAATACTTACAAACACAGTTTACTTCACTGTGCATTTTAATGATTTTTGTGGATCTGAAAACAGGTTTGGGTGAAGCTGAGGACTTAAATAATAGCAGGAGTGGTATTGAACCTCTTCGAAGAAGATCAAATGCAGCTTTCATTAGTTTAGTACAGCACCGAGGCTCATTGATGACTTGTCAGACAGTCTTCCCTTCAATACGCAGCGAGAGGCTCTAAAAATCATCCTTTTACTGAGCCCTCTCGGCTGTAAATTCATCCCAGCTCAATACTGGTTCCCCCCCCCCCTCTCCAAACCTCCATTATTTCTTAACATGGATTAACCCTATGCTGCTGATCAAAAGGAAGCTTCTCTGTGTATCTGCTCAGACCGAGACACGTCCATCCATTAGCCACTCATAATGAAATCTTCAACTTATTATTATGGAAAAATCCATTGTTTGTCCACAGGTACCATATTTAGTGGGAGAGCATGATCTTCCGGAGGATTAAGGAAATGCTTCAGGGGGTTTTGCTGCTCTTCAGAGGGAAGGAGGAGGGGGGTGCTGGGGGTGGGAAAAAGGAGGGGTGAGATTGCCTCACAAAATCAGGGGTCTTATGCACCTTTTGTGGGGTGAGACTGTTTCCAATTAAGACAGCATGAGCCACACAATATCACATTGTCACGCAGTAAACAGAGCTCTGCTTCCCACAGAAATTGCACTGCATCCCTCTTTCCCAGCTAATGACTGTGTCACTGTCCTGTTTTCCTGCTCTGTTTGAACAAATTATTAAAGACATAACCTGAACGATGATCAAAGTGTGTTGAACTAGCATGAGATACTGATCATATTTAGGCCCTATCTTCAAGAGTTGACCTGTGCATGACTACGATCCTTACTCATTCTCGTTGCATTAGTCTGTCCTTGTGTTTGAAGTGTACTTACAGTAAATATGATACATACACCAGGGCTAAAAGCTTAACATAAAACTGTCTTCAAAGAGCATATTAACCCATCTTTGTTTACAAGAGACAAGACGGAGAAAAAGACAATTTGGCACAATGGTCGTAAAATGCTGCGCTCCCCACCTCGCTGGCATGCGAGCACACACACACACACACACACACACACACACACACACACACACACACACACACACACACACACACCAGCAGACATAACGCAGACACGAGGCTAAATCACTTGGGACGGGAGCATTTAAGACACAGTGTCACATTTCTATGTAATAAATAGCAGAGATTGATTTGACCTCCCAGCCAGGTCCTGCAGTTTACTTATACACAAGTTAAGAAAAATGGAAGCTCTCACTCTCTGGGGATCCTTTGGAAGGAAATCAGATAGCCTGTTGTGGGTTTGAGGGCCACAGCGGTCCAGCAGTGTCAATATGGCCCTGCTATCAAACAGCCACCTCTTCTCTAGCTCCTACAGCAAGATGAGAGGATCAGAGAGAACCAAGTCCCAAATATGTCCAGCTGTTACCTCAGCTTACAAGCAATGGAGAGGAGAAGAAGGTCAAAGGGTTTCTGTTACTGTTACTTCTGGGACAACAGACATCTTTTGCATTATTCACTATATACCCTCCTCCCTTATATTCCACATTTAGCTATGTTCTCATCAATTGCTATAGAGGGCAATGAGACCACACCAAGGAACGCTTTGGTCATTGAACGTTTTAGTCCATTCAGTGTACCAAAGCTCTATTTTCAACACCACTCAGCCACATCTCAGTAGGTGCCCTAAGGGTTGGAAATGAGAGTAGATACCAGCAGGTGTAAAGTAAGATCCCAATTTTGATCACATCACCAGAAGGCAAATGGCTTCTTCCTCTTCTAAAGCACATATCTGCAGCCTTAAACAGGGGGCGGTGTCTCTGTAAGCATTTACAGTGACATAAGGGGAGGAAATTGCCTGAGACACAGGGCAAAAATGTATGTGCGTCTGGCACCCAGCTGCAGGACGAAGCTCCCGAAACACACTGTCTGTTGTACCGCGTACTGTACTACGTTATACACCGACAAGATCTGACCAACGTTACACTGCTTTAAGCCATGCACCTGTGCTTCCCATCTCCAGAGAATACTGTAGGTTGAGTGAACATCAGAAACTCAACACAGACGCACACGAGAGAAAGTGGTCCACCTCAGCAAGAGCGGAAATACACAGAAGCTGTTCCCAGACAGCAACATGTGGTGCCCATAACCTCCACATCCTATTTAGAGTAATTATATTGCTACAGCCACATGAATTATCAATGACGCAACATGTAGTGACAACATCTTCAAAATATGTCTGCCGCACCAAACAAGAGCTACCGATTCAGATGACTCCAGTTTCCATTACAGTGCTAGCGAGAGTTAAAACTCCCGCTGAGGAAAATGAATGACTAAGTAAAACAGAAAGAATTATCTCCAGTATGTATCTGCTTCCACCCCTCTGGCAAAATTCATCAGTAGGATATGGAAGAAAAAATGTTTAATCATACCAAATGCCCATAATTGTAACTTTCTAGTATGGGGGGGGGTTCAACAAGGATACAGTCTCGTTATCAGGGAAATAAGCAATACTCTTTCATTTTGAATGCAGTTTACACACCGTTAGCACTGCAGGAAACGCTGGAGCATTGGCCACTATTGACTCCCCCAAGCTTGCTCTCCTCTCAGCTCTGCAGAACGGAGGGAAACCAGCCAGTGATGAACGATGGCAGCGCAGTCAATGAAAAATCAACTGGGAAGCACAAAGCTCTTAATGCTCAGCCATATTGGTTGCTGACGGGAGCAAATAACATCAGCATAGCACTTACAGAGACCAATCATACATTTCCACCAGCAACGACACAGGTTCTGGACTGCAATAAATTCTTTCCCCTGATTAAACAGTAAATTCTGCATGCCTATCAGGGTCCCATTAAGTGGGGGGCCGCTTTCAAAAACATCATTAATCAACCGAGAGATATGGTGCGAAATATCAGTCATCGATTGTAACTGCTTATGACAGTTTACACAGCTTTATATCTGCAGGGAGTCCTCGCTGATCTATCAATTACCAGCAGCCCTTACTGCATGCTAATTGTGCATTTTCCCCTCTAATGCATTTGCACTGTTATCTTATAGGCTAATGAAACCAAACAAATCAATAAATATAAATTATACATGCAAAGATGTACTGCTGTGAACATAAAGTCTCTAATTAATTGCACTTGATTAATTTATATACTTTAATTATCTCTCCTAGCTGCAGATGGCATAAATATCTGGACAATCTGCTTATTGCTATGTCAGTCATAAAACGGCAGACGCAGTGAAACTATTAGGTGAGGCTAGCTTTGTCACTGGGAAACACACGGTTCCTGACATAAAAAAGCCTGGTCTCTGAATAATTTAAACAGCAAATTGCTACACAAGGAAGGGCTTGGACTGTTGTAATTTCTTTGCTGGTTTGTTATGGTATGTCCATTTTGGATGAGTGGAGCAAAGCTCACCACACATTGTTAGTTACCATTTTATATCCTTTCTCTAAATGGTTGTGCTGACAAATTTAGGCAATTCTTCTGTACAAATTACAGCAAAACATTTGTGGGGATATAATAATGGACATTCATATCTGTTGCTACTCAGATTTACTGACTTGTAAACAGTTAAGTTTCAGTTAAGTCACATTGAAAACAATTCTAACCTTCTCAATTGTATTTGTCCTCTCATCAGTCAGTGTGTGTGTGCGATCAGTTTCGGCTCAATGTCAACCATTTAGTTAGATGGTAAACAGCCTGTTAGCATTGTTAGCATTCTTCACTTAAAACAAATTGTTATACATAGTCACAAGTTAACAAGCTTGAGAGAATCTCAGGGCATCCATGACTTGAAGGAAGACATTGGACAGAGTTCCTTGTTTCAGGTGGAGAAAAAAAAATAGAATTTATAATGATATAATGTTATATTGAATAACAATGAGATGATACTGCAATGTATTGCAACAAGCACAAAGTTAAGTATGAAGTACAGTTAGCCAAATAACTTGCCCAAGGGTGCACGAGGGAAAAGAGAGTGAGGCTTCTGGGGGTTTACATCTTGATGCTGCTAATGAGGGTGTTTTTAGTATAATTACCCCAACAGGGTGCTTGGCAGTATAATTACCAGAAAGACATTACAGAGGAACATTAGTGCGTCCAGGTACTGTAAATATGTCGAGATACAAGGTGACGAGGTCTGCTCTTTTTCTGAAACTGGATCTGAAGCTGTTATTTGTCCCACATGTGCCAGTGTGCGCCCAGGAAGATCACAGTCACAGTTTATCCTTGAAACAATAACCTGATAATAGTGGTGGGCGATCTGGCAGAAAAAAAAAAAAATCACATTCTACTTAATTGTAGTCACGATCCACAATCTAGAGTGCAATCTTTTTTCTCTCAATTTTGAACCGCTCTATAGATTAAAGATTGACTTGAAATAATTGATGAATTTCTCTGTTTGCACCATTAAAACACAAAATTGCATTAAAGATACAATACAGGTTTCAAAATGGTGATTAAAACCTGAGCTTAATTTGAAAAACACAAACTTTGAAAATTTGGCAAATAAGACTTAAAATAACAATATTTAAATAAAAATAAATACATATTCTCATTTTTGTTACATTTGAACAGCAACAATGAACTAGAGTCATAGCCTATGATTTCCAAATGATGATTAAAAAGTTAAAAGTCAAGTTAAAAGTTTAACTTGGGTATGTCACTTATCATTACAATAATAATAAAAATAAAAATTTGTGTTAATCCTCAGGCCTCGGCATTTGGCATACATACCCGAGGATGGCGGTATTGGAAAAATATTTGCGGCTTGGCAGCTCATACCGCGGATCTAAAGTTTTCACCAGCATTTAAAATCCCACGTTGTCAACAGCTTTGGATGGCACCATGTCCTTCGCTAAATAGAATGTGACTGCCTCGGTTACCTCTTTCCATCGTTTGATGCTTTGGTCGTGTTTTTTTTTGACTAATCAAATGCTGCTTTGTTTTTGTCTCGTGGGATGCTGACGAGTAAAACTGTGCCGCCCTGAATGAATTACTGTCAGCATATTCTTTCAGGTCCATTCTTATAAAGGTGGTTAAATAAGTTTGTTGTATTTCCAGAAGAACCCACCGCAATGTTTACAGATGACTTTGACTTGGGAAATACAGTATCCAAACCGTTCTCATACCACTGATGTTGAGTTCTCTTTTGGCACAAGTGCCTCAATACAACATAATACCAAGGAAGAGCCATGTGAAGTAATTCGCCCAATCAGCATAGCCATCTAATTGGCTACATCACTCTACTGCTTTGTTCACTAGTCGATGAGATAATGTGAAGTTTGGAAACAGAAGGAGGAGGACATTAAATGCTGCAATCTCTACGACTCGCCTGAAAAGTACATTGTGGACCCCTTCGAGATCGATCACAATCTAAATTCATCAGATTGTCCACCCTCTACTTGATAATGCATGTAAAAGTTTTCAAATCTGGAGCTGCAAAAATGGCTGTTTGTTAACATTTGAATGTCCAGTTTGGTCTGTCCAGGTGATGGATACAGCCTTTAAAAAAACATTAAAAAATTGCTAGAGTCAAGTAAGAGTCCAAACAATCAGGATTTTATGACTGAGACACAAACTTCAGCAAATCAGCTGCCCGCAGTTGAATGTACTTTATGAAGTAAGGGAATACCTGGCAGGGATGTCTAGCACTTTTGTGTAGGCGACTCCAGACATATAGTTTAGACCACATAAATGCCACAATGCCTGTAAAAACACCTGGACTTTTTGGCCCTGACTTCAAACATTGCCTGTGCACTCTATTTACCCTTACAGACCTTTCATGTGGTCAGGTTTTTTTTTAAAAAACATAATCTCATCCCATCATAGTTAAATGTGGCATCTGAATCTGGTATGGAGTCATACTGTATGTGCACTACTTGCAGATGCATGAAAACGCTCAGTCTTTTCTTACAGCCCAGCTGAGGATGAGGTGTTTTATTGTCATTTATCCTTACAGATAAGTGGGGATGATCTGGAACACTGCAAAAAAGAGCATACTGAAGTTTACATCGGGTGTCTAACATAATATAAATAGTCATATCATAAACAGATAAGTCACAGTGGTGTTTGTCAAGTTAAACGGTGAGATACTTTAAGTTGATATGTCAATATACAGTATATCTACTCCCCATTCGTTTGTTCCTTTGCTTCACATATTGTCTTTGTACTTTGGTGTTCTTGTGTGGTGTAAAATTCTGAGAGTAGTCAATGTACACCCATGTGAGATTCTTCCACTTTTGTTGTACTTGGTAATTAAATCGACTGATTCTAATAAAACTGCAGCCTCCCGTTTCACCAATACATCCCCAACCTCAACCAGGAAACACACCGCCACCATATAAACAGAATTTGGGGATGGAAGCACAATTTCTCAGACATCGTGTCTTTATCTTCCCTCCCCTCAGATCCGAGACTTTTAATCATCCCGATATGATTTAGTCACTTTTAAACAATAATGATCACGGAAGGAGCGTTGTTTGGGAGGAGGTGATCAATCAGAGGCTCATTCAGCTTTAATTCATGTAGATGCACACCTAATACTCATTACAAAGATGCAATTTCCAGCCAGTCAGCGTAGATTAATGGGGAACCATCTCTCCTAGTGTTTCTTTGCGCAGCACCATGCCTCCAGCAGGATAGATGACTTTCATACAGACAGAACTATAGTCCACAGGCTCATTTATTTCATAGACATGCTTATGACAAACTGGTTAGCTGACAACATATTAATCAGAGAGCAATCAAAATGACAGCAAGCAGAGTTCTGCTTTGGTAATTTTATTGTTTTAGTTTGACATATTCACATTCAGAATATTTTTAGAAAAAAAATAAATAAAAAAAATCATTTAATAGAGCATCTCAAGACAAAAACTAGTCAAGTTTGGTTAATTCTATTTTCTCACAGTCATCATAACATTTTGCAATTTTATTAGTTAAATGAAAGGAGTTTCATTTGCAAAACCCACTTAATACTCTATCCCCCAAATAATAAATGTATTCTGGACTATGGAGATTAAAAGATGATTCACTTATGTTTTATTTAAAGTGAATATTACTTTAAAATGAAAACTAGCTTGTTGGATATTGTCTATTGTTATTCTCAATGTATTTTCATATTGAGATCTCATTTTGTAATTTTTCTTCATATTTAGAATTTAGGGAATCAGGCTCATTAAATAATTTTGTGAAACACACACTCATGTTCTTCACACTCACGGATAGAATACAATATCTGAGTTTTTTTATCCAATAGATTAAAAGAGCAATTTTTATTTTAAAATATGAAGAAAAAAACAACATAATAATTCTGAACATAAAGCATTACTTTAGTATTGATGACTTGCCCCAAGTATTAGCAGAACTGTTAGAAAGAAGCATTTAAGAAGTAACAGAGAGTGTGTCCGGTGTGTGTGTGTGTGTATGCAAGTATGTGTGCGCACTCAAGTATGTGTGTCAACTAATCAGAAACTTTTAGCAATGCGAGCAGCCACTTCTTATTTACTGCTGGTGAGGGGATTTAGATTTTTTTTAAAGATCTTCCAGAAAGATTTCAGTCACCATCCCAATACAATGGGGATGAACAGAACTGAGTTTATGTGTTGAAAGCACAAAAAAAGCACCAGAGTAATCCAATCCAAAATGTTTTCATCAACAGTTAAATGAAGTCTTATTTGATCAATGATTTTTACTATCACTTATTTCTCTGTGAACCTTTGCCTACATACACCTCTGCAAATGATTGTACTTACAGCAGGTCTCTCCAGGGTTCTGATAAGTAGATACAAATAAGCAGTGGGATTTTTTCTCCAGGGTAATAATAGTGTTACAAACCAACCCTATAATAAAAAGGAATACACTGTCATATTGACTGATTTGAAATGAGTTAATCAGACTGATAGTTACAAAACATTCCCTTTGAGCATTTCACACACTTTCAGCATTATCTGAAAATAATATTTTCTGTGTGTATCAGGGAGTTAAAGAGACAGAGGAAGAAAGAATGATGAACTGTGAAAGAACCTGGTATCTATCAGCCCAGAACAGTTACGGACTGTGTAAGTGATTAGATGCTTGTAGGCTGTAATCGTCATTTTGGTGGTGCAACTGTGATTTCCCTCATATTGGCGGGAGCTGGTAGCACGGCTGGGAGGGAGGTGGGGAGGTGGGGAGGTGAGGAGGGGTGGGGGATTACAGCAGAACCTGTCCTGAGGAGCTCCTGATGGCTTGTGTTGAGCGTGCTGCCCTGGGCTATGTCACCGGCTGTGTGTTGGACCGGGAAGCCCATTTCCTTCCCCTTCTTCTTCTTTTTCTTCCCTATATCCTCCTCCTTCTCCCTCAGCAGGCCCAGCCATCCATCCTGCATTAATTGGGTTTGGTGCTGGAATCCCCTCTCACAGCACACGCTCACGCCCAACCGCCAGCCGTAAAGACAAGCATGTTTAGCGCAACAATTATGATAATTGCTGGAGAGCACTCAGCTGAGGGAATAAGCAAATCTGATTAAGGGCCCTTCTGCATGATCAAATATTAATCTGATGTGTCTTCACTCTGACCCAGCTTGGAACATAAGAAGCTCTTATGGTCTTATGCATTAACAGATTTGCACAGGCTGAACTCATAGCAACTAATAATACAAGACATGCAAGTCTGAGCACTAAAGAAATCTTGGGAGCAGAATCCACTTACATAAAACTAAATAAAAATAGCAAGGATGATAATCAGACTAAGCTTTATGATGACTCCAAATAACTACACACTGTTTAGGATAAGATTCTCAGAACTACCTGTTGAACTGGACTGAATACAACAAGCTGGGTTATACCTGCTATATTATATTTAGATCATTAAAACCATACACACAAATACAGTTACTGCTGCATCATTATAATAAGAATACATGTTAGAGGGTTTATTATTCATAGAAAAGAGGAAAAATAAATTGAACTTGTGATGGGTAGACTAGAAAGAAAGAATAGACACATCAATAGGTAAATAGTTTGACCTTTTTTTCTTTTAAATTCCTTAAATTAATAAATCCACGAATCAATAAGTCTTTGTATGAAAAGGATTTTTTTTTCCATTTCATATTTCACAATGAATTAAATGTGAATTAATACAAAGGTTTTTTTTGTTTAGTTGTATTAGTTTTTTGTTAAACCTACCAATAAAATGTTTTTCATATTTAATAAGTGTATTTAAAGAACTATAATATAATTAAGGTTTGTAGTGGCAAAATAAATATATAGCATGTAATCATATTGTGACCTGGGGGAAAAAATGAAACTCCTCAGTTAAGCAAGTTTGTCTCCATACTGCGCTGCTGTTCCTCTGAGACGCTGCTTTTCAAAACCAGTGGCTGGAAAAACCAGTAAAAATGCAGCCTGATGTTTGTAAAAAAATCTGCCAAAAGGTTGCAGTTAATCATTGTCACAAAATGTGTTTACAGATATATAGATAGAAATTTAGACATAGTGAAGCAGGATTAAAAGATTAGACAAGACAAAAAAAAAATACATAAATCATATGAATGGTTCAGCACCTTCCATGATAGCCACTCATTTCATCAGATTTAACTTCCACAACTACAGTAAAGAATAAAGAGCAAGGAATAAACAAGATGGTCATGAACCAGACAGCAACTGGCAGTTTAAAGAAGATTAGAATGATATTAAATCAACACAAATACCCAGTATTTAACAACACAAAACAGCTTGTAAGAATCACTGGATTATGAATCTGGATTACATCTCTATGCCCCCATTGCTGAGCGACTGTGTCTACAGGGGGGGAGAGGGACTCCAGATGACCTAATCTACTTACAAAGCATATTTAACTCACTATGATTTATAAATAAGATAAGGCTTATTCCAAGGTCAAATCTTAATTCAAAACATATTGTTTATTCGGCAGGGTATTAGTGCAACAGATGTCCCTGTCATCCGCTGCTCTTCCCAAAAATAAAGACATTTCAGTATGAAAATTAAAACGGTGTTACTGTGAGATAGTACAGCGTGTCTAAAGGGGAAAAGAATGGCCGACTGAATGATGCAAACCACAGGACACACTAAAGTAACATTAATACACAGAGTACAGTGTGGACATGGGCACACTGCATAGCTGCACACAGGAGCAGTGACGTGCTACTTTCACAACACAAAGTCAGTCCTGGAAACACTGAGCCTAATAACGTAGACTTATGGGAATTCCCAATTAGAGTCCAATTACTCCAATTATGTAATTAGATTTCTAATTAATTATACAAATTTTATGAGTAAGACTGTAAAGGCTATTATGGTGTTTAATCAAATGTTATGTATGTAGTTATACCAGTTCTGGATTCTAGGAATTTAGTCTGCTCTCTAAATTGAGATTTTCAGAGCATTACAGATTTGTCAAGCATCTAAATATTTGAACGGCAAATACAAAATATTTTTTACTTTTTTTTTTTTTTTTACTTCAAATTTCTACATTTAAAGTAATACAAAGTAATCCACTGACACCATGCATTTAATTTAGTGCATAGTTCTGTGAAACAAGTCTAAGGCTGTTTGTGAGAATGATCCTTCTTCGCTAATATGAGATTAACCCAGATACTTTGTGCAAGAATAAAAACACACACACATCACTGCTAGCCTGATGGTGAATGCATAGACATGTTTTACAGTCCACAATGTGAGCTTGTATGTAAATACAGTCATAAAAAGTTTAGTTATAGTTAATCCCCCCTGAAAGTTTTGCATTTGATCATTCTTAACTATAACAGTCTTGGGCAGCCACAGCAGAGCAGCTACTACTCAAGACCAATGCAAGAATATTTCAAAAGCCCTACATGTGTGTGTTTTTTAGAAACCATACCACAAAAATATGACAAGATCATGAAAAATCCACACAGAAAATGCCAAGTTTCAAAAGTGGAAGAATGCTACCTACTGATGAGCTTATGTGCTGCAGGCTCTGGATACTGCTAGCACATGGAAAATTATTAATGTACATTTGCATAATCTTAGAGGACATTAAAGGACTAGGTGCTCTGAAGACTTAAATCAATATCAATTCTACAAAAATTGTTTCATACCAATATTCAAAAAAAGATGAAAAAATTGAATTGAAGGATTGGAATGAAAAATAATCACAATCTCCTTTTTTTCAAATCTACATACAGTACAAAGAGGTGGGCTGGTATTTACTAGAGAGGATGAGGTGAGTCACAGTGCACTGCTGTGTTCTGTCTGTGTTCTGTGGCAGCAGGAAACAGTGACAGCAGCGGCTGGCGCAGCTTGATCTGCTCAACTACAACACAGACCGACATACAGACGACTCATAAAACACCTCAACACAAGCTGAGAAAGTTACTATTACAAATTGTAGAATAAACTCATAATGACACAACTGGCATACAATGTGTAGAATTGATTTTGTATTATATGTATGTATTTAATATTAAGATCACTTGATTAGCTGGCAGTTACAGATTCAAATTGGGAAAACTCAGTTCCAGTCAACAGTTGAATCAACTGTCAGGCTATATTTGACTGCAAGTAACCATAGTAACAATACGGATGCCTTACACTGCGTTAATGGTTAGCTCACTTACAATTAAACAAACACAGTTTAGTGATCACATTAGCTAAAGCAAGTGAAAACTGACGAGAATATTCTCTGTTTTCTGTGTTAACTGGAAATAGTTTAAGTGTGATAATGTGACATACTCTGAGCTCTCCTGTAAAAGTAATACACTTGGTGGAAGGACAACAAGTTCACTTCCCGTTATGTTTTTCTTTGCCTCTGCCTTGTCCATTATTATTACCATACAGGCATACAGAAATGTATTGCTGTGGCAATTCATAATGGAATACTTGTAAACGTACCAAGAGACATGAAACCAGAGGAGAGAGCCTATGTCTAACTGGAGAAAAGCAGAATGTTATTCTTCTCCTCTGAGTTGAGCAGGCCCGACTACTGTCAGCCTGTGGTCATTCCACAGCCCAATCTAAACACTGAAATGGGAGAGGAGATTGAGTATATTCATGGCATGCTGCAATGCTCCCTAACGCCACAGACTGACCAGTGTTAGAGTGACAACAGCTCATCTGCCTGCATGGGAGAAGGTTGTTAATCCTTCCTGGATGCTCTAGGAAGAGTGACAGCTCAGAGGTTGCATATACTGCATATACTCTGAACCACGTGTGAGCATATGTGAACAGAAGACTACTTCTCCGCTATCTATGCATGTCTCTTGTTCTGTCCTCTCACACAATTGGATTATAGCAGTACCCCTGTAATTCTGAACAGTTCCCAAAGATTTAATATGCCACTGGAATTTGATATATGACTTAATTTAGATGGAAGCCTCATGACATGTTGCTTGTGACCTCCTGTTGAAACACTCATTAACTCTTTATGTGCATTTTAATCCTCTTGGACTTAAAGGTGAAGATTTACGAATAGTTCATTTGTTGTGAATTATAACTGTTAGAAAATTAAACCATTCAATTATCTGTGAGTAACACATTGTAAATAAATGGAAATGTTTATTTTATGGTACAATATTTTGATGAAAACTAAACACTGATAAAACTGAATTTTGGAAGATAATCAGCTAAAAACACCTAATTCACTCATAGACTTAATTCCTTAATATTTATCTTTATAATGCAGAAATAACATCTTAAGCAATAATAATAATAATAAGAATAAGAATAAGAATATATACTGTATATATTTAAAAAATGTATATATGTATATATATATGTATTTATATATATAATAAATATGTCTAAAAATCTCAGAATCCAACAGAGCAACAGCAGTACATGAACATGTTAATGTGAGTTTAAGAAGTGACAATCAGTGCATAGTTTCAATATGTGAACAGCATTTTAAAACTTTCATATCACCTACAATATTGTTAATTTTTTGGTGAAATTAGAACCGCAGCAGTATATGCAAAACATGGCTGCATGACAATATTAGAGTTTATTCCTTAGAAAACAAGAGCATTTCAAACAAGGCTTTTTTTAACAATTCATTTTAGAATCAGAAAGAATTAATTCAAACGTTTTAGTTCATGTACACTAATCATACCATCTAACACTGTGAGAATGTGTAGACACTATAGGCTTACAATAATGTACCTTTCTCCTTAAAACATTTATTTCCTGCCATGCATGTATTTCCTCACAATACTGTAACATTTATGACTGAGCAAAAAAACTAAATTAAAAAAACCTTGCAGGTAGGCCTTATTACAAAAAAAGGAAAGCAAAATACTTTTAGTTTAGTTAACTATTTTTAACAACTTCATTATTAATACAATCATTATCGGTGTAGAATTCTGTTATAAATGGAGGTGCGTTGCTACAAGTGGATGGGGTTTATTTCCACTTTGGTGCACACAGAGCCCAGGCAGGTGCACACAGCCCACCGTGGGGTATCAGGTATCCCCTTAGCCTAGGCCTCTCCCATTTGTCATGGTGAATGAGTGGTCTGCCTGACTGCACTTTCTCATTCCATTTCCTCCCGGGCTGCGCTGAGGCCCTACCACCCACTGTACGCTGTCATTTCTTTAACCCCTTTTCCATTCACATGAAGTGTGGGCAATAATGCTCTCTCACATTCCTCCTTTCAATAGCTTACACGCTACGGTCCCCCACCTCTACCCACCCACCCCCAACTCACCGTCTCCCCCACCCCCCCTCTCTACACACATGCACACACACACACACCTCTCTTCTCCTGGTCAGCCCACACCTCTCCTAATGGTGGGAAAAGCAAATGTTATCCGTTTGACAAGTCACAGGTGTCCTACAAAAAACACTGACCCAATGACAATAATTATGATTATAACTATAATAACAATTAGAAGAACAATAAGAAAAGCAAAAAAAGAGAAAAAATATGAAGATAAAGAGCCATGACATTAACACGATTAGAAACAACAAGGCCCGAAATATACTCGGCAGATGCTCATAAGCTTAATTATTAACCTCTTTACCAGAAATTCAGCATGCTGGCTCCTCACCCTCTCCTCTCCTGTCCTCTCCTCGCTGTCCATTTACAAAGAAAGATGTTAGTGCTGCTCTTACTTACGTCCATAATGCCTCCCACCATCCAAACTAGCTGTGATATTTGGCCCAGCCATCCTACCCACCATGTTCCACAACAGTAAAAGCCCCAACACTGAGCCCACCGGCATCCTCTGCAACTGTAAGAGGCGACTGGAATGGAAAACATTGTCTGGTCCTACTCAGCAAGGGGAAAAAAGAGCTAGAGCACAAGAAAGGGTAATTGCAGAACACCCTGAGCTCATCCTATAAAGAAACTTTGCTTCTTTCCTTTTTTTTTCCTGCAAAAGAAAACCAGGAAATCTCCACTTATTTCAACAAACATTTGCCTCAACTCAGGAACTAAGCCGGACTGTTTTTTTTCTTTCTCTCTCTCTCTCTTTTTTTTTTAAAGCTTGTCTGTGGGAGACGGGAGCTCCACATGCATTGTAAAGACATTGCAGCACCATCTGCTGGCAAAAAGGAGTCAAAAAAGGGAATGAAAGAGAAGCAGAAGGAAAAGTTTCAAAGAAATTGTCAAAAAGATGGGTCCAGTGTTTCCAGTTTGTTGTATATGTAATACTGTTTGCTGTTTTAGATTGAAAAAACACTTACACGGCGGAAAAAGGAAGAGCCACACAGTGTGAACAAGTACTGGATGTCAGCACCATCATCCAACTGGAAATCACAAATTACTAACATGGGGAGGAAGAAGTTCATTGAGGCCTCTTCCTCACATCACATTCATAACTCTGACCAGTGACAAAGTTCTGCATACCACGTACGAGACATATAAACAACCCTTTTTCGTTCTTGCCCTCATTTCCTTCAGTGGATCGCTTGGACGACTAATAACGAGTTAATCAGCCTGATTGCACATTCATCACTGTGATCTGTTTCTTTTTTTTTCAGCTGACGAGGGGAAGCATGTTTTACTTGGGAAATGAAATATTTCGTGACCTGTTCCTTTTGCCCTTGCTCTGGAGACAGAGGCCCTACAGCTGAGTAAACAGCAGGGCTACACAGTGGACAGGTAACATCTAACACCCACTACTCTCAGCACTGACCAATAAAACCATTGTTAGTCTGGATGCAGGGTTCATACTTAAATTTGAAAACATTGTTTTTTCTTTTCTCAGAATAAACATTGAAAAAAAAATACTGTTTGCAATTCAGAAATCCTTTACTCTCGACTCCTTTTTTAAAATGAAATGTAAACTGGACAGGATTTATGCTGTTAATATGCAATTTACTTATATGTCATAAAAAAATACATTTTGACTCAATAGAAAGTTGTTGTTGTTCAGCAGGAATTGATGTGTAGAGAAGAAAACAACAGAGCTCATAATTTAAGAAAATGACTTCCTATGCCCGATGATGTGCCTTTAAGCTGGTCTCATGTATCATTTCATTAATCTTCAGCTCTCAACTTTACAACTTCCATATTAATAGATTTTGTGACATATTTCAAAATGTTCGTGTCTATATAAACTTGGCAATTTGCTCTTATTCTCGCACTGAGAGACGTTCAGAACAATGAAGATATTCTACTGTAGACTTCTACAATAAACCCACAACTCATTCACTACAGCCGAAGAACTTCAAGGAGAATTAAGATCTTTAGTCTGGGTCTACTCTGCTAACTTCAAAGACTTGTATGAAAACCAACAAGACCAGGGGGCTCAGAAAATGTCGGGAGAATGAAGAGAATCGATATCTTTCAGAGAAAATGGGGTGAATTATGTAAATGTTATTCAAAGTTAGGGATATGTAAATATATATTTTCTCCTGCAGTAACGTGCAACAAGTAATACACACCACCACCTTGGACATTAGTAAAAATCTGTTGCTCAAGCCATGTTTGTATAACTGACTCATTGCAGAGATGTAATTTATGAGGCTGTAAATAGACAAAGGTATCAGAGGCATTGATGCATGCTAATCCTGAGATGGCTGACTCCTAACATGTGCTTCTGCAATACACACCCTCAAAACCAGGAGAGAAGAATTCAGTATTTCAAGAAACAAGGCTCAGATTTAACAATCCAACATTTATCACTACCTGTAACACCTCTTAACACTTTTGATTTAAAATGAAGGAAGTTCACAACTCAGCTCTGTTGTGTGTGCCATATGTTCACAGTACCTGTTTTAGTAAACATAATTCAATCATTTATGTTCATAGTAAGGTGTAACAAACACCTGAGGACAGAGAGCACCATGCATATCATGAAGGTGTTAAACATGGCATACTACATATCACATTGTGTCCACAGAGCACCTGTTCACGAGCAGTTATCTGTGACACTTATTCCTCACTTATCTCACTGGTAGTTATAAAAATAACCAAAATAAAAATTGACACTTAAAAACACAAAAGTAAAATTTATCATGATTACAATCTTAAGCTTCTGTGTACAATTAGAAGTTGAGGATTGATAAAGATAGATTAGTTGTGCCTGATCAAGGTCTATTGAATTCTTACCTCTCAGCCATTCTCAAATGACCAGTCAGCACTAATGCACCCATATTGTGTCTATAAGTGTGAATTGATTTATATTGCTGCAAAGCATCCCCAAGACATTGAAAGAGCACCATTGGAACCCAATACCAATTATATATGTTTGTTTCTGGGGAAATGGCCACTCAGTACATTGGATCAATGCAGACATCAAAGGTCAGAGCAATACATTTCTGCTGAGAAGTTAGTGTGCTATCAAGCAGCTCATCTGCCTGCCACCAACCTTCTCCTGACTCAAAGTTGGTGCAATAAAGATGGACATATAGATTTAAACAGGCAGTGGTTTCCAGCATGCATTTTGTTCCTTTCCCAGTTTCTAAATAAGAGCAGCTAGTGTGATGAATATAATTAAGTCTACTAAAGGATAGTCATCAACACCCATAAGGTAAATACACCAGTAGTATATAAGGAGGCCATGTCATGACACTGGCTTGAATGGGAGGCTTTGATCATGAGTGATAATTATGGACAGTCTTCGTAGTGTTGCCCACAATCCTCTAAACTGAGAGTACTGTACCCCTCCCCATAGGAGCAGGGCCTATCGATATTCATATGCAAATCTAATTAAAGACCATATTAATTACCTGGGCCTGAATGCCCTAGCTGAAACTAACACCTGACAACCCTGCAGGAGGATATCCTTATGCAAGCATGCTTTATAGATTGTTGCTTTTTCCCCTTTTACTGCTCATGTCTCTGAGGACCTTTTGAATCCATATTAATTTCCTTTCTGGCAGTTATGTGGGCATGGTATGAACTGTGCTATTTCACTTTTAATCTGTCAGTAATTTAGTAATGTGTAAACTAATTATGCAGCAATATTAATGTAATTGGTTCTGGGAGCTGTTCAAAAAAAATCAATGTGTTTGTAGAGAATGCAGTAAATTGCATTGGGATATTATAATCATGTGTCAAGTGCTGATTATGTTATGAAACTAAAAAGTGGATGTCAGCCACAGGTCAATACAACCTAGCTCCATAAAATCTATGCTTCTCCATTCATTAATGTAAGGGGAGTCCGTGGGTACTGTCTCTGCTTCCTCTCCTATTCCATCCGTCAATTATGTAATACAGGGAGCCTTCACAAATGCAAAGAGTAATGTATTAAAAAATAATAGATCAATAACAGAGCCTGGGTTACAGGATAGCTGCCATATTATGTTCTCTTGATAATTCTTATTTATGTCATTAAAATCACTGTTGAATTATAATTAAAAGTCAAATGAGAAATAAAAGTCTGCTTGAATGTATTATTGTCTGTGACTTAAGACCAAACATGAAGCAATCAGCTAGGACACAGAAATAGGAGAATAAAGAGTAAGTGGTCATCAGAGACAAGATAATAAGTTATACAAAAAAACTCTGTGATAAATTATTGGTCAGAATGAGCACAAACTTTAAAGGGTATGAGAGTAACGCTACAGTTTGCATTCCAGTAGTATGATAATCATCTAAAAATAGTGACAAACACATTCACTGGATAAAAAACGAACTAAATATGAACATGTGAATGCATCAGCGCTGACTCAACATTGCATCGTAACAGGAAATGCAGTTCTGGACAAGAGCATGGCTTGTGTGCAAGTATGTAGACCTTAATAGTTGTTGACAGTGTCCACACTCTTGCAGAAGCACACATTTCACCATATGGACTATGCTAAGAGGAGTCTACAGCCATGTTAAGGTTTATTTAGCCACACAATGGCAATGTCAAATTGAAGTTTTGCCAGTGTATTAGCATGCTAACATTTCCTGTTGCCAAAGTATAGATATAGAGTAGTTTCACAGGTTATGTGAAAACTGAGCTGCTCAAGGGATTACAAAGGTAGGATCTATCTACTGGGCACCATAAATACATGTTAGAAATTTCATTGCAAGCTATGCTTCAGTTATAAATACTGACTTTTAATCTGTACCAAAGTGGTGGAGCAACCACATAACATTACCATCCCGACAGTCAAGACAAAGCTTTGACTGCTTAATTCAGCCCCAGATGCACACAAGTTGCCCATAGCAGAAAAAGGCTACGATAATTAGGAAATCAGTTCCTATAAACAGAAAAAAAACAAATTTAAAAGTTTATACAAATGAACATAGATTACCATTCATTTAAACATGATACTTTGTTGTTTGATGAGACTGGCACAGAATACTGTGACTGAACAATGTCTCCTACTGCAGCAGTGAGTGAGCCGACACGCCATCTCTGGTAGCAATTAAAGCTGTCAAGGGTTATGATTGATAGCCTTTGTTTACAGTGTTTAAAAGAGGAGACAGATTTCAAAACATCATTTTGGTGTATACATAAATAATTGGGTTTAACCAGAATGCTAATCCAGAGTAAAGACTTTTGCAGTTGCCCCAAAAGGTTCAATAATCAAACAGCAATAACATTTCCCATCTTTACCATGAAATTATGTCCGTTTTATATACTCACTCATACATCTTAACTTGACAGGTTTCAGCCAACTGTGACGGTTACTGGAGGTAAATACAGTGCTTATGTCAAACTGTACATAGTCATCAAGGGAGTGGTTTGGACTTTCCTCTTCTGAAAATGATTAAAATGAAACATCTTTAAAACAGAGCGTATGCATTTTTAATTGCCTGCAATACGTAATGTTGAAAGTTCAGTTTCCAAATTGCAGGATGATTTCAAATAGGGAGACAAATGAAGTAGAATTTAATTTACCATGAAAACAGATTCTATGAATATCTACTCGTATTCTGATATAGTTTCAAATGCCAAAAATGTTATTTTCAGTAATATCAAAAGCCGCTCTATTTCTTGGCCTTTTTCCCTTACGAAAACAAACTGACTGTTTGCGAAAGGTCTGTCTTCTAGCCTGATACGTCTCAGGCATGTTTGGCTGACACCAGAGTGAATGAGTCAATTGAGTCTTGTATTCCACAAATAAGGCATTTAGATGAGACTCGGGCTCATATTGTGAACAAGGAGCGCATCTTTCTGTGACTCCAGCAATAGATTTTTGTTGTTCTATGGCTGGCAAAAAGCCTTGAGAGCCCCACCCCCACTATCACCCCATTTGTATCTTTATTCCTTTAACCTACTCTCTCTGTCTCTCTCTCTCTCTCTGTCTCTCTCTCTGTCCCTCTCTCTCTTTCTTCCTCTCAGGCTACTGCCAGCATATAAACTGTATATTACAAACCAGGACATTTCAACGTTACATTTCATTGCAAAGGTGACACTAGTCAACGATGTTATGCTCGGTTTTGTAGGCGAGGGATGCAGTGCAGTTGTGTGGTGACAACAATGGAAAAAGTGACGCTTGTATAGATTTTATTTTATTTTTCCATGCAATGACTTTTAAACATCAACATAGTTACATTTTGTGTTGAGTGTGACCTGCAGTAAGAGCATGACAGAACAAGACAGACTGACACTGACAACTGCCTGTCCTGGTCAATACTGTCAAAAAAAGCCTCCTGCTTGAATCCCAAGTCAGATAGGTGAGGGATTGCTGGACCAAACCGATTGCTGGATACAGCGCAATCAATCCTGAGTTTTTTTGAGCGATGCAGCATTTGGTCGAGCTGCCCAAAAACATTGTGGAAAAAACAGCTCAGTAATAGTATTTCCCAACACAGTGCACACAAGAGTTTACACAGACAAATATGTTACAAGGCAGAAAAACACGTTTTTAAATCCAATTATCACCTTCTTATTGAAACAAACCTTCATGCAGTTCTAATCTTAACCTGTTCTGAGTTATTATTTATCAGCTATTCCTTCAACCAAGGAACATGGAACTTGGCTTTCGTACAACCCTCTGAGCAGGTCCGAACTTTAAAGTGCTCATTCCTAAAACGTGACAATGGCGACACCCAAAGTTATGGGTCATCAAGTTCCTGTAGAATAAAAGGTTTAAAATGTATCAAACACACAAACTTTGATATATGGCCGTAATTAACTTGTCTTGCCTGGGAAAAAGCTAGTCCTTTTTTTTTCTTTTTGACCGTGATGGTGGATCCCAGTTGCTTCTCTCAGGTGCTGAGTAGATGAGCTCCGGGTTAGCCAGGACTACTGAAACATCCCTTCACTCCCAAATCACACTAAACCTCTCTCCTGTTTAACAAATTGCCTGTACCACAGAATTCCTTGTCTGGGGAAAGCTTGATCAATCTTTGAAGTCTGCAGGTCAGTGTAAGGCCAGCATTTGAAGTCACTGCTAAGGTTGGACTCAGCTGATTTTCTTTGGTGAAGGAACAAGAATACAGCTCAATCAAAAAAAAAAACCAAACCCTGACACTCTTAACAGCAATTCAGTTGCTAAATATATATATACACACACAATATACGCTAATCCACATCTTCCAAAAGTTAGGTTGCTATTATTGCTTCTACTCAATTTAAGAAGTCCTAATACACTAAACATTTATCTGACAAATATTTTAACAGGTATTTTCAAACAAAACAGACTGTGTTTCTAGCTGGTAAATACTGTCTTACAGCTGTAGTCCACACACACAAGGGAGTGTTTTCATATCTCACAATGACACATGTGCTGTAGCCACCAAAATAACAGTCACAAGGCAAAGGTTGCCTAAGCCACTTACCCTCTTACTGGTTGCTGGGCATGGAGCACTGAATCCCTGGGTGAATGATTCACTTATGGCAGAGCTGGTCAAGCAGGGAATGATTCACAAGAGCTAAGGTCACAGGCATATGATGAGGCTAATTAATCTTGCTTTGCACTCTACTTGCTAATTGTTTGCTTCCGTAATTATGCCCCTAATTCCACCCCACCCTCCATAAACCCACGAAGCCTGTCTTGACCTGCCTGTAGCTAAAAAAACAGCCTATATATATTAGTACTTAAGGTGTATGGTGACAAAATTAGAATTGCATAGATTCATCTGTGACAGTTGTTTAAGAATCTGTGAAATAGCGATGGCATACGTGTCTCCACTTTGCACCCCTGTGAACCTGCACCTTCCAGCTTTCATTAGCTATGATGCTTAAAATGCTCTTCACACCACATCCCCTACAGCAGGAAATCACACAGAAAAGTGGAAGGAGGTAAGGAGTGGAGGAAGGGGAATCATTAAGCGATTCATTAATTCTACATAATCACTCTTTTAGACACTTTTCTGACACTTTCTCTGACTGAGCTCCATACTGTTAACAAGCCTCGCCTGCATAGGGCCTGGCAGAGATTGCAGCAGAGGCTTCAGATGGTAGCGATGGTTGGGTATTCAACATGAGAGAAACAAGACAGAGACAGGCAGTCACAGGGACAGGGGATAAAGAACACTGGAGTAGCAGGAGAAGGCTGGCTGAAGACCCCAGGGCTCAAACAGAGCTAGATTTACCCTTATGTGCTAGTCTGAAGGAGCCATGGTCATTGATCGAGGCTGGAGAGCCATGGAAGCCGCCATTTAGGCTGGCGCAATACAACTGTGCTGGTATTGATTGATGAGGCTGGTTCTGTTAATATTATTTATGGTGGGGGGGTCTACACAGTTCTCTGGCAGAGTAAGCCCCCCATAATAAGTGGTAATTGATGACATGGGAGGCCAAGGCGCCCTCACCCTGCCTTCCCCCTACTCACTGACCCCAGTCCTGTGAAAGTCAGAGAGATTGCCTCTAACACAGTTATGATTGATATTATCAGATTACATAACCCGCTACAGAAGCCTTGTGGCCTTCAAGTGGGCACATTGATTTTTGATTAGGACGCCACTCAACACATCTTGGAAGGAGCTGGGAAAATATATCCTGCAGATCAGGCTGCTTCTCAAGATTTCTGAAAGGATATTTTCCATTGTATCTGTGTTTTTCCAGCCATGTACATTAATAAAGGCTGATACAGAGGCTATGACTTTAAAAACTGTGTTGTTCTCCTTGAAGTTAGGCAATTTTTTTTAACCCAGTAATGTTTCAAATCAGATCAGGACATTGCTAATATGGTTTAAATCTGGCCCTGCTCTCTTAAGATGACAGCATAATCATTCAGACCAAAATCAGCTCTGCTTGAAAAAGCAAGATTGCTGTATGACTGTTTACCTCATGATAAAAGATAAAACTATTGGTGCTAAGATAACTTTCCAGAGCTCCAACTACAGCTCAACTTCCTGGATTTTGCTTCATTGTCCCACCAATACTATATAACATGTGAACCCTTGCAAAGTTTTAATGCAGGGCTGATTTCAGTTAGGCAAGTGCTAAGTGACCTCAGTTTGGAAGAAGCTTTTAAAGTGACGCAATTATTTTTAGTATTTAAACGTTACTTTAATATGTTTTTTTGCACCTTAACCCTAATTAATTTATCAAGCAGTCAGAACTTTTGGATTAGTGAGGCAGATCAGATGATGTTAATGTGTCAGTTAAACCTACTTTTGTTGCAGTCAAAGTGATACTGATTTGACCTTATCATTAAAAACAGCCTCTCTTTGTGCATGGAGACTATGCAGCACAGGACATCACTTCTAAAATCACTGTGAGCCAAAGTGCGAGTCCAGTAAATGGCTTAAGTGTTGCATGACCAAGTTTGGACCCCCCCCCCCCCCCCCCCCCACCCCAAAAAAAAAAAAAAGAAAAAACATGCTCAATTACTGCAGACAGATGGACTACATCCAGCAGATCTCAATGGCTTACTGTGAGTCAGACGCAATTTTCATTTGCGGCTCGCGGTATGATGAAATCAAAATGTGTATGAAAAACATATTAGTGTTTCCCCGGGGGTTTGCCACAGTTTGTACGTGTGCAGAGTGTTAGGGTGATGGTTGAGAAAGGGGCATATGTGTACCTGAGAATGTGTGATGCAGGCTGTGATTAATGTCTCTTCATGACTCTTTTGACACCTCTGGCGTAATGGCTCCTTATTTTAGAAATGCCTAATTATCATTTCATTTCACTTAAGAATTTTGTCGTTGCCATTTTTTCCTTACTGGCAGGGTCATATTAAGTCTGCATGAGAGCTGTCTGATATATGGAAAAATACAGGAGATGGTGGAGAACTCAAGGCTAGTTATATTACCTGTGGAGATCTTGACCTTTTTTACAGTTTGATGGCAATTGAATGCTAACAGCAAAAGAGTAACAGCGAGGCAGCTGTGTGAAGTGACCTCTGGCTGACCAGCAGAAGCAGAAAGAACAAGGCTGGAGTTATAAAGCTGGGAAATACAACTTAACATAGGAGCTCAGGTACAGCATCAACAGGACTGCTTTGTCAAAATGAATATTTCCAGATTCTGGAGCGATGACGTGATATCTAAACAACACAAAGCTAACAAAAAACAAAAATAAAAAAAACTATGTAGTTAATTAAGTTAAATGCTCTGTTGACGACATCATTTTACTTTCTAACTCAATATAAAATGAAATGATAAGCAAGACGATGCAAAAAGATTTAATATATGACTAGACATGAACATATTCAGGAGATGTGGTGTTTCTAACTGTCAGAGGATAATTCCTTAATTTCCTTTTGTTGTGAAAAATGGAAATATTTCTGTCTTGACTGCATACGTGAATATGTATTATGTTTAGGATTGACATTATTTCTTAGTTTTTCTTTACAGATGACTTTTTCCGCCCTCTCCTTTTCTTTCTTTCTTTTTTTTTTTACACAAGTGCTGAGAAGTTTCACTTAAAATGAGGACTGTAGCTGAGTGATGATAAGCAATGCCAGCCCACATTGTTTTGCTTTGGGTCAATAAATTAAAAGATAAATTAGAACAGACTTGTAAATATGATAATAACAAATTGTTCCTCTTGTGCATTTCCCCCTCATTGTTTTATTGCATGTGTGGGCAATCTACCAGATAGAGCTGAATTGATTCGTTTAATGATCTTCAATCCCTCCAACGCTTTTCCCTCATTCTCTAACAGCCTGCCTCCAACCCCTCAGCATCTAATGCCCTAACCCCCTGCCTCTTTATCCCACCCTCACCCTCATCAGCACAGAGTAAAGCTGTGAATATGAACATTATGAGCTTTGGGTTCAAAACTTAATGGTTCACAAATCAGCCACTATGGATTTTCTGCTACTCGAATCAATAGCTGCTGGAAGGGGGTCATGATTTCCAGCTTTCAGATATACTCCTACTCCTAATTCATATCAGTGAGTTATATCTCCTATGGGTGAGTTGGAATAATTTGTTTCAGCAGACAAAATACTGATTATTAAAGTGGGAAGGCAGTGTTTTAAACACTCAACTTCTGTGCCGCAATACATTTACAAGACGAAATATGGCCTTGCATTTGGCATATATGTATGTGTACCATCTCAGCAGCAGAATTAAACTCAGTGTTGACAACTGTTGAGTTATAGTTACTGTATACATTAGCCCCCCTAATCCTCATTTTAAAAAAAAAAGAAAATCGATTGCATATTTACGGAATGAATGCCAAATATTGTAAAAATGCCTTTTAATGAGTATCGACAACTGAAGTTTTTTTGGGTTTTTTTGTATGTGAACAAAAGCACTCAACTGTTCTTTGCAGGTGTACTGTAGTGTAGGATTCAACTAAATAGTCTGCACACCATAACTGTATTTCAACTGTTATAACAAGTCAATGAATCTGATGATTAGTACAGCTGGTTCAACTGGTAAAACTATCACCACTACTACAGCTACTACTATGCTTACTGTATACTTACAAATACTATTACATGCATACCTGCCATGAGCATGTGAGCATGATCCAACTGTTCCTAGCATGACTTGGAGTCCTCATCTATATAAGAGACCTCTACATGATGGCCGAACGGCAAAGAGAAACACTGGGCTGTTCACTGCAGGACAGCCTCACATGATTAATGATCTCCAATTAGGGCCCGGATGGCAGGTTTCATGGGTTCCTACAGCCCACGCCGCCCCCAACCAATGATAATCTCCCTCAGACATGCCTCAACAGCTCAACTCCCCTACTGTAATTCAACAACATCCTAAACTAAGACAAGACGCTCTGCTGTCCAGATAGAACTGGACCCAGCGTTACCTACTACTCCTTAACATTTGTAGGGTGATATCTTTTTTTGTTAGACCAAAAAAGGTAAAACAAGTTTGGAGCAATTTGTTAGACACTTTTGAAAACAGTGGTATGAATTATAAATACAAATGTACTCTTTGGTTCCATGGTTCCATAAGGACACAATAATATTCAATTTGAAAAAAATTATGAATAAAATTATTTGACATTTGACTTTGGCAGTCTTTATTTGTTTAGTCCCTTTAGAATCAGACAGTCAGCATCATCTCACCCACAGCTGGATCAAAAATGTAGCACAGCGACTCCTCACTGGTACCAAAAAGTCTAACTTCACTACCAGTGAAATGCGTATTTGATTATAATGGTATTTTATTTGTTTTTAAAGCACTGCATGGACTGGCTGACCAATCACTACACGCTATTCCACACTCCCAGCTAAACCAAGAGGTGTTAGTCATTCTCTATTATTGGTCCAAAACAATGGAGCAGTTTGCCTGTCATTAACAATTGGTATTTTCGAAATCACATTGCCTTTCAGTAGTCATGATGAAAACATGATTGGTGGCACTCTGCTTTTATTTTATTTATTTTTTCTTTCTAATAATTATTTTCTCTTTGTTTGTGTAAGCCATGAATACTATTATGCATTTTAGATGTCATCTATGACTCTTGATTAAGTTAGGCTGTAGATCTTATGGGCTTTTATTACTGTCACACATTGAGCCTGACAGTTTTGCAATCTCTGTCTGTGCTCATATTCATGCACTATATGACTACTTGCAATGGGCTAATTTGGATTGGGGGTGAATTGTGGTTATGTTTAAAGGAAATTTGTGTAGCCCCTGCATGGTGGCAGTGGAATTATATTTAAACTTGATGCAATCTACAGAAATGTGTAGTATTAAAAACTGAATGTAGTCATTTTCTGTGTAAAATAAAATGGTAAAGTGGTTTCATGAGAATAGCAGCATTACTGTATGATTTACCAACACACCTATACTATATCCCTATGTTTTCTGCACAAGTGGCATCAGTTTGGAATTGTGCTTCTAGTTCTCTGAACGTTATCCTGACACTGTTTTATGTTTTTAATTTCTCATTCCGAATAATAATATTCCAGAGATTTAGCACTTTATTATTGTTTTGATGTCATTGATATGATTGATGTGATTTATCAAAAGGGCTCTGACATATGTATGCATCTGTGTGAATGTATTGATGTACAGTAAAGGGTCCCAAAGGTGTGTACACATATGTTTTAGATTTTTAGCCTGTTCTAAATGTTAAAGTCGACATATCAGTCGGCCCTAACGAGTATTGTATTCTGTTTCGCAATAAATTCCATTTGGGCAACAAGCTGCCTGCTGGAATCAGCACGGGCCTGGAAGAGCCACTTCTGTTCATGGAGTTTTGACTCTGATTTAGCCCTCAAAAACCACTCTGTTATTAAGGCCTGGAAAAGGCTTCAATGGGTGGGGGAAAGGAAAAAAAAATCTGAAAACAATTAAACACAAACCGCGTTTGTACTTGGAAAGGAGTGGCTGTTGTATTCCAATCCCAGACGACCTATGGGATGCCACGGAAGTGCCATTAAAAAGAGAAAGGATGCATGAACAGCTGTTTTCTGTGATGGCTCACACTGCTTACCATGATTTCCCTCTGCAAGACTGGGTCAGGATTACCACAACCCCCAGGCAGCCTGCTAAACTTTCATCACATGGCACACATATGACATAGTAGACGCACAGTACTCCATATGTCTGTGTGTGAGACAGAGATACGAGGGAGAAAAGGTTAAGTGCATTTGTCTTCATGTTTGCACATTAAAGTACATATGAGAGGTATGCACAAGAGGATGAAGTATTTGTGTGTGTGTGTCTGTGTGTACTTACATTGTGAGAACAAATTTGAGTTTTATACCTGGGAAGTGAGGACATTTTGGCCGGTCCTCATTTTCTCACACACCTTCAAAGGGCTGTTTGAGGCTTCAGACTTGGTTTTAGCTATACAAACGTGTGAGTGTGTGAATGTGTGTGTGTGTTATTAGTGGAGGTACCTTAAAATTCTACATATCAACTCGGCCTTTTCCACAGACAGAGAGAAAGAGTAGGATGAGAAAGACAGAGAGAGTCAGTTATAGGAAAATGAGTGGCCAAGCGAGAGCCAAAAGAGACCGAGAGAGATACTGCGACTGCTGGAGGAATGTGATTAAGTCTGTTTATGGAGTTCTATCACTGCCACACAAGAGCAGGACCACCTGCAGTCTGGAAGTCATTACGCCAGGGTCACGGGATATCCTACATGTAAACTCTGAGTCACTTCACCTCAAATTGGGTGTAAAGATCCCATTTCCTCTCATCGACAAACTGAACCACCTGCAGGATGATAGAATATGATGTCGTTTAGGTCTACAGCCTACACTGCTGTTCTATCATACTAATACAAAAGGGGCCTGTGAGTGAATCTGACTGGTTGGAGCCGTTGCTTGGTCACGTACTGTAGCATGCTTATCTTAAACTGTGAAATTCCACTTACCATCAATTAAACTAAGTAAATCTCAAACAACATTACATATACATGTTCCATTATCTTGCAACCATGTGTCTATGTATGTAGTATTAAATTGATTAATGGGTTAATACATGTGTTTTGTGATGGAATAATGAATTAGGTAGAACTGCAAGGTTCTGAATTGTCCCCATTTACCCTTATGTCTTCTGAATAATTTTACATATTATAATCATTATACATATTTGTACTTTAGTATCATATGCCTCAGTGGTCATCACTATGGAAAAGAAGCCATCCAGAGCTGTATCACAGTCCACAATTGTGAACAGAACACTGTGCTACACTTGTTGAACTGATCTAATGTTGTCACAGACGAATTAAATAAAGTATTTTAACAGATCTTAAAAGTGTAATCTTTATATTCTGCTGCCTTTAGCGAGCAACATAATTTTACACACTGTGACTGGAACTCAAACTGTAATGTTACTTGGGAATAGAAATGTATTTATCTTCTAAACATTTTAGATACAAACTCTCACACAGCAAGGCTGAAACACAAAACCTCCTATCAGCAAGATTTTCTGATTGACGGATTTCACTTTGGATGATGAGAAAAGGGAAGGATGTTCATATTCAGTCTGTCAAGATAATCCCACATTTCCTCAAATAGGGAGTTTTGCATTTCGGCCATCAAATATGGCATCTATTATATTTAAAAAGTCATAAAGTGGCAAAAAGGGAGGAGCAGAATACAGACATAATGTAAAAGGAAGGATGCTGTTTGTCTTGACCTTAAATCAAAGCTTCCTGTCAATAGATTATGTTGTCTTGACATTTTCATGTTTTTTTGAGTTTGCTCTCTCAAACTTTATACTATTGTTTCACAAGCCATAAGCTCAAAATGATTTTTGTATTTTGTTTATTTTAATTCTGATAACAGTATCAGATGTAAAAACAAAGCTGTACCAACATTTCTGGAACCCAAATGAATGTTTTGCTCCCTTGTTATTCTATTTTCCAGAATAAATTGATGATTTGAAAACTGACGGAAAAAAAACAAAAAGAAAAACAAGTGGCAGGCAACATAAGCCAGTATTTAAATGGACATTTTTATTCTATTTTAATGACTGAAATATGCCTGTCAGGTTAATTATCACTAAAATTTTACATTGAACTCTTTTGTAGGAAATTACAACCACAAAGGAGCTATGTGGACCAACATAACCTCTCTTGGAAAAGAATGAATAGAAAAGTTGCACTCAACCAGAGCTCTAACAATAAACAAAAGGGAAATACAGCCTCATATTTGTTGTGTACACTTTTCACCCATATCGTGACTAGAAGGCAGATGAGCTGACAGTGTGTTGAATTAGATTGATGTATCCGCTCTTGCTGACATCTCTGAATCATGGCTCTAGCCACACACACCACCAGCAGCTCTGGAATGTCTGATAAAATGATATTAATTCCACACATTAATGAGATTAATGAATCAGCGCAGCTCAAAGCAGAGAAACCAGCTTTTTCTTTTTGTCTGGCCCTGAAATAATAACACAAAGGTAATTATAGTGCATCCATCAATCTGCTGCCGGACAGTCTAATTATCTGGGCATTTCTGAAGTGCTCTCACTTCTTCACACCCATTTGTATTGTGTGATGTGTTATTTTTTCATTAATGGAGAACTCATCTGTGGCTCCTTCTGCATGTTACAGTGGCTCCCTGTCAGCGACTGAGGGAGCTATGATTGAGAGCTGAGGGTCTGGAGATTGAGAGATCCAAAATTTCCATGATGGATGAAGATGTCATACTGCTAAGAGGTAC
The DNA here is from genome assembly GCF_027409825.1 of Scomber japonicus. Taxonomy (NCBI): domain Eukaryota; kingdom Metazoa; phylum Chordata; class Actinopteri; order Scombriformes; family Scombridae; genus Scomber; species Scomber japonicus. The sequence goes on from NC_070578.1 coordinate 12,041,434, forward strand.
ACATCATCGACTCATCGTGCATCTTGACAAAGCACTCTTATCCTCCAAAGGGAATAATGAGGATGCTGAGTCTGACAGCACATCCAGTATAATCAATAGCTTTCAAATGAATAATCAACTCCACTAATTGAACAAAGAATTTGTTTTTGGATTTACTCTTTAAAATAAAACCTGCTGTATAAGTTAGTATGTTACTGTGATGACGTTTTCTCTGTAATTATAACATGTCATTTATGTGTTATGAACAGTCACAAATGTTTCCCATGCAATGCTTGTGTTTTATCAATAATGGATTTTAACATATATTGATTAGCTACTGTAGCTGACCATTAAAAAGCACATTCTGAAATGCAAAACAGTTTCAAGGAATCATAAAATGTCTCTGAACCACAATGTTATTATTTATACATTGAAGTTCATTATCTTTGCTTTGCAGCTTACAAATTGGGCAATTATAACAAATATATGCATTTGCAAATGAAACACTTCCTAATTATACTCATTCCTGTTTTTTTGTCAAAGTTGGGCATCAATACTCCACATATAATAAATAATAAAAACCCAAAGCCCCAATCCCTGCCATCTCTTTGCCAATGTGCCAGAGCAGCTGCATAAACCACAACCAAAACTCTGCCTTTCTCAAACAAACTCTTCATCTCCATCATCTGGACTGTAATGGATTTCCAAAACAATAATAATTACGTGAGCAGACCAAAGCGGAACAAGGTTTGGCTCGACCTGCCCTCCATCCCAACTAATTGTAAAACGCACAGAGAGCCACTTCCTGGAGCTTCCTCACTAATGGTTACAGACGATTGACATTTCGGAGCAAATAAAATGTCCCCCAGCTGTCTAAATAACAGGGTTTTAAAGCCCCTCCTCCTTTTTTTTAAATTTCTACAGCAAGAAACATTGAATCCATCCTGCCATACTGCAAATGTCAGTATGAATGGACACAGAGACTCCAACAGTGAACCTACAGTTTTCATCCATTTCTCTCAGTAACTATGTTCCACTACACCTGAACAAACCATCACACAAAGTACGACTGTTACATTTCTTTAACCCATTGTTCATGGAGGATGGAGACATCTTAGTTTCCATTAGCTAAAAAAATGATACGACGAATGCCTTTAAAAGCCTTTATACACCAAGCATACCACAAATCATTTGACAGACAATGTTATGATGTGTCTCCTGTACTAGTGCTGGGGCTAGATCGAGGGCACACTCACCCCTGTCTGATAAACACTCCTTTAGCTCTTTGTAGTCATAGCATGGGGGGAGTGAATGAGAAAATGTACTATCTGTGCTTGGGTTACAGCTGTAGAGCCAGCCACAGACAGGTTAATGGTAATATCATGGAGTGGCCTCAACTTTAATTTCAATAAACTCATTAAAATTTGAGACAAGTCATTCCACTTGATTCAAGTGTCTTGTAAATGGCTCATAAATGTCTATGTCTTTTTATAAACACTGGGGTCAGTTACTTATCAGGCCTTGCAGAGGGACACTTACTCAAAAGTGGTTCTCTTCTTTGTCTTGCATAGAGGCAGTACAGATGACAGTAAAATAAACAAATGAAGAAGAATATAAAACAAAACAGTGACCTCAGCCTGTCAACCAGAGAGGCCCTCACATGTACGCACACAAACAACACTGTGGGTTGAGATCTAACATCTCTAATTTCTGTCCCCTTTTATAATGAACAAGCTGCTGGAGCTAGTGCTAGTGCTGAGCTGTGCTGTGATTTTTTTTCAGAACGAGTCACTTATCTTTAGACCCAAAAATAGGTTTGTGCCATAAATATCCATCGCAACAGAAACACAAAATAAATTTAATGTAAATAATGAAATAAAAATGATTCTCGCATTTGTAAATACATCGTCTGACTGAATTTCATTGTGCAATCCTACATTGCATTTAAAATGAACATGGAGCCTAGATATATAGTTAAAAGTCACAGAGAGCCATATGACAATATTGTTTGTGTTGTACATCTGTGCAGGAAATCATACAGATATGGGGTTCCCCTGTTTGGATAGGTCATCCACAGTTTAAAGCTGTTTTAATCATTGTTTTGGCCTCTAGAAAGCAGAAACATGTCAAATCAAGCTGACAGGTCCACAGCCACCCCTATATCACATTTATTGCCTACGACAAATGTTGAGCAGTAGCATCACTACAAGGAGCAACCTTACTAGTTAACTATATTTCTCAGTAGTGAGGTGGTAGCGATGCTGTTTTTAGAATCAAAAAGCTTTTGCTGTGACAAAGCGCATGTATTGATCAAATAGTGCAGTAACATTAACAACAAGCTCCATTTTTCCAAACATATCTGAAGCTCAAGCCCAACAGGACTTACTGCTTCAGTCCAAAATTAAACTGTCAGGATCAGTATGTGATGCCACTGCAATACACAGACTTTTAAGACCTGAATGCGGCCTTGCTTCCAAATTTGCCCAATGGCCACTTGTGGTATTGCAATGAAAAATTCCAAAACAGGGTAAATTATGACTCTTTCTATTATACATTTTTTGTCCATGGAGGTATTACAATTATAGAATTTTCCATGAGTCAAAAAAATAAAATAAATAAAAAATCTGCGTCATCACAAAGTAAAGGCTATGGGCCGAGCAGGAACTTCCACTGTGTGCAGGTGAGCAATTCTTATTGAGACTTATTGGAATGTTTATGTGTAGCCACAATTTTGTTCTTGGAAAAATACTACACTACAGTGTGCTACAATTTACTTGAAGAACTAGATTTGCAACCCCTTCAAAAGTAAATGACCACTGTAAATGCCCAAATCAAAACTACATAAAATGTATAACACTATCATCATCAAATAATCAGCTCTGATAAGGTTTTATCAGTTTATCTGTTTTGTATGAAAACATGCAACCGATTAAGCTTTTTGTTGCATATAGCAAAAGTGATGCAGGGGTCTAGAAGATGAATTGAAAAGATACAACAATAAACTGAACCTAGCAAACATAGCAAGAGAAAAACGTTGCCAATTTCAATAGAAATGAGAGCACTTTTTTGTCTAATCAATTCAAATTCATAAAAGTCCTAAAAACACACTTTTACGTTCCTTTGCATGTGTGTGTGTGTGTGTGTGTGTTTGAATGTGAAAGTGAAGGAGAAAGGGAGATCTAGGGCCCTATTTTAACGATTTATAGCGCACGGCGTGAAGCGTGTGCAAGTGCCTTTGGGGCGTATCCAAATCCACTTTTGCTATTTTAACGTAAAAATGGTCACTGGGCGTAACACACGGTAAACCAATCAGAGTGTCATCTCTCATTCCATTTAATATCCAGGCACGCTGTCACCTTGGCGGATCGTAAGTTTGATGGCAGATTTACCAGGACTGGTCACATGACTATATTGACAGTTTTATTGATCATTACTGCCATTGACTGATTCTGATACATAATGGCACATCATTGTGACTTTGTTTTAATATGTTGATGTACATCATGATACAAATTCACATTGTGGTCCTTTTATTAGTGATGTTTGCATGTTTGTGTGCTGCCGCGCTCCTGTGTGTGCATAACAGGCACAGTGTCTGAGCGCTGCGCACCCGCCTATCTAGGAGCATATATGACTCTTGATGATGCGCCCCTTAAATAACAGTGACATATGCACCAGTGACTTTTTTTTTGTCAGTAGTGCAATCGCTTTCCTCTGCCTCAAAATAGCAACGCACCACCAATGAGCCTGACCACACCTCATTTTGAAATCAACACACCCATAGGCGCACAGACTGGTGCAAATGTATTTGCTATTTAGACAACGTGGGCGCAGGGCGAGAAAACTAACAAAGACACATGCGCCATGCCTGCCATCCGGTGTGCGCCGACTGCAAGATGGGGCCCTAAATGTCCTCACAGCCTTCATCATCGATATCATCCCTTCTCTTCTGGTCTCTCAACTCCATGAAAGATGGCCTTTGAGACCGGTGGCTTCCAACATGCCATAACTGGGGCTGGATCAAAGTCTGCAATAGAAGCAGAGGACAGCTGACCAATCAGCAGGTCTGACAAGGTCTGACTAGTAAGACTGGCCCACCAGTCACTTTTGACCAGCTTCATGACACTAAACCCCCACTCACAATCGGCTTTTAAAACGGGGATACAAAGGATGAGGTCAACCACATGAGTATGTCCAGGCAGTCCTGGCCAGGAGAGGTTTTGTAGAACACTGGGGTCCTGGTACAGCCTCAACTGAACTCAACAGTCCACTGGTCCATGACTTCTTCCACCATCACCTCAGAAACTACTTTGAGTGACTTAATCTTTTGTCATATCATTATTAAAATATTAAACATGTACTTAACCGAAAACACCTCATTTGTACAGATAGCCATGAAAAGACTCTCTGTACAAGTCAATTCAATCCTATCTTGTCTTTCCAACAACCCAATGGACACATGTATTCATCAAATCTGTCAATTTTGGGATGGGAATGGGAAATATCTTAAACCATGTAACAAAAAAATCCAGTCTATAAAAAGAAAGTATTTGGATTTGTTATCTAGACATCAACCACTGACTGAGTTCACCAAGTTTATACAGATGTCAAAAGATTTATAGACACACCCACAAAAATATAACTACAGCAAATGTGACAGATGCAAAATGTCCCATGTGAACTGAAGCTCATCTGCAATGTGACAAGGGACTTGATCCTTTTACTCTAACATGACGAATCCAGCTCACCCAAGACTATAGCATCTTTAAGTTGAGTTATTCGCTGCAGTGTCTGATATATCACCTCCCGAGCTTGACTTCTGTGGTTTCAGGCAATTTCATTTTCCAACCTCTCTCAGAAGTTATCTAAATGGATTGTACAATAATCTGTTGTGCCCTGAAACCACACAGCAAATAATTATTCTGTGTTCAAATGTTTGACAGGAAAAATTAGTAACAATCACCAAGAGAGCAGGTGTTTTTTTTTTTCCCTTCTGTTTTTTCCCCCCTCCCTGAGTGCCCGCAGCAGAAAAGGTTGTGTACAAGGCTAGTATTGATTTTGAAACCATTTGACAAAGGATAAATAAGACTGGAGAGGAGGGAGGCCTTAGCCATGAGCTTTTTGATCAATCAACATGTCACAGCTGGAACTAAATTCAATTCTTATTTATCAAAATCCCCTGCTTGGTTAGAATGCTATGCAACGATGCTTTGCAGACCCTTAACACTTCTTTCAGCATCACTGTCACCGGCATAGATTTCTTGACGCAAATACTTTGTTGTGAAATCTTTATCATGTGAAGACGATGAACTCATTTGAATTGCATGAGGTCATGTATTCACAGTGATGTGAGATGTATTGCATTTTATATTCAGACAAAGGGTTTCCATTGTTGCTACTGACTGAAATAAAATGCTGTATAGAGTAAGACATGTAGTTGTTGTAGGTTGAGCATGAAATTGCATTTATGTCCACAGATGGGCAGCTATTACTTTTCATTGCAATGCATCAGCCACAAAACCTGTAATTTGTGACAACCTACATGTATGTTTATAAAATAGAGATCAGAGGCCAGGATCCAACTAGTGATTTCACAACAATACAGTCTGATGAGTGTTGAAAACCCAGAGCACCCTTATTCAAAAGATACCTGATTAAGAAATCTATTTTCCATCATGTTCTATGAAGTCAGATCAAACCTTTCTTGACATGTGCCATTATTGAAGAAAAATAGAAAAGAGGTCACATTTTTAGAGCAGCTGAGCACATTTCTATAACCCACCCACTAACCCACCTTTGCTCCAACACTTAACCCTTCACACACCTCAACTCAACCCACACTAGCCTCTTTATTATTGGCACTGTAATATTTTGTGTAGTGAAAGGGCTGTAGGAGGACAGGTTGACAGTCTACTAACCATTTAACAGTGAATTAATTAATATACATTAGTGTCCAGTTTACAAAGCATCTATATCTTGGTATGAAGGAAATTGTGAGGAGCCCCACACAAAAATTGGAATAACATGATACTTCACCACTAATACCCACTGTGTCTGTATGGTACAAATGACACCATGCTTATTTTCAAACACTCGCATAAATTGCTTATTTAACTGATTGTAATAGCAGGTTATTGCTGTGGATTCTTGTGGATATTTCCTGGCCCCATGAACTCATGAGTAGTATCAAGTATCATATAAAGACAAAGACAATGCTTTTAAATAGCTGATTCAAACATGGATTGCACAACTCACAAATTCATTCCGGCTGGTCGGTTCTATTTTATGATAATCATTTATCTCATGCTGACTGTCTAAAGACTTGATTAATATAGTAATTAAAATACTTGATGGTTTGTTCAAAGGGGAAAACAGACCATTTACTCTAGTAAAAAATAAACAATGACAGTTAATTAAGAGTTTAACCCCATCCATGATCATAGTATACCTAGCACAGGATTAACATGAATCACATGCTAATTAGTCACACGTTATATTGTCTTCTACTGAGCTGTACCGGCTGAATTGTATGAGACAGAGACATGAGGTCACACTGTAATGTGCTCTGTCAATTTTCTCATCCCTCTGTTCCTTTGTGAACTCAACACCCGTTTCCTGTTCCCATGTACCGTTAGCTTTGATGATAAATTGATTATCAAATAACATAAAAGTGGCGTAGATCAAGATTAATGCCGGCTGGTGAGGGCTTTAGTTGAGCAAATTCTCCCATGGTTCACTAACAGGATGCAAGCAGAATGAGGGGGATGATAGGGAAAACAGTTTTCCTTTAGGTGGTGGAACTGAGGGGCATTTCAAATGTAAAAGGAAATTGTAGTGTGTGTAATCTCAGCATTAAAGCATTTATAGTTTTTTTTAAAATGGCAAACACAGTATTTTTTATATTTCACAGCTGTGACAGTGCTACTTACTTCTACTTGATATCGGAAATGTAAGAGCAAAAAAACAACATATAAGCCTTATTATCACTAACATTCTCAGGACTGGATTGAATAAATTTTAGGGATGAAGCATTTGATTAATCTGTTTTTAAAATTACACCATTCTGAATGGGCAGAGAGAGACAGCAGGAAAGGAGAAAAGAGATTTTAAGATGATATTGCAGATGAATTTCTTAGTATGGAAATATCTATCTTGAAAATTGATTTTGCTAATATATCCCTTCAGCTCTGTGAAAACAAAGAATCATTTAAGAGAACGTATTTGTGTGACATACCTATTTTACAACAGTGGAAATTATGAATGAAAGCTCATTCCCAAACGTGCCAATAATCAATCTGAAATGCTTATAGCAGTTAACAGAGTGAGATGCAATAAGAGCTGTGTGTTTTGACAGCTTAGATTTGGATTGAACCTGGCTTAATAGGATCATTTTTCTAACAAAAGGTACTCCTTCAAACCAGGGCAATCAATTATTATGAATTATACATGCATTGAATTAAGTGTCTAATGTCATTAATATGTCTCATTAGTTTGCATTGAGTGCGGGAGATTTTTCCCCTCTGTGACTCTTCAATCAAAAGAAGGTTCGGGGGTGGGAGGTGGTTGGGGGAGAATAACAGTATTTGCATTGAGCAGAGGCGCCACTGTGTCAATGTCAAATGGAGTGTTTGTAATGTCTCTCTCTCTTGCTGGAAAACATGAGCTTTATTCATTTCAAATATTTTCAGTGATGCATTAGTGTCAGGATGTGTCGCTTCCATTTCTCAGAGACGAGCAGAAGTCTTACAGCCCAGGCGGATGTGTAAATACAACAGAAAACACTTAACTATGAGATCATCTGCACTGGGTTATTAATCTTGCTTTTTAAGGGCCTGTGTGGCCTGACTCCATCTATGATCCTGCTAACCTGCTGCTATATTCTGAACCATGTTATCCGCCTGAAAAAAAATAGCCATTAAGGAGATGGATGCATTTTGGGAATGGTTGGAAAACAAAAGGAACATACAAGTGCTGATTGGGTGGGTTATGGGTTAAGGGCACATTTACAATGGACTTCTTTGTGTGGATGGGCTACAGGATATCTCAAAGGGTGTAAAGGCTGCTGATGCTGCTGTAAATCCACACATATCTAGCTGATGGGTGAGCCCTTGCCCACTGTTAGAGTGCCAAGAGAAATCTTCTAGAGGAGTTTTAGGGACCAGACTTCTTTAGAGGATCAGTCTACCTCACATTAGTACAGTTACACACACTCACACTTGAGAAGTGGCAAGCATGCCATGGTGTGGTATTGGTATTCCCGGTCATGTCTCTCACAGAGAATGGGACTCAATCCTATTTATTCAAGGCACATCTCAAAACTGAAAATAGCCACTAAGCATGTATTGCAATGTATTAAATACAAATACCTCACATGAAAAATGAATCACTATTGCCTACATCGTAGACTGCTTGAAAAAGATCATTTGCAATGGTTTCATCCTAAATGTATTCATAACAACTCACTGAGGTAATTGTTGGCATTTTCCAGCACCAGCCATGGCATATATTGCTGTTACTGATATACAACACTGACTTTTAGACATGCAATGACCCATGTATCATTTCTGGGGACGCTGAATGAAGGCGATGTCTGTTGCAAGCATTAAAAACCACAGGCCAGTGATGTGTTGTCACTCAGTTCTATAGCAATCCATGTCTATAGCTCCAAAAATGTTATGTAAACATAGTGAATGTCTGTACTGTGGAGTCTAAGATAGAGTAGCAGAATGAGCAGCAATGGTTAAAGCAGCAGCTATAAATATTAAAGAGCTGAATCTGGGAATCGTATCTGCTAAAATAAACCGTATTAAATGCAGATGCTTTCTTGACTGTACTGTTTCATGTCATCTTCAGCTTGTTTGGGTTGCAAGTTGCAGTGTGTTGTGCTATGCAACTGAAAATTAGAGTGAGCAAATGCAAAAAATGATTTGGCTGCATTTGTAGGCAACACTGACCATCACTTTCACTGATTAAAGAGTAACTTCACTCAGTCTAATAATGTGGCTCTCCCTGCCAGCTGGTGGTAACAACATGTTTTAACTTTTTCTTTACATATCATGGCATTACAGTACCACATGTGGTTACAAGTACAACAGACCATACATAACCACATCCAGCTGTGATGTTCAAGAGACTTTCCTTTTCTTTACCTTTCAACCTATAGAGAAACATGATGTTATCTTTTTCCTCCTCTCAAACTCTTGGGTGGACTTGCTCTTTAAACTGGCAAACCCCTTATCAATGTAATGTGAGTAAATTGGTCTCTGTAAGCTCCTCTGTGAGGAGGGAAACATTACTCTGTAACACCACTGTGCTTATATAGTCCCTATAGCATTGCCAGAGTGACACTTCTTCTCTACATCTGCATATCAATTTCAATTTCATAATTCATAATTAAAGCTTATCAGTTTCACAGTTTTGAACCAAAACTTCCAGTATTTGATAAATTAAGGTTGTGAAAAATGAAAACTTATTAGAGTACACCTATTATTTAAGGTGGCACATGCACTCAACATATCTTCTGCTACTATGTATATAATCACTTTCACCATATTGACCATTTTTTCAGGACATATTCATTTATATATCATCTCATGTGCAGCTCTGTCATTTATAATATGTAATAAATACAATTAAGATGTGTAAAACTGTCTGTAAAAGGTACAGGTTCTTAAGACTTAAAAAAAAAAAAAGGAGACACAGCAACCGTAACCTTGTTGAATTCAATCCAGGTATACCTCAATTAATTAGAACTAAATAAATAATGTGCAAGGAGCCTATTTAGAGGTTTTATTCTCAAGACATAAAAGCCATTAATTATCAGGGTCAATGTGAGAGAGGGAGATAACAGAGAGCGAGGGTGTATTGAAATTAGTAAAACAGGTAGAATTCTGAATGTCATTTAAACTAGAAAGTTTATCACTACATAAATCAGAGAAATAACATCAAAACTATGCATGGGTTTTTGTGCTGGTGGTTGGCTGACAGGTTTTCTAAAATGGAAGTACAGTGCACAAATGAAACAAATAAAAGACCACAACATTCTCCTGAAATTACTCTTACTTGTTTTTGAGTGTCCAGGGAGGCAGGTGAAGTCTGCCCTTATTACCAATGTCAGAGATTCGATTAAGCACGAGGAAAGCAAATGATCCCAATGAACTAATGATTAATCCGGCAGGTCTATTTACTAATGTACCAGAATGCATTAGAGGCATAAGTTAATGGGGACAGGACATCAATTCAAATACAAATGAACCACATTTGCATTGGACGCTTATTGACTGGTGTAACAAAACGAATTACAAAAGGTAATCTACTTATAAACCTTAGAGACGGATGAAACATGATTCCCAACATATCTACAATTAAACTTGGACCCATTCTTGCCTCCAGAAATGACAACATCAATACAAACAGATTGACCAGTCTGTCGTCAAAATAAAACGTCCATTCACATTAAAAGAGAAGCCAGAAATAATGAATGTGATTTCCTGTCAGTGCAAGACAGTTTATTCTGATTGGGCAAGACAACTTGTGCTACTAACTCTGTAACATATAACCAGTGAGGAGGATTACAAACATATTTGGATTCACGAAACTGAATTCAATCAAAAGAAAGCATTTTTAGATGTGCTGCAATTTTATAACTAACTGCCAGTATCCCTGTAACTGGCAGAAATGTTCCCACACTCTCCTATGCCAGGCAAAGGACAGTGTGGGGGATCGTCAGTCCTGCCAGAGGCGACAGTGCTATGGCACTCTTGAAATGGCTCCAGCCAAGTGCAGGGCCTTCCCTGGGGGTGTTAAAAAAATAAAAAAAATAAAAATACTCCTCTCGCTTTGTGGGTGAAAGGCCCAGACTTAATCCTCGCTTTGTTCTTGTACATAGATGAACATGAAAGCCCACTTCTGTGGATTGCTTCTCTCTGGGCCCTTGGGCACAGTGCTGGACCCAGAGCAAAGTCTTATCAATAATGCTGTGCTCTTAACCATACGCTTAAAATTGGTGGAAAATATTCCACAATTTCACGGAAATCTATCCATCCCCTCTTCCCAGCGGTAATGACACTTTTGCTAGCTTGTCTAATACCATCTAGTAAGTGAATTTTGTACGGGGCGGAGGGGGTGTTTAAAAAGAGAAAGCAGCAATTCTATTTGATGTTTCGATCTGGGATTGATCTCAGAGGAAAGACTCACATTCTGAAAGTAGGATTATTGGCTTCACTGGCTCTCCTCAGATGTCAAAGATCTTTGAACAGCCTTGTAAAGTGCACTACTTCCAGGCTGCTGGTGAACTGCTTATGAACTCATCAAAAGAGCACCTGTCTCCATATTAATGAGGCACTGTGCACTTGACAAGAGTCCTCTTCCCACACATACCTGTCCCCTTGAGAACCTTACCGCTTTTCCTGGAAACCGCAGAACAAAGGTGCTTCTCATTCCCGAGCTAGTATCTCCTCACGTTCATCTGGGACACCGTGTACCACACTAAAAGTCTGGAACAAGGCAGAGTTAGAAACCATGATCAGAAAGACAAAGGCACATATAGAAAACATTTAACACATGCTACAACACAGTCTTACATTCAGCACATAAGGCTGACTGCTGACTATACGTTAGGTGTACTGTATGTTCAACAACTATCACTGAGGCACCATTTGTTTTTAACTGCGGTGCTTCTACACACTATTTTCTAGAAACACTATCAAGAGCTTTTTTTACCCCCATGTTTTTGTTTTTTAACCCTGTACCTGGAGAACACCTGTCTCACAGTCAGTGCAAAATATGGCTTTAACGACTCTTACTAGTATGTTACATTAATCAGACAGCCACACAATGAATACATTTTTAAATAAGCAATTTTTTCAAATAAATACAATAATCTCATAATGCCCTGATCACAAACAGTCTTATGTGAAATCCTGATTGGAGGGTCAGGTAAGGCATCTGATTTTAGATACACAATTTGCATATTAGAGTATAGGTGTGATAGTGATAGTAGTATTCGTACGAGTGTGTGTATGTGTGTGTGGAGGGGTGTGAGTGAGTGTGTGGCATAGTAGGGGGTAGCGGCATGGCTGAACTGTAATTGATAATGTAAAGGCAGATGGGGGTCTCCAGGGAGACTGAAAGAATCTAAGCAGATGGCCAAATTGCTGCTTATTTATGTGGAGCAGAGGACTCAGCCCCCTCATCCACATGGTATGATGGATCATTATAGCTCTCTGTGCATAAACACCAATATGCTTTTAAATCTGGACGGCAAAGCTTAAGAAAGCCAACAAGCAAAAAGTGCCATATTTCAAAAGTGCTGTCAGAAGCATGGGGGGTTATGGGTAAACAAACTATGCTACAATGAATCTAATTAAAGACCATCCACTCACAACCTCCACTGTCTACCTCCCTTACTGCCACAAAAACAGAAAGGGAAACCTCTCATCTGTACTGAATGCTGTGTGTGTGTTAACAGATTCACCAGTTAAGCAACATATATTTTACCCATTTACAGTGTGTAGTTACACAACTTAAGGAAAACCAGTACATATACAGTACCAGTCAAAAGTTTGGACACACCCTCCCATTAACTTGAGAAATAGTGTCCAGACCTTTGACTGGTTCTGAATGTGTGTTATTTCTTTAGCAGCAGACACCTAGATTAGATGTTCAGACAGCAGCCACACACACACACACACACACACACACACACACACACACACACACACACACACACACACACACACACACACACACACACACACACACACACACACACACACACACACACGTGTGTTAATGGTCAGCGTGTTTGATGACACACACTGTCATTATCTTCGATCAGCTGTTGTGTGAGCAGACACAGACAGATTGGTTAATATGGTTGAGGCCCCTTTGATCCCACCCTGTTCCCGGGTTAACTCTATTAATGTCACACCGGACCACCTATTTCATATTTACTAAGACTGTTTCATCTCCCCATGCAGTAATTGGTCTCCTAATGTGAAAATACTGATGTGAAGGCCATCCATCGGACTGAAATTACACAGCACGCTCTCTCTTCTTCTCATAAAGACACTTCAATACTAACCAGCTTTACAGTGTTGGGGATTGTAGCTTTAAGCGACTGTTCTTAATCACTCGTCCAAAAGGTTTCCATCTTTGGTCAAAAAATAAATAGCTAGCACCTCTTCTAGATGATTGGCTCTCTGTGTTCAACAAAAGATTGGAAATACACTGCTTATATATCAGTCAGCACTTGAGTTAATGTGAATTGGATATTTTGATGTATGCCATTTGAAACCTCAATAAAATACTGTACTGCACATGGTTTATGCTGATGCGTCAAAATGAGTTTATTTACCATTTTTAACATCTGTAAACTCAGATTTTATGGCGTTATTAAAACATTTTATTCTGATTATTGGTTTATAAAATACTAAGACTTGGCTGTACTATACAGAAACTCTCAACTACAATACGTGATGACCAAAACCACATAAAATATTGTTGTTAATTGTATGTTAGACCTCTAAACATGCACTATACTGTATATAGTTTTTTGTTTTTCCTTATTTTCCAATAAGATTGTGAATATATTTTAAATGGAGTCAACTATTACTATTTAGAATTACAAGCAATTATTATATAAAGCTGCTAACTACAGGTAAAATAATGTCAATAATGTCAGTCACGAAAAAGGATTTTTTGCTTAATAGAATCCTAAAAGCAAACATAGCAGGTAGCCTGAAAGCTATCAATTGTACAATGAAGACGTTAGATGATGCAGTTCTTTTAAAAAAAAACTGCCCACAGAACAGGAAAGTAAATGTGTCATTAAATGGGGAATGTATAACACCTCCCTGGGCCTCCCATATTTTACATTCCAGAGTAACACCAGCGAATATTAATATTTGCTTTTCATTTCAAGCAGCAGTGGTACTCTGTTCAAGAGGAGTGAAAAAAGGAGGAGAGCTTGAGTGTGGCGAATGTGACCCTCAGACAGGATATTATGGTGACTAAGGGTGCTTGATCGGCCAATGAAATAGAAGTTTACTGTAATTGAGGATTTTTTTTTCCAAAGATAAAATGAAATCAGCATGAAAAGACTCACATTGCGTGGCCTCATTAGAACTGGCTGTGAGGTAAAGGCTGTCTTTGTATGGGAGATGATGATTGACAGAAGATGAGAAAATCACCCTGTCACAGCAACTGCCGCCATGTGTCTTTCTCAGACTAGCAGCAGTGGCACTAGTGTTGGGGAGGGCTTACTTAACACCCCACATTACACTTCAAGTCACAAAGAGAACAATCACAACGTGAAAGAGCTATCGTGCGGTGGAAGCACTTTGGGTTCTAAACGGAGAAGTTAAGCCTGAGTAATAGACCCTGTTTGGAGAGCTGATATCCAAAGTACCAAACACTGTGAAACATCACAAGGAAACTAATCAGTAAGTGATTTACACCAGCAGGGGCCCCTCCACCCTTTAAAAGGAGGGTTTTTTTTCTTACAACCTGGGTCCTATATCCCAGTTTTGGCAAATATATCTATTGGTTGATGCCAAGAAAATGCTAATTCAAACTATAACCTGAACCATTAAATAAAGCCATTTTGAGTTAAGCAATGAAAGTTATTAGGCTGATAATCATGTGTATTACAGAAATACAAATGTTTTGTCGTTGTTTTATGTTTGTTTGGGTTTTTTTTTTTTTTTTTGGCTGAATAGGTAGCATAGAGGTTTAAAGCTTGTATTTCCTTGGCCAATCTGAACTCTGTATTGAGTGCTTAGTGGTAACAGTCCCTTCAATGACTGGGGAATATAGTAACACGATATCCCATGTACACTGCAACATTAGGATCTAGGATGAAAAAAAAAAAAGGGTAAGAAGCAACAAACCTCAAACTGTGCCAGGAAGGCAGAGGATGATCATGCCTCATAACTTATGTACCATACCATGGCAACCATAGTAAGACTAATACTGTTCTAATACAATAAAGAACTGCAGCTGGTGCTGATAAATCACGAAAATGGTAATCTGAGGCACTGAATAGGCTTCTACATTCTAGCAAAAACATGACTCCTCTTAGCAACACGTGCAAGCATTGTAGACAACCACAGAAGAAAAGCTAGGCCATTTGTTTGAAATATTGGGCAATTTTCCGTCAATCAAAAATCATTCCTTAACCTCATGTGCAATAAAATCCCTTAGGAGTGCTGATTTCACACACACAAAACAAATAGGAAGTGGGTGACTTGACAAGAAAAAAGGCCGTGTTTCAGATTTAGAAGAGTGGCCACTCATTCGACACTTCAAAGAGAAATGTATGATTCTGCTAAAATGGTGTCAGTGTCTGCACTCAATTTTGGTAATAACTTGCTCCGAGAGAGGGAAAGAATCTGGAAGCAATTTGTGATAGTACAGCCAAGTTTTCTTTTTTCTCTAACAAAAGTTATTCTAACTATTGACCTTTCCAGTGCTTGAATGGCATTTCCAAGCATTCTGGGATGCCACTGCTGCTCTCAAACGGAACTTTTTAATTCTGTGCGTCAGTGTTGTTTTAAGCCACGTCTCCTGGGTACAGCTCTTAAACTATTACTGTATGCTCACACTTTTACCACACTATTTCAACAGTGGGCCTTTCTGCTATTTTTATACTGCCAGTTACACATTATTAAATCTATTCCCGACAGCTTTCTTATTTTAAGTAAATGAGGGGTTCTGGTTTTGAGTTTTTCACTAAAAAGTGCAAAAATGTGGCAGCTTGTTTTACTCTTATTTCATTGCAAGTCTCTCACTCCAGAAATTAATACTGAAATATCTTAACAGACACAGAACTCACAGTTGTCCTCCACTGGTGTGCAACAACCTGCTGAGCTCTCTTCCTTTTACACTGCTGCTCCCTTGTGGTGTATCCAGATATGATGAGCTGCTTTGACACAGTGTATATGTGGTAGTCTCAGATGATTAATTAACAGGATAAGAGATGGGCAGTGGTGTTCATTCCTGTTGTATGAGTCAATAAATAGAAGTGGAGCGAGCTTTAATAAAAAGAAAAAACACAAAAACAGCTGTGGCCTTGTTTCATTTAAGCTGAGAAAAGTGCTATTGTAGATTATAAATGCGACATAATTATTTAAAGGTGCTTTGGTCTATTTGGTTTGATATTAGCTTCTTCTAATTGTACTTGATTTGTCAATAAGAGAATATAATGTCTGTTTAATAGTTAATAAATATGGAAGAAAAAGAATATGATTAAGCCAACTCCACACCTTCACATCACTCCAGTCCACACTGTCTTTCAGTCATATACCTGCAACCCCAGCAGCCTCATCCCAACCCCCGTCTCTCCAAAGCAATCAGGTAAATCCCACATTAACTCCTGGGAAACAACCCATTAATATTTCACTTGTTTCCAAGCCTGTTTGTGCCATACATCAATGCCCAGCCACTCCTTTCAAAGCCATACATTAGAACTATTTTCAAAATACTTCATTGTCAGCCTGTGGCAGCCTCATTACTTATTAAGATAAGAGAAAAGATGTGCCGGAGCAGTTGGTGGCTCAGCTTGCTTTAAAAGCGCCATTCTACTGTTTCCACCTCCCCTGCCTGCCTCCTACTCCACCTACTTCTCCTCCTCCTCCTCCCCTGTACTTGTTTGCGTGCTAAGGCTGTCAGAGGACCTTTAGGAAGTAGCTTAGCTGAAAATAAGTGGGGTGTTCGTTAGTTACGGAAAAAAGAAAAACATCCCTGTCATGCTGGGAAAAGTCTGCTAAAATAACTGCTTAGCCAGCCACAGTTGGGCTGCCTCAAAGAAAGTCAGTATTTATAAAGCAGCCGATGGATCTGTAGGGGATGGAGCTTAAAAATACTGATATGAAAGGTACTTTGCACTTATTTAAATTATACACAAAGCTGCTGTACAGTATCTGCAAGTGTAATACTAGATATAAATACTAATGACATAATAAGTACCTCAAATGATATCATGTGAGACAATCAGCTGTATTTCAGACAAGTATGCTACTGCCAAAACAGTTTAATAATAATAATTTTACAATGTTGGATCATTTTGATTATGGATTTCCAGAAGAATTCAAATATGCACAATTGATTGCTTAACAATTTGTCCATATCTTAATTTAATTAATTAAAAATATTAGTTTTCTATTTAATGATAAAGAGGAAAATATAGTAGTTGTTTATCCATAGGTAATATCTGAAACATTATGAGAGCAGATACCAGAGATTAGGGGGAATACACTTCCACACTGAGAGACTGACAACCAGAGAAAGATTGCAGTATTATTGCACACTGTTGCTCTGACACAACAGAAAATGTTTAATTTCTATGAAGGGTGTTCAAAATCTACTACAAAAGGAAAAAAAGATCAGAGAGGAAGATGTTAAGAATGTTGTAATCTTGCTTTACTGTCATTCTTTTAGTATGATGGCATACCTTTGTAACTATTGGGAAACATTTGCTCTGTGCTTTATGATAGGCCTCTCTATCAACTTCACATCAGAACTCTAGACAGCAGACAGACTGTGCTTTTGCTGACACTATTTCAAATATATTGAACAAAAGCTGTACGTCTAGTGAACCCTAACCCTAACCCTAACCCTAACCCTTTAATTTTAAGAAGCTTTAAAACAATCTTTTAAACCTTAACACCCAAATTGGTGAAGACAATCAAATGGAATCTTTAAAACAGCAGTGGAAACTAGTTTGGAAATAAAACTATAGTCAACACTAGGATGGAAGAAAACTGTGGCTACAGTCCTACAATCACAAAATTGACTTAAAAACCATCCTTTAAACATGTCCTAACTGCTCTGTTTGTCAAACATACAATTCAATCTGTGACAAACACACCACCTGCATCAATCAATTGGGCAGAAAGTTACATTTTGCTGAAGATTCGGTGCATGCCTTTTTCATTTAGACGTGTGATTGCAGAAAAAGCACAGGTGTAGGTAATAATACTAATTATGGCTCTGCTCCATTTGAGTGTCCCAGTAAGTAAGCCATGCCAATTAGCCGGCAAGCATAACATGGCCCTGAAACTGGAACACCTAGCTATAGTTAGTGGAACTCAGCCACCATTAATGTGATTAATTACACCTGTGCTTTTCCAGCTATGACATGTCATAATGTCTGAGCAGAGTAAAGGGACTGTATTGAGTAGCCTAGCTGAACACACTGACGGTAAAATAACTGCTTCAAATTACTACGACAAGATTAATGATCATTATTATTGTTTGTTATTAGATTTGGCATTTATTCATTGCAGAAAACCATTAGAAATAAAACTGGATGGACAAGGTATATAGCAAGCCTAAGTTACTACTGATAACATACTGTTGTTTTATCAAGCAACAGCAACCAGTATAGCTTAAGTTACATTTCCAGTGTCAGTGTATTGTAAAAATAGTTTATTTATCAATCTGGGGACCAATTTCCTGTCTGATAAGAAGCCCCATAGTTTCAGCTAGTAGGCAGGCCCGGCGGTGTTAGCATCCAAGAAACTTGTATCATGTTCAGTTTAAGGGGCTCCTCTCGACAACAGGTGCAACTAATGAAGGATAACTACCTGATAACTCCATAAAGTATTGTTTTTTTGTTTTGTTTTTCATGTCGTGCTCTCTTTCATGTATGGAGACACAACCTTTGTGATGAGAGAACTTCACCAACATTTTCTCTCTTGTTTCTCTCTCAACCTCTCCCTCCTTTCCCATCCTCCTCTCTGCCTCTTTGCGGTGGGTAAAATAATAAAAATCCTTTTATTTTCCTGTTTTATTTTTATTGTTTTATTTTAGCTATTGTAAGCACTGAAGTTAGTTATTGCACTTAATAAATATTCAAATTCATATTTATTAGTTTTAACTTGCCTGCTGTCTTTGTCATTGAAAATGTGATTCACGGTTTACTGCAGTTGGTCTATTTCATATGGGCTAACAAAGTGTTCAAGATTGCATTGACATTATCAGTCGTTTTAAATAAATACAAATAAATCATATACAATAGTGTGAGAAATACATTAAAAAAAGTCAATACATCAAAATAAAACATGACAAAATGATGTGGCCCAAAGTGTTTTTTTGCTTGATGTTTTATGGCAGAGGAAATCTGATGAGAGAAATCATTAAACTGTGGTTATTATGAAGCAACCTCTGTAGGCTTACAACTTTTAATCATTAAACCTCATTTAATTGCATCACAATGTCACAAACCTCTGTATGTGTCTGGCACTGGTTTGGGTTCAATTATTATAAAACTGAACTCTCCTCCCCATATCCCAGAATCAACTTCTGAAAAGCATTGTCTCTTGATTTCTCAGATAAGTAGTCATTCAGGCTAAAATCACAGTCACACTTCAGCATATTTGGGTAATTTTGCCAAGGCAGAGCTTTATCATTGACATTTTCAGTAAAGGTAATGCTCATAAACTTGAGACACAGTTTTGGGAGTGAATCAGATAGAAACATCTTGCCACAGCATAGCTGTTTTAGTCACACAGGAACATCTTGTTGCCAGGAAACAGTGAAATACAGTTTAGGCCCTGCAGCTCAGTGTACTGTATCTGCAGCAAGGAACATTGTCTATGAAAGTCATCCACTGCTAAAGAATTGGCAAGCATATCATATAACTGTGATTTACTTTTGTTTTTGTGTTGTTTACCAAACTAAAAAGATGGTACATTCTTGACAGTCCAGCCTAGCACACAACCACCTTAATAAAAGCAATTTTAGTTGGCACAGGTAAGTTGATTCATGGCTGGAGGAGAGCTTCATTCTTCAGACTAGTCTCAAAGAGGACACTTTTATATGCTTTTCCTAATGGTTTACAAAAACTGCTGGAGGGACCAGGCAGGTACAGTATGGGGAGTGTCATCTGTTCCCAAGTAGATTATTTACAGTGCCTTTATCAGCCAACAAAACTCTGGCCATTAGTCATCACAGAGTAGACGACAAGCCCGGAAACTGAGCATTTACTGTTACATGGTGATGAATGGAGCAGCATTTCAATGGTCATACATCAACCAAGTTGTCACCTACACACTGATCTTTCATCTCTCTGTTAATATTCAGTATACGCATTAACCACACATCAAATTTAATGCATATTTATACCAAACCTGCAACACTAAAACTCGAGCCTATAGCATTTTCAAATTATAGCATATCCCAATGATATAATTTTGAGTCTTTATCTTAAGTCACTGCTCCTAGGTAAGAAATAGTACAGCAAATAATCCTCCTTCAAAACTACAAATAGGTAGGTGAATTTTGTTAAATTCTGACAGAGCCAGGCAAGTCTTTATACTACCATATAAAGTGGTATCCACTTTCTCATTTGCTCTCTGCAAGAAAGAAAATGAGAGAAAAGAAAACATTATTATTATTATTATGAAATTATTGAAATTAAATGCCTCCAATTTACAAAAGCAGCAGAATCTTAGCTTATGCTTTTAGTTTCTCAACTTAGTGCCCAGCATGAAAAAACCTGCCTCAATCTGTGGGCATGAAGCCAGCATGTAGTGACTGTCTTGTTCGGTAATTTCTCTCAATTCATACTCAAACAAATCGTGTGTGTGTGTGATTCCAGTGGAGCGAATCCCTGGCAAAGTGCCGACGTGTCTCTCAGCAGACACAGCGGGAGTGTTTGGACTGTAAACACACCAACATTCTGTCTCATCCATACACTGCCACGATGCACTATGCTTTCTTATCCCCACTACCAACCCTTCATCCAACACACACACAAAATCCTGCCAATAAGTCTCTAATGCCCATACATACACATACATTCTTCATTAATACTGCTCCAATCCTTCCTTATTTGCTCACACACACACAAGGATATGTATGTTCACACACTCATGTAAGCACTGTTAGCTGCATACAGTACATATAAAAAACAGGAAAAAGTGCAGTGAAGACATAATAGTGATATGTCTGTCAATGGTGCAAGTCAGTACAGGTATTGTGTATGTGTGTGTGTTTGTGCCTGTTTGTGAGCATGTGTGTATGTGTGGATACAAGAGAGTTCGGCAGGGACGTCCCTGTACTTCAGTGTGTAGCTCCCACGACAGCCTGGGGTGGCACATCCATCTATGTCTTTTTGCCAAATTTGATTTTAAATATTTATCACACCATACATCTTGGCTGAAACAAATTGCTGGCAAAGTGCTATTGTCTGTGAAACATGTAGTAAGAAGGATGGAGGCTTTAGAGGGAACATCAATGTTTCATTTGGTAAAATATATGACTGGGAAGTCTATGTGCAACTACAGCACTTTTTAATACAGAAAGATGATAGAGGAGTAAAACTTTTCAAAGTGCTTCCTTCTATGGCATAAAAGTGAAAATGGGCATTTTAACAAAGGACATCATCATTTCTTACAAAGCTCTTACTGTAAAGTTGACTTTGCTAAAATGCCACCAACAAGCATTATATAAACAGTTTGGTTGCTAAAGGAAGAAGCACAACAAAAGAGGACACGTGCAGCAGTTCATTGTCAACCATGAGGTTCATTTTGCTGAAATTATCATTTCAGTTCACAGGACATTGATCATATAAAGAGGGGAACTGGAACAAAATAATAGGAAGGCATCTCAACACCTAACACATTCATTTAGAATTAATCAATTTAACTATTCAGCTACTGTGTTTAAAATGATGTGCACTGTGTGTTTAATGGTCTTAATCTATATAGAAATTATTTCCAGGAATTGATATATTGAGGGTCTAGCTAGAGTGCCGCGGCAAGTCCTCCAACCATTATAACATCATAATGTTAAGTGACATTAGGCTTTGCTTTTCTTAATATCTGTTTTCATGATGTTTAACATTAATCAAAGGAGATCGCAAATTATTACTGCTAAAGTACAATCATTTTGAAGTTCTGCCCGGAAGTAATGCTAGCTTAACCACTTAACGCACGCTGTTCCGTCTACGGAACGGGACGGATGTTAGGAGGTAGCCACAAGTTCTTCTGGATGTTTTAAACACCAACCCTTAAACATATATATTCATGCTGTACATCGTTGGAAAGCTTAGATTGTCCTGATTCATTCAAGACCACGACTTATATGGTTGCTCACAGCCGTAATAGTATTAGCGATTAGCTCGGCTAGCCCCTGAGCTAAGTAAGAAAAGCTATTATGCCTACATACCTTCAAAGTCTTCCCTTTATCCACAACGATCATCTTATGACTCAGGACTTTCTGTACAGCTCGCCAAGTATCCATTCTTGTGAAATATGAAATCCGTTTCCTTCCTCAATATGTCTATGTATTTAGTCCAACACGTAACGTAATAACACAAATAACAAACCATACACGGTCCGTTTACGTCATTTCCTGACCTGCACGTCCATCTCAGAGTACACGTGACTAGATGTTTACGACCGTGAGCCTCTCCTGCTTCTGACGACACCACACACAAGCCAATCGGTGTTTAGGTTTAGGCAGTACATGTCTCCAAAGCCAATGAGGACATGTGACCGACAACAATGACGACATGGCTTTGATTGACTGCTGTTCTAGCCTATGGAAATATTCGGTGAAATGAAGTTGATAACCTTTTAGCCAATAGTCAGAGGTTTCCAACGGTGTAACTGTCTTTTTACAGTCTATGTGTATGACACCAAAGTCCTTCTAAGGCTGTCTCTGATGACACTCAGCTATCAAGTTTGGCTGTCCATAAACAAACTCCAAGCGTAACCGGCGTGCGCCCTGTGCGTAAAAGAGTTGAACCATATATCATTACGCACACGGCATTTTGGTACACGGTTGGTTCTTCTTCGACTTGACATATGACTTATACCAAAATAAACAGATAGATAGATTGATAGATATGGCCAAACAAAAAAATATGGTTATATGTAATAATAATAATAATAATAATAATAATAATAATAATAACAATAATAATAATAATATGGCGTCAGCTTTCATTAGAGACCAAGATTTTGATTGTAGGCAAAGGGGATGTGAAGTTATAGGTGTTTGATTGTGGTTATACAGCTTTGGTAACCAAGTGTCCATTTGGAGTCTCCAAAAAGGACCTGAGGAAAACGCATGGACATACCTGTTGAAAAATAATTCAGAAAAATTCATCTTTTGGTCTTTTGACTCCAAATTTGGACTGCATGAAGCCAAGACCTGTGGCTCTGGCCTCATTGTGTCTATATCCTGCTGAGAGGTCCCTGAATGTCTGTACACATGTCATTGTAAAGGCAAACCTATGGGCGAGTAAACAACCCCATCATTGTAACCTCTGCCACTCTTTGTCAGTAAGTCACAGAATCACACAGACACTTTGACAAGAATCCTGAGAGTGTTTCCTTTCCAATGATATCAGACACATCTCTGAGTCTCAAAATATGTGGGATCTGTGCTGCTCACAACTTGGGCATGTCATTTACGCTAACAGCATAAAAAACAGGGGCGTGTGTTAAGTGGTTAACATAAATAACGGTGCCTAACGTTAACGTTATGATAATTTATACCTTCCCAATAACACAAAATGGTTTGCTAAGAATATGTTGATTTTAGATAACTTCACGGCAGGTAATGTTACAGGTGTAAAGCCAGGAATAGAAAAGCCAAAATGTGTTAAACCAAATTCTGTTATATAGTTATTGTAATCCATTGAGATGCACCTGTAGACATAACTTTTGAGAGAGCTGTAAAACTTTAATCTCCTGTGGTATTGTTGTCAAATTTGTACTGGAAAAGTGTGAGCTTCAGGCTATGTCCCTGTTGTATGTTCCAGCTAATGAATCACATCTACAGTCATCTGCAGGCTTCTATTGCACTAATTAATTATTGTTGTGATCTCAATGAATTAAAATATATATATTCTAATTCATTGAGCTGCACCTGTATTTAATGCCAACATTTGACATTTTAAAATGGAAAGATAATGGTTGATTTCATTTAAACTGTCAGAATTCAATATGCATACCAAGATTTGGGACCACTTGAGGACTTGTATGGGTCTGTGACTCCTCAGCTTCAGGGAGCTCTCTGGTGCTGACAGGTTTAACTGCAAACACAAAAATAATGATGTATGAAACATGATTACTGACCAATTACTGGCATTAACACTTCTGAATAACAATATAACTATTATATTTTGCTGACCAAATCGATTAGTCCTGAAATGTTGAGGTATGATGTACCCACGCTGGTCCCTCTTCCTCCAGGAAACACTGGAACCTTCAGGCCTCTTTTTGTTTTGTTTTTTCTTTGAAGGCTAAAAATAAAAAAGTAAGATGATACATTTGCTTTTACTGAGGCACACACATCATTTAACAGGTGTGCAATAAATTTAATTAAATGCCATAATTAAGAAATAATGTATGAAAATGTTACTTTTTTTATGCAAATTCATCTGCCAAGGCTTTCCCCGCCTCCAGCCATTCACGGAGTTGTTTAGATGACTGAGATGCCATGTTTGAAAAGACAAAGGACAAAGAAAAAGTACACAGACAGACAGACGAAGACAAAAAAGGAACAGAAGAGGGACAGAGACAAACACAATGAGAGACGGTGAAAAAGCTAGATTAGTAGGATAAGTGGTGAAACCATAATGTTTACTTGTAGCCACTGAAATAAACATTTAGCTAAATGCAGACTAAATTACCACAAAAGTGTACAAAAGCTCAGAGTACACTAATCAAAACAAGCAGGACTCAGTATTAAGAGGTTAAGAGTGGTCGCAGACTGGCTCCTGGCCATCTGTGCCAATAAAACTGAAAGCACTTACAGTATGGGGATCATGCATGTTCTATGTAGCTATAAGCTTAAATAAGCAACATCAGGGAACCTGAACCTGATTTAAAACCTCTGCTTTAGACTATTTTCCGGATTAACCCAAACTTTAAGAGGACCCGTATACGGGGCCTCTAGTGCTGATATAATCTCTCGGGCTCGTTAGCTAGATATAATTTGCCATTCATTTTATTGATGTACTTCTGCTGCCAACAGTGACAATAAAGACAGTAGTCTTTTCTAAGACAAATGAATGTAGTTTTAATCAAGTTCCCCTCGACATATCTTATAATTTCAGATGCAGGGACGTTGCGTTATATACTGTAAGCATGAGCTAAGGCTAGCTACCTGCAATGCTAGCATGTAAGCTAGCACCTCATGGATAGGTAAAATCGCATACCTTCAGTGGCATCCGCAACTGATTTGCAACTAAACCGTCAAACTGAACTAATTTAATGATACACGACCAGTCAATCAGCACAGTTCCTTCCAAAAATACACACAAATACAATTAAATACCGGTAAATAAACTTGCTGAACTTACCAGTGCTACTGGAATCAAGGAAATGTAGAGGCCACTTCCTGCCTCTCTTGAGGTCACAGGCCATTGGATGACGAGACACTTGAGACACCAGACTGTTGTTATTTACATTACCATTAGAGGGCGCATGACTTTAAAACGTAACCATAGGTCGTATTAAACTCCATGTTAAAACGACGTATAGGGTCGTTTTTTAGGGGACGACAGGCTGTGCCATTCGTAAAGCAAAAGTGTTGATTCAGCAGAGCAGCAGAGCAGCAGAGCTCCGGATGTCCTGCTGTGTGAGCACCATGTGTTCCTGCATCACATGTCTTGAAGCTTGATTCATCCAGCAAAAGGTACCTATATACACCTTGCATTTGTTACTTACTGAGCTACTGTACTGTAACCGTAACTATGGAGCTGCTTGTCTCAGTGCCTTGCTTGAAGGCATTTAGACAGCGGTTGTTTAGAGAAAGAAGAGGAATACTCATTCTCTTTGTGATTCCTCTGTGCAGAGAAACCAATATGTTGGACTTACTGCTGCTAACTATTGCAGTAACATTGTACTAAATACAGTGCAATGCTTTCCAAACAAACAAAATATGATGTACAGCTTACCTGGGGACAGGAAAGCCACTCCAGCACAGGGTTCCTGCACTGGATGATGTCAAAACAGCACCAGAGCCAAGTGAATATTGCACCACATTTGTTACATTGCTGTGCTTAAGGGAAGGCACTGCCACAGATTTGATTTACTACACTGGTTTCACTCTGAACAACATACATTTCTATAGTGTACAACATTGTTAACTTGGATTAACATTCTGTCAATATCATGTAACAATGAAAAGAGTAAAACACAGGGCTTCATTATAGAGGACAGCTGCAGAAGAAAACAATAGATATATGATGAACTGACTGATTTTAGGGGAAGTAATCTACACACACTTCAAACAACTTAAAGTAAATGATACAACTGAATGAACCAATCCTTCCAACCTGCACTTGTTTGAAACATAGCGATACAAAACCACAATACAGCTAAATGCAGTATAACTCTTTTAAATCTGGCTTTGTTTATGCTCCTAATTGACTGATTACTCTATTTGTGTAAAGTATATACAGCATAAATTTCAAATCCTCCCATTATTTGTTATTCATGGATGAAAATGAATGCAGAGGGCAACACAATAAATATCCAGTTTAGCAACCTTAGTTTACACAATAAATCACATACTGTACCTTTCCTTTCCCTTGGCTTTGTGCTCTACCCAGAGATGACCACACGATGGTGCCCTTGTCTTGTGTAAGATCACATATTTCCATTTACAGAAAGGAAAGAGGGGACTGTAGTGGCAATGCAAAGACTGCGACAGTTTTACATTTTAGGCTGCATACAATATTATGAGTAACTATGTTATTAGCTGATATTTAGATATGTTATTCTGACCTGTTAATGTTTGTTAGTATGAAATATAATCTCGATGTGCATATCCCAGCAGTACCCAGTCTCATAATAATTCCTTTACTTTCACACCTGCAGCACACAGAAAAAAAGAGAGAGAGAGAGAAAGAGAGAGGGAGAAAGGCCCATAGTATCTTTATTTGTGTTATTAGCTCTTTTGCCAGTTTTCCACGGTGGATTTAGAGACCAAAATAAGTTGCATGGTGCATTCATTGAGGCACATACGTATATGTGTTCCCTGGCAACAGCACCATTCCTTACATATTACACTAGATGGCACTAGTGTAGCACCACAACTGGATGAACTTGCCACTTTACTGTTGCCATTGTTTAAGTCAATATGGTTCCCTTTACAACAGGACTGGCTACAAATGCAGCAGTGATTAGTTACTAATTCAGTATTTGTACACGTGATTATCCAGCATTCAATAAGAAGCACACAAAGGCGCTGTGTGCCCAAATAGTGTACAAAAACAAAATGAATCAGGAGCTTTAAGGCCATTTGGAAATACATCCCACAAAGCTTCTCAGCACATAAATATGTATTACATCTGCAACTCAATTAGGCATGGTGAAATCTGGCCTTTGGGGTAGAAACCTGTGAACTTGCATAGATTTGCCTTAACCACTCCTCCAAAGGCCTTTAGCTGTACAGCTTTTCTATTACTGATAATCAGCCCAGCTGACCTGTAGTGTATATGGAGGTTGTAATCTAATATACACTTTTGATCTATGTGCACTAGAGGATTAAAGTTGCCTGCATACACCTGCCCATACCATAAAACTGGATCAATGTCTGCTGAATAGCTTCATTACAGTCCATCCTGTGGAGCTGGCATATGCAAATATCTCAGAAATCCAAATGGAGAACTGCAGCTTCATTAAATTTGGCAATAAAATATTTGCAATACCTCATTGGCTTCTAATGGACATAATGAGGAGTATGACTGAATCCAATCGGCGTGCGTTAGATTTAATTTGTTTGGCATTTCACAGATGAGAATGCATTTAGAACATGAGAAGTCATTACAAAACCAGGACATAGACGAAAGCTTGCCTTGTGGTGAGTCTGTGTCACCACAGAGCCACAAAGGCCTCAACTCTTTCCAATGGGGATGATTCCCAGAATGCTTTTATGGAATATGCAGAGGCCTGAGCCCTGGCCACATACTGGAAATGCCAATGGTTGATTTTACCATATTGCATTTCAACATATTAGGTTACCGGAACTTAATTAATGCAATTCCATTCCTTATAACTATCTGCAACTGGCTTTTGTCCAAGCCAAGATAAGATTCGCCAGCAGACTAAGCATGCCAATTAAAAACATACCAGAGAAATAAACAATGGAGCTGCTTGTCAACTGAGAAAAGATGTCAAATTTAGATAGAGAATGCCATTGTAACACGTTTTTTCTGACTGCATAATTTGCATTATATGAGAGCAAATCAAATAGATTCAGCATGAGCTTTGGTCAAACAAGCAACTGATAAGCCACCACAAGAGGGATTGGGGAGTGATAGGTCTTAACACAGCACCATACAAGCGTGCCATAATTTAAAGAGAGCAAATAGTGTCTGCAGAGACAGATGCCTCACATCTTGAGTTGGATTATAAATATAAAAATACATCAATCTATCAAGATTTTGTATTTAATTGGTGACATGTTCAGACAAAGTGCTATGCTTGTAGTTGCAGCAGCCAGTCACAATCAAAAATCAGCGCTTGTGCATTATGCTTGAGGATAACAGGAGAGTGAATAATGATTACTACAGTGTAGGCACAATGCACAGTACAGAGCAAATGATTATATCCTGTCTGGAGAATAAGACTCAGTTTGATCACATCCTTTCCTTTTTAGATTGCTGCTACAATCTATTCTATACACACAAACTAGCTAATCAATTACAACCCCCAGCTAATGTAAAGATGTTTTTCATACACATCCCCCCCACTGCACAATGCTAAGATAAATTGGCTGTGACCTAAGTATGACCCTGGCTGATGTTCATGAGACCATTAAATTTCCTGCAAAGAGGGTGCAGTGGGGTTCTGTGCATGTGTGTGTGTGTGTGTGTGTGTGTGTGTGTGTGCCTGTGTGTGTGTGTGTGTGTGTGCCTGTGTGTGTGTGTGTGTGCCTGTGTGTGTGTGTGTGTGTGTGCGTGCATGCATGCGTGTGTGCGTGTGTGTTAGAGAGAAACAGAAACAGAGAGAGAAATACAATGAAAAGGGAAGGAGGGGGTGAAAAAGAAATTGAAACAAAGAAAACAAGAGAGAGCAGTGTACTCCAAAAAGAAACACAAACAAACAAATCACCAGTTACAAGTTACTGGTTAATTTTCTGAATGCAATATAACTGTAGCCAGTTTGTTTAAAAAAAAATCTTCTGAAATGATCATCCATATTTTAATGTCATTGGTTATGATGTTCCCCAAATCATGAAATAAAGATCCTAACATACCAGAAGCTTACTGTGTGACAGACTTTACTTGAACACCAGCCATCCTTTTCTAAGTGTGGCTGGGTTGTGGAACTGGGTTGATAGATGGGAACAGCCTTCCAGTCTACTCCAACACGTGTGGTCTGACACGCTCCTTAGTGAGCTCCTTGAGGAAGCAATGTGATAATATAGTGATGGTCTGGGTCGTCTTCATCGGAGAAGTTACATTTAAGTCCAACTCTGTCACTGATTCATTCAGCATCTCTGAGAACATCTCAGCTGTATATATACCCACCATAACAACATTACATGAAGAGTCCAAAAAATCCAGAACATGTTTTAAATGGCGCATCATATGCATCTGCCAATCAATAGACAGTTATATCAAAGCGATGACAATGATCACATTATTTAACTAGAAATATTATAATAAGAGTCTGTCTCTATAAAATTGAAATGACTTGAAATTAATGGGTGAGGCAAGGCATTGTAAATGTATTTGTATAACACATTTCAACAACAAGGGAATTCAAAGAGTTTACATAAAACATCAGGACAGAATATAAAAGTAACACATAGCAAAAATAAAAACATGATTTAAAGTGTTAAATTGGAAATGAAATTAAGCTAAAATAGTGTGTAAGACATAAAAACAGAAGAATAAAGTTATAGTGCAGTGTAATAAAAAAAGCTTTAAAGTCTCAGAGAAACAGTTCAGTCTATGATCCCTGAGAGAAAAGGCAAAGAAAATCAACAATAAGAAAGATGCCCTATACACTTGACTAATGCTACCTCCCTGTTTTAATCATCAGCAGTTTGAACCCAGTTGATATACTTTACAATGACCAGCTGAGGGCAGGGAGCCTATTTTGGGGGGGCATATCATATCCACTGTGTGAAATCCACAGTGTGTATGTTTAGCAAGTGCTGTGGAAGGTTATGGAGCTACAACTAATTATGTGAGAATACTACTGTATAAAATTGTATTAAGAAGACAATATCTACCCACTCTAGGCATTCAAAAATCTTAATAGGGTAATAAATAAAAACAATAAAATATAGTGTTCCAAATGTCAACCTTAAAACTAATTGGAAGGATGGTTTAGGGTCTATTGTTCAGGCTCTAAGATGAAGATGAGGAGTTAATAGCTGAGCCACATGGAAGTTAAGGATGAGTAAAACTCAGGGGAACAGTGGGGTATGTTTTGTAAGGATAAGTGTTGAAACTGAAAGATTGACATTTGCCATTAAGTGAGGATTCATTGAGTTAATTTGATTTCAATGTAATGCTTGTTTTCTGTGTGCTATGTTCCAATCTTAGTAATTGGTTTCTGCTCTGAAACAAGCAGACATGTAGCCTACCACCTGGCTGTGTGATCTACATCGAGGCAGATAGCAAAAATGAGAAATTGACAGTGATGTGAGGTCACCATGCAAGGTAACCAGATAGAAATACATGAACATCATCTACATCCAATTTCCTGAAAAAATTATTCCAATTTGACAATTCGAATCAGCAAATCAATCACCTCCCCACAGACAATCTATTTATTTTGTATTATATATCAAAATAAGACAAATTCAATGGTCACTAGTGTATTGCAAATAAAAGTTGGTAACAATTTAAGTTAGCATATAGTTCCCATCAGAAGCAAAGCACACCCCAATACCACAGTCCATCCCACCAATTACTGAAAGACCATTGGCTCTGCAGTGATCAACTGCACAATCGTTAGCTTATATTAGCCAACAGACAGTGAGTGGGTGTTGCCACGGGGGTAATGTGAATTTTTACACACATTGAAAGCAAAGTGAAGACAATTATTTTCATTGCACTGCATCTAACTATGTGCAGTCTGCTGTGTAGTGTGTGTCCCTGTTCTCTCTAATGGATTACCACAGTGTCAATGGATTTAAGGGTCAGTTCTTTTAGCTCTGGGGTATGACCTCAGTGTACCATACTTATCCCACAGTGTTAAAACACTTCCACTCCGCTGTGCTTGCTCTCACTGAAGCATGTGGACGTAGTGAGAGGGCCCACCACAGCAGTTTGTCATGTTAACATAATCCAGAGTGATGTCTGGTTAATTTGTTTCCCTATTCTAATAACCTTGCATATAAATAGTTACTACCAGCATGCGTGTTTCATGCATTTTCACCTCTCGAGCCTCAGAGGAAATTAGCATTTGAATTTGTAATCATGTCCCTTTTAAGTTGCATCACATGCAGAGGCTGAAAAGAGGAGACAATTAACCTGCACAGCTAAGTGGACAAGAGGATCTGACAAAAATAGCTCAGAGGAAAATGAAGTCAAGTTACATATTTCATGTGCTGTTCTAATCAGGTTGACTGTGGGAAGACTATCATCCAATCTCAATAACATGGGTTGTAATGTGATATCATTTCAATACACTGCTGTAATGCACCTCTTTAAATACGATGTAACATACCTTACACTTGAGAATTGGTAGATGTGCAGCACACAGTGCATAACTACAGTGTATATATTTGTATCTGTGAAATGCAGGCTGTGAACATGGCATAGGGAACAATTTCATCCTTTAGTGTGTGAGAGAGTAAATAACACTGTTTGTGCCATGGGGGCTGAACTTCCAATATAGAACAGACCACATATAAGGAAAACAAAAAGTCTATCTCCAATGTTTGAACTTATCAGGAACGAAGAAAAACAGCGTTATTTTAGTTGGATGACAATATATTTTTGTTATTAATCAAAATGTTTTTAGATGGTTGTATGGATCTTAAGGTTTTGAAAAATTGTCTCAACCCCTGGAGGAGGTTGTGATCCTTTCTTTGGAATTCATTTGAAAGCATGGAAATCACTAAAAGAGGATGTATGTTTCTATGTCCTCTCCTGAGCTGAATACATAAGATAAGGCAAAACAGCAGAGAACAACAGCTGAAAATATGGTTTCAAAATTAGACATACAGTAACTACATAAATATAAACCACATATTCTGAAACCTGCTTAACAAATGACAAATAAGAGCTGTTTTTTGTAGACACAGATTAATAAGTCCATAAAACCATCTTTTTGAATTAAAGGTGCTCTGTGGAGTTTTCTTGTGAACAAATACAGTTATGCTATTTTGTATAACGTTAAAGGTATTGAATACAGTATTTTTATCATAGCAAAGGTGATTCATATGAATATGGTAAAATACTTGTTCTGGTGCATTACTATGTGTTGCGTTACTGCCACCAATTGTCAATTGGTGGACTAGCATGATTTAACAAACAAAGCCAATCTTTTGACATAAATGCCAGTTTTATTTAACATCATGTTGCTAGCAAACGTACTTATTGCTTGCAGTTGAGATAAGGTATCATTCTCTGCATTTTGTTTGACCTGTTCATCTTCATCATCGTGTTATTGCTAATTTTTTTTTTTTACAGTTGGCACACATGTGTTTGTGCATGCACATGTGTGTCATTACGCACATGCTAGTAGAGCAAAAGATACAACCAAAATAGGGACCTACTCATCAAAACATTGCTCCATAGGGAAAATTCCACAGGGTGTCTTTAACCCTGAAAAATAAGAAATACTGTAGTACAAAATATTACTGTCCTGGCCCTGTCATTTGCCAACGTTATTCATGGACTTTATTTATCTACCGTATGTGGCTGGAATACCTGTGAAACTGTAATGTCAGCAGGAACACAGCTGTTTAAAAATGAAGCATGACCTCTGCTGTTGTTATAATCATTACAAATATTTGACTGTGGCCATTAAATGACCTGAGAGGAGATTGTGATGAAAATTAAATTTGTGACACAGTGAAATATTTGAATGCATTTATTTCCCACCTACAGTAGTTTCACATGAGAAACAGACTGGGTTCGTATGAGGAGTCTGTCATGTTGTACAAAGTAAAGCATCATGAGTAGTGGCTCAGAGGGACAGAAAGTCAGGGTTATTATTAATAAGTGGAGGAGAAAGAACATTATGCCGGCAAGCTGGCTCATGAGCTAGCAAATTGAGCTTGCAAGTACTAAAGCACCACAG
This sequence comes from Scomber japonicus, assembly GCF_027409825.1. Taxonomy (NCBI): domain Eukaryota; kingdom Metazoa; phylum Chordata; class Actinopteri; order Scombriformes; family Scombridae; genus Scomber; species Scomber japonicus. Next base: position 12,074,649 of record NC_070578.1, read on the forward strand.
AGATAGGTCATTAAGATACTGAGAATGGAGCTAAGAAACACAGTTCTCATAAAAAGGATTCTGTGTAATTTCTTGGTTTGCATAACAGCAGAACCCTTCTGGTGCTATACAGACGCATTTAGATGGGGTCTCTATGCAGGCAGTGGCTGTAGGTAGAACCATTATGGTGTTGAGAAATCTTTTGAAAATGTATGAATCTACAGTACAGAGGGTTCAAAACAAGGTCTTCAGCTGCTAACCCCCTCAAAAAGCAAATGCTTAAACCACTTCACCTCCAGTCTCAGAGATTTATTTTTGTCTGTTGGAGTACGAAACTATTAAACCGCCAGGTGCTGTGTGGAAGCACTAATGGTTTTGCAAACATCGGCAAAGGACCATTGAGAGGTTGAAGGGGGGCTTGAAATGGTGACATTTCTACAGCTAAATTGGTTGCCAGTAAAAGCCAAAGCTTATCAACTACTGCTTACACAAGATCCTTAATGGTGGAGCCCATGAATACCATCCAAATTATTTTGTGAAGGTGAATGACATATGGACAGCACATGGGAAAGCATTGCATGTCTAAACGTGTTTCAGTACTTAGATCCATGCTAGATAAGATTTCATTCTTCATTCAATAGTTAAAGGTTGAACTGATGAGTGATTACTGGAAAGTATATTCATGTCAAAGATGGCTCAAGTTACCTCAGCTGTTTAAGAACATACTGTACTGTGTAAGTGTTTGGAACTGTAGCTTTCAGGAGGATGTGTATGACTAATGTTTTTTTTCACACGGTTAAATTGTATTCACTATGAAATTGGTTGAAAGAAAGAAAGGATCATGATTTATCCCACAAAAACCCTCTGGAGAACCAGTGTCAGGATTTGGCTTCCAAGTTTCACCCGACATCCCTGGAGAAACCATCAGTGAAGTTGTGTGCTGACCCAATGACCAGGAGGTCATTAACCTTAATGGCCACCTCTGATTTCCTGAGTCAAATAACTATCTGTAATTTTATTTTCTCTCTATACGTCTGAAGCTATTTAGAAGGAAAATAATGGAATTATGGGGTAGTGTCAACACCAGAATAACAGGAAAGTGGTTTGTGCTTTGTGTGAGAAATGGTAAACCCGCACTGCAATCCAGCACCTGTATAATTTGGATTCTGAAAAACGATGAAAGGGAAAAAAACATCACTGCCATCATTTGATGTAACTAACGAAATGCACTTGTGTGTATGTATGTACTCAAGCCATGTGTGGTATATGTGTGCTTATATGAGCAAAGGCAGGTTTTTATCTAGTATGAAACAGAGCATTATCTCTTCTGTTTATGACCCCACAGACACAGTACACAAACCACACACATACAAATTCAAACCATGCATGAATACAAAACAAGTTGTTGAGATTCACCAGTGTTACTTTATTAACACAGCAAAACTACTAAAGTACAGTGCTGTTTGGGTTGCAAGAGAGATAAGAATGTGAAAAAGGCAATTTCCAAGAGCAAGATCTAACTAATCAACAACTCTCTTTTCCAGCCCATCTGATATACAAATTGTGCCTAATGAACCTTGCAAAATCAATTACCTAGGTAATACTTTGCATGCAAGGGAAACCAAACACTGAATGCATGATGCATACGTAAACAGACATTACTCACTGCAGATTATTTTGCTCCATTTACATTGCATTAGCACTAGAAACAGCAAACTGACTAGAGCATATTCCTCAATCATGTTCATTGCAATGAGATGCAACTAGGCCAGATACATAAACCATATCCACCTACCGACAAGTTAGAGCATTCATTGTACTGGACAAACAAATAACAACAACTGTGATTTGCTCTGCTTCATGGAAAAGCTAGGGCACAAATAATACAGCATAAACAATTTAGCTGACTCCTGAATGATGGATGATGGTACTACTTCCTGCTGATAAAGTTATTTTTTACATGCCTGTTTAGCACTGACGCTCTGATGTAAAATATTGTATCATACATGCAGAAGATAACATTTCTAATGTACTGTTGGACCATAATGTAGTTTATGTTCAGGCACTACAGAGAGGGAGGTGTGAGTATGTTCTTTGTGGTGCCTTGAGACTTGGATTAAGTATATATATGTAGACGTTATCAAGCTCCTTACAAGAAGCCATTTTGAGAATAAATAGGCTTTTGTAAAAATGTTCTGTAAGCCTTATAATGGAAAGAATCATAGCTCATACACTTGACATAATTCAACCTTCAGTGCTTGCTCCACTGCATTTACAATAAAGCGGTGATCAACAGTATATCATGCTTGGTAAAAAATTGTTGAACTGTACATCAAACTTAAAATAAAAAAAATAAAAATTTAAAAAAAGCTGATCCACAGCTCTTCTGCAAAGTAACATAGTGGAGAATTTTCAGTTTCTGAGCAGTGAGGCACAAATCTAAATCTGGCATCATGAATTATTAAAGCCCCCTTTATGGAGCTTTCTTCAGAGGAGAGTATCCAGCGCAGTACAGTACAAGCTCAAGATCAAACAGAGCAGAGAAAGAGAGCCAAATGTAATGCCAAAAAGTATTTCCACCAAAGTGTTCAGTGTTGTTCTGCACTTGAACATAACGGCAACTTCAGTCGCATGAACTATAAGAAAAAGCTGCATGGCTCAGAGTGAAAACATAGAGACAGGGAGAGAGAGCGAGGGACTGGTCTCTCTTCAAATGGTCAGTGCCAGTCTTTTCCATAGCAACCCATCATTTGAATGCATACAGGGGAAATGAGAAAACTTGGCGTACCTTACTAGATGACAAGATGATGACAAGAATGCAGATTTACCTCTGCTGAATATCACTAGACAATAAATAGCCATAGTTTGGAGGTGAGTGTCGATTGTGCATGAATTTCTCCTCTCAGTGTCATCCAACTCTGCATGCCTTTGTGAAATTGCCTTTTGAGTCTGAATCTCATTTACAAAACATGTTATCTTATCTCTAAAAGTTTCTAAATGGCATTTTAAGCTATATGCAAAAGTCTCTTATGCTTTTGGCTTTTCATCCCTTTGATTTGTGAATGTGGAGTGTTGCTCACTTGTTTCAAAGCAGATTATGTTTATCAATCATTTGGTCCACATTTCTGAATATTCAGTCATGTCTCCTACTTCCCTCCCATAAAATGTATTCTTTGTAGATAGGCTGTCATGCAGTATACAAAACAGATTTAAAGATGTTTTTCCGGGGTAAACCATAGTAATTGGTGATTTATAGCATGTATTACCAAAATATAAAAGACATCTAGACATTAAAAAAAAGCTTTGTGAGAGCTAAGAAAAAATAAGTTAGTTAAGATGTATCAAAGTGGCTATTCTGCTGTCATGTAAATGATACATGATTGAACGTGAATGAACGTGACATGCAGTTTATTCATCTCATGAAGCTAATCAAACTATATAAAAAAAAGTCTGAACATAAATCTATCCCCAAGCACGCTCAGTGACGTTTAATCAAAAAATGGAATAATGAAACTGTTTCAGAATATACTATCCTATTTCGGTCACAATACATCGAAATATCAGTCACTGCAGAATTGAAGCCTTTCAAATGTGATTAATGTGTTTTTTTGATTACAGTGAAGTCCTAAGGCAATGGAAAATGCCATATCAGGGTATGGCTACACAGATAATACTTGTTAGCTAGATAAATTCATTGTTTTTCTTTAGTGTCTTTGGGTAGTTATTTGTCAAAATAGATAACACCAGGGTGTCCTTCTACTAAATATTGTAATATCCTCTGTATTTGAATTAATTGTTCTACTTTAATCATTCATCTGTAAAGTACTAAAACTGAAACATACAAAATGTATCACAATATAATGTGTAGCAATATTGTGTGAATAAATAAATATAAATATGATACAACACAAAATGAATGACCATGTGTCTCCCACTATAACCAACAAAAACATCAGTGTGTGTTAACTGGATTCAAAGAACAGTGAACTCTGTGATGCTAACCAAAGTCTAACAATTAGTTAGCTAATAAAATCTCCCAGAACTCTTCAATCACCAATAAAACAGCAAATAAACATCAACATGTTTCTTACATATGAACAGTATAATACAATGGATGAAATTGTACCTGCATAAAAACTAAGAGAAGTACATACAATGTTATTTTGCCATCTACAATGCAAACTCTTCACTTTTATGTGCATATGTATTCCATCCCAAATGTATATGGCTAGATTACTCATTGTACCTTTAAAGTTGACAAAATATGTCTTTGTGGAACATAGCTAATCTATAAAAAACTCAGTGTCTGCAGATGTGGCTGCTGCTACTCAGCTGAGGTGTTGATGTTACTCTGTTTATTACACGGTATTTCCAAATGGGTAATCAACAACTCTACACTAACACTTGTTAAAAATAAAACAAAAATATATCAAATATAAACAATTCAAAGTGCCAATCAATCTGTAATCCTTCAACACAGCACACAATTTGCAAAATCAATTTCATCCTGAGGTGCTAATTAAACACTTTTTTTATGTTTAGCTGAGGTGAAACACATGACACAAAATGTGATGGAAACTGATTTTTTTTTCTTGTTTAAAAAAATGACTTGCTGTTAACAGTTTTTATATATTTCTTTGGTAAAAAAAAATACTTGGGGATAATAGTTCTTTTCAAGGTCTGTGGTTTGAAAGATTTTTTTTTAATTTTCAAAAACTGCCATAGTGATGCAGCACAATACTGTTATGAGCATATAGTCCATATAGCTCTCATAAATGCCACTAGATTCATTTTATGTTTCACTGCAGTTGAAACTTGGTAAGATATAAGTAAATGGCAATTTCTGCAACTCTTTAACTTGTAATAAGAATCAGAGAGAAGCAAAGTGTTCGCCTCTTCAGACAGATAAACCCAGCTCCCGCAGTTAACAGCTTTCTGTGGGGAGAAAATGATTTTCCAATGTTTATACCGTTTAAAACCACTATAAATTAGAAAAAGAAAGAAAAGGCTGATATAATTTTGTTTCAACTGAATCTCTCCACTTGACTGAATGTGTCTATAAAATTCTCAGAGAAAAGTAGGTTGCTAAAATGCACTTAATTTGGCATGATAGATTGAGTCCATGCTTCAGTGACTGTAATTGAATCTGTGACCTATTTCTTCAGAAGAAAATTGTCTCTTGGGTTATTTGTCACCATACATTTTAATTGATTTCAATAGACTGACACTGAATTTTTACATTTTCATCCAATTATTAGCATTCTTCCAATCTGCAGGTTGTTTTAAATTTAGTCTTCTATACAGTAATATCTTAGCCTTAAACGAAACAGGGTCATGCTTGTCATGATGTAGATTTGTCCGTAAAATTCAGTGCATTTGTCATACAGCACAATGGAAATCAGTACCAACACAACGCTGTGAATGACAGGACATGGTGGTTGGCAGGAATGCTATTTATCTTGTGCTATTCCTTACTCTAAATCCCACCAGAGATCAGCTACTAAGACTGAAATCACAACACAAGCCAAGCATGTCCAGTTGTTCCCGGACTGAATGTCTCTATTAACAGGGATCATTGTGGTCTGCTATAAATAATATATAGCTTGACTTACAAACATCACTGAAATAGTCTGACAGACGGTAAAGCTTGAAAAGGATTGCTCAAAAAAAAAAAAAAGATGACAGAAGATCAATATCACAGTCCTGGAAATGTTTGGTCCAGCTGTCAATTTTATGTAAAATCAGGTATGCCTCATAGTTAAATCGATCTTATAATACTGTGGTCATAATCACTAATATGTAAGCATGTAAGCGTATACCATCATAACACATATTTCACAGTTTGAAATATTTAAAAAGGCATTATTGCCAATCAAAACGAAACAGACATTGGATCTTTTTTTATCTTTCCTCTTCCTGCATTTGCTCCTTTTCTATGCATATTTCAACATAACCAGCTTCCCATTTGTAGGCTGATTTCCCCCTGAATACAGAAATGGGACATGATGGTGCAACCTAATGCTGCATGTATTGTAGGAGGTTATTTTCCTGACATCATGGTTTGACCTAATACAGTATAGGACAGGCTGCTAACTTTGACAGAAGATGGAGGTGACAGGTCTTGTCAAACATTCAAAAATAAAGTGGAGAGAAATGTCTCCGTCTTTAGGTATGCCTCAGGCCACAGGGGGTATTTTTCAGCAGCCTCTCCTGGACAGAAACTGGACAGGTACTGTTACAGTCAACTGCTGAAAACATTCACTGGCTTTCACAATAGTTGTTTAGCAACAGAGGATAACTAAAGTTATTAGGATAAATCATCTGGGAACCAAGTGTGTACCAATACATAATGAGATATTTCAGTCTGAACCAAAGTAATGGACTGGCTGACAGATTATCAGTGCCTCCCATACAAACATTCCCTGTGCATTATCCAAACTTGATTACCCACAACAGATTTTGAAGCCTTTCAACAATGAGACAATGGATGTCACTCACAGTTGGAAATGAGGCTAACGCTGCACTAAGCTAGATCTCCTCAGGTGCACATCTAAAAAGGAAGACAGAAGAGCAACAGGAGAAACCTCTTAACACGGTCCCGCTCCAGCAAACAGCTACATCCATCAAACCCACAAAAGGTCCAGAGGGGTGAACAGGACCACATTTTAAATCTCTCTTAACATTTTCATGCAATACCGTGCAGTGCACAGATGCAAATAAATTGCAACATAAATCAACAAAGAGTGTAGTGATAACTTGTGCTCATAATTTTAAATTTAGAATTACATGATTTAATGTGACATATGTTAATACTAGCAATTAGCAGAGGCATCAACCAATCGAGCCAATGCCATCAGCTGTCATACTTGTGTTCAGTATGTGAATTATAAAGTTAAAAAAATGGAAAGACAAAACTGATAAAAAGGCACTATACTAATTATGGATTATGTCTGTGTCCTTTGCTTGTTCAGTTAAGTCAAATTGAGAACATTTTCTTCATACTCTCATAGTAAACTGTTTATCATTAAATGTTCAGTTGGTTGTCTCCCTGAGGAAATGTTATCCATATCACACTAATGAGTTCCTAGATATTTTTTGTTCTAATTAATGCTACTAATTCCTGTTAATTAATTGTTGCCGAGGCTCACTCCATCTGCTGAGTTGAGGAAAATAAAATTAGGTCATCGGAAAAAAAAAAAAACACAACTTGGTGATATTGAAATATGGGCCTAGTTTTCCCTCTCTAATTTGTTAAGCAAAATGCCTCAGCAGTCTGCTAAGTAGCAGATGAAAGCTAATGTTTGCACTGGCATCTATTTTGCATGAAAAAATCATTCTGTTAAATGGTTTATCATATTTATGGATGAGCAAATGTAAAGCAGTGAAGAATGCCAGTGGCAGTCAAATACATTCAGCGTATTACACTGCTGAAATGTAATGATTTAATGAACATGTATCGTGTGACTTCAACACAGTGGAAGGAAGTGTTCAAAATATTTAGCCTCACAGAAAGCAGCATAAATCTCACAAGTTCAATTTATGTTAAAGCTATAGCTGGTAGCTAAGGTTAAAGCTGGAAGCTAGGATCAGGAAACCATACGGTGGAGAGTACTTTAGATAATGACGGCAACAAGCAAAGACTCTGCCTCGCTCAAGATAAACCCAGCAATCCTGCAATGTTACTTTCATCTATACTCATTTACACCCATGCCTGACACCTCTAACCAAAACAAATGCCTATTGAGTCTTATGAGACCATAAGCCCAGCTATGATTTGGAGCATGGCATTGTATGGCTACAATTTTTTTTTTATTACATCTGTTACTCACTTGAAGAAATAACCTTAATGTCATATTATATCTGATCATGTGATGCTCAGACTTTTGGGGTTTGATTCAAACTGCATGTAGTAGCACTGGTCTTCACCTTATTGGAGCTGTTTATCCTGTATTCAGCCTTGGCCTTTTAGATGTGTACACTGAGGCTATGTGCAGATATTTGAGGCTGAAATGTGTTGGAAACAGCAAGTCAAAGTATTAACCTTCTCTGGCTTAGATTAAAAAAGGTATGCTTAGCATACAGTTTAACTGTGTGACATAGCCCCTTTGTGCTGCTGTTGGCTAAAACTAAACTAGACCAGAAGCTCCTTGATATATTTCAATTTCATTTTTTTCCAATTTATTTATTTATAGTGTCACAACAGAATTTATCTCAGGGCCCTTTTCACAACAGTCAAGAGCGTACTGTATTTTGAGACCCAACATTCCCCCATAAGCAAGCACAAGCAAGCCCCTATGTAATGTGATGCAATCCAACATAGTAGGCATGGCAATATGCTAGCTTTATGTTATAAAATATTTCTAATATTCAGTTTATGTTAAAGGATAGGGTCACAATTTTTTATTGTCTGTCCTGGTGCTTTTCTTGCTGTGATCATCCCTCCTGTTTATACCGGTCAAGAGATCTCTTTATAATGAGGCTTCGGTGTACATAATGGGGGGTGAGAGTAAGCCCCCCTTCTTTGCAAAAATATGTTTAAAAGTTTATCTGAAGCTAAAATGAGGCTTCAACTATCAAGTCAAGTCAAAGTATTTATTGTCACATGCACAGTTAAAACTAGTTTCCCTGTACAATGAAATTCTTCCTTTGAATTTCAGTCTGAATGCCATTTATCAAAGAAACACGAGGTATAGAAAATGAAACGAAAGAAAATAAATGGGAGGGATTAAAAGTAAATAAAATATCTGAAGAACATGATGTGACACAATAGGGCAGGGCAGAGTAAAGCTTCCTGTATGTGGGTTAGGGTGGGGGCAGTTGGTTGAATCAAGTCAATATCTTTCAAAGTCTTTTTAGTGCCAAATTTCCAACTTTTCTCACAATTCTTTCACTGTAGCTGAACAGAAAACACTGTCTGTCAAGACACAAAGAGGGATTTTTTTTGGTCAATGTGGAAGATATTCTCTTTATTTGACTAACTCAGATGGCAGAAGCATCAACCTTATCTTCAGTTACATGTTTAAATACTCAAACTCAAAATGAGTACTGTAGACCCCATCACTTGAACTTTAAGCACATTTGGAGGGGATCTTCTCATGGTCAGTATGAACAGGACGAAGGATTACAGCAAGCAAAACCTGTTTCAGTGCTCATATAGGCACCTGACTGCGATTGGACATTCTGGGAAGCAAGATCTTCCGGTGATGTGTGCTGTTCAAAGAGAAAATCTGAAATTCTGCACATGGCACTGAATGTCACAGTAACAGTCCTTACACCCTGGTGCATTGGTGCTGAACACACAAAATGTGGCACATAAATGACAGAGTGCATGTTGATTGCTTAGTTGTAAAGCAGTTTCTCAACCTTGGGGTTTGTAGCTTACATGGGGTAGGCACTTAGTAGGCATGGACTGAAAACATTTCAAAGACTGTATATGTCTTCATTGTATTTTTAACACCCATATACCATAATACCAAACACCCATAATTCACATGAAACAGACAAAAGGGGAGTCACTGGTATGAGAAACCTGAGAATCTCTGTTGCAGAGAGTCATTTAATTGTCTTAAATACCATTCCAACTGCTCAGAGACCAATTAACAGTGTTGCACCGCTCAAAGATACAGTATGATCAAAACTGCTTTTCCCTGGTATTGTTCAACAAATGCTGGAGCTATTAAAACTGGTGCTGCTGTGGAATATTAACTGCAGCCCTCTGAGATCTTAATGAGCCAGTAGTCTGTCAGACAGACAACAGCAGCTACCAGCCAAAAGCAACATTATGTTTGTAATGATATTGAATTGAGATCTCTCTCTCTCTCTCTCTCTCTCTCGCTCTCGCTCTCGCTCTCTCTCTCACACACACGCACACAGACACACATATTGTTATGCTTATTATAAAATATTTAGAATCCATAAAAAGTGCTATTTCTATAACAGAACACATACCACTGATACTTGCCAACAAATAAAGTTAGCTTGTAAAGAGACTGTGAGAGAGTATAATTAACAGCATCTGTGACATTTTATGTGCTGCTAAACATAGCAAGTATATTTGCTAACTTGAGCCATTTGCTGATAAAATAACCCAAATAGAAAGGACACTAACTTGAAAACAAACCTAGCAACAAGGACTGAGGAGCTCATTAATCATTTCTCTCTCTCTCTCTCTCTCTCTCTCTCTCTCTCTCTCTGTCTCTCTCTCTGTCTCTCTCTCTCTCTCTCACACACACACACACTCTGTGTGTGTTATACTGCCATACGGTCAAACAAGGTGAGAGGCAATCTTCATTTTCTGAACATCGTGATCCATAAAGATTTTCTGTACTTTTCTAGCTAATACAACTGCATTTGCCAACTGTGATGGACAATAATTATTCAACCCTGCTGATGAAACAATATGAGTCAGACACACTCAGAAATTTGACCTTGCCTCAGGGTACACCAATATACAACCTTTGATATAGATGAATCACCAAAAATAGAAGAAAAGACATACTGAACATTGCATTAAAATCCATGCTGAGCTTATCATCACTGAATTAGATGCACTATCTTTTACTTATTTGATCCGGGGGTTGTGACTCAGCATTGCTGATTCTATTTCATGCTTTAGTCCTTTAATATAACATCTAGGTCTCTTTTCATATAAGAGACAACGGTTAGAAGGTGAAGTTTTGTAATACACTATATGAGTTTTGGTTGCATGTTTATAATTGTAATCCATATAGCATAGTGTGAATTATGATCAACACTCACTTCACACATTACACATTTTATATTTACTCATCCTGCAAGATCTTGCAGGAGGTCTTGTAATCCCATACGTCACACCAGGTTTGAAGAACATTGTGGTTTTAATGCCAACAATTCTGTTGATCTTTGTCCGCCTCAATACCTTTTCATGCCATTACCTGCACTACATTTGAGTCGTTTCGATAAAAACCCCTTTTAGTCACAGAATCCTTAACATGGCTTTGTTCATCTATCCATTAAAGTAGCAGCTTATTGGCTTTCACATATGCTGTAAGTCTCAGAAAAGTTCCATGTTGACCTGTTCAAACATGACAGGATTTTATGGAAGATAGAGCTAAAATGTTCACACAGCTGGTTTCCAGCATGTAAGAGCAGGGAGATCTAAAGCTGTTGTTTCCTCCTTGGTGTAGTGTCAGCACTGCTGGAGAACAGTGGTAAGTAAGGTAAAAGCGACACCAAGGATGAAGAATGTTGTATTTTAACTGGCTGCCACAGTCCGAATTTGAATTTTTTTAAACCCTTGGCTCGATTTGCTTGATTTTCATTCACTTTATTTACAGGTTTTGTACTACATGTCTTAGGCATGCCATATTAGGTTATTGTTCATTTTAGTTTTCCTTTTTTTTATCTTTGAAGCAGTTAGTATGAAAAAGTTCAACAGTTAGGGCAGTAACAATTGCACAAAAACGTTTTCAAAAATCACATCAACATGTTAAAATTGAGTGGAATGCATGTCTGACTGAAGCTAAGCTGAGCAAAAATGAAATGGAACTGAGGATCTGTGCATAAAGAAGCAACACACAATGATGACTTTTCCACATATGGACAAAGAACAAAAATTCAGTAAGGATATAATCTTCCACTTGACATCTTGACGAGGAGATTATTTCCCTCTTCTTAATACACAGCATGAAGAGTTTTTATTAATATTCCTGAAATGAGCAGATTGTCACTGCTACTACTGTCAGAGAAAAACAATGATGCTGACTTCTGCCTAAGTATGACGTGGGCCCCCTTCTGAAGCAGTAGCAGAGAAAGGCCTCATAATTATTCTGCAGTTTCTGACACAGCAATCCAATCCACAAGGACTGTAGGTTATGTCTCAGTAAGGTGACCTCTACTTTACTGTGGCAGATCTTTAAACACATCCACAGCCAAAACTGCCACAGCAAAGACTGCCTTTGTTCAACAAAGCATTGCATCAACCTGAGGAGTGTTTAAGAGAGCGTAAAAAAAGTAAATAAAAAACACACATCAACACAGCACATACAAGCCTGTCATTGAGGTCGATGCAGGAGGCCACACAACAAAAGACATTGCAGAACTTGTGGTTTCCTGTGGCTGTTCAGGACAAAGATATTCATTTGTGTGAAAGCTTCAGTGAGAAAGATGGGTCTAATGGGCAGCCGTGCAATGTTTTTCTCTCAAGTAAGCATGTCGTGTGTGATTGCATGTTTCATAATCAAAAGAATAGCGGATCGTTTTGCACCTATAATCTCCACATTTGTCGCAGTATCAGCAGGCAATTTCAGGTTGCACAAATCACTGTTGTCTCCACAATAACCTCTAAATATTTCAAGGTGACAGCATGGTTCCCACCAGAGAAATTGGTTAGGACCTTTCATTTTTGAGATGTCAGGCATCATTATTGTGGATTTTGTTGCGGTAAAGGAGACTCCATAGAACACATGAAATAATCAGGAAGACATTGTCACTAGATAGCCTATTTATTGAACAGTGAAGACAAATCTCAGAGTTGCTGATTAAAATCCAACAATGATGGAAAGGATACATCGATAATGTACTGAGTGGTTTTTTTGGTCTCTTGTGAAAATGCATGTCATAAACTGAGATGCTGAACAGAAATTTTCTGACGGTAGAGTTTAATATACTCCCTAACACAACACAGCATCAGTGTTGAAAAATCCTCACACAATATATACAGTAAGTAACTTAATTTTAAGCATGGGCTGCTTCCTTACTTTAAATAATACAATTGAACAGGGGGCATAATTTAAAAGGTCAATTTAAAATAGTGTGACTTATTTTTCTATGTTGATCAGAACACTAATTTAAAAATATAACATAAGTCATTTACATACAGCAGATCATGGCAACAGCTTTTTCATATTTTAATTGTATTGCTTTTGAAATTAAAAATTCTATCATTTTGTCTAATTGTAGTTTATAGTAGTGTGTTAATGATTTTGTCTGCATGTAAAAATCAGAGCAGTATACAGTACACATGCTCCATTATCACAAGAATACAGGCCCCCACGTCCCTGCCTTCCATCTCAGCCTTCTGAAGGTAATTAATTGGAGTAGCAATTATATACATGCAGCTGTTCGGCCAGATGCCAGTGAACTCTGCTCTGAAGTCATGTTGGCAAATTAAACCTGACAAACATGAGGCATGTAATCAAGTGTTTGTCTAATAACAAGAGCTTTAGCTGCTCTCAGACACACCTGAGATTCAATGATTTGATAGATACTATGGTGTACATATTTAAAAAACCATCAAGTCTACAGATTTGAAATATGCACAAGGTGGTTAACAATTGAGAGAAAGTTATGTGTTAAATCTCACAATGGCTTGGCAAACTGTCCAAACATCATGTAAAAGGTGTGATCCTGTGGTATGAATGTTGGAGCAAAGCCAAATGTTGATTTAATGCTTGGCTTTCAGTGAAACTGCTAGAAAGGGTTATATTGAATATTGCAACATGCGTGTTTATCTCAGCAGTTTCATTTCAGTGGCCCTCTTAATTATTTATAATGGCTTCTTGATAATATGCATCAATAAGTAGATTAGAAACAAAAAACACCAAAAGGAAAGAACATAGTAAGCAATATCAGTTGATATGTTTCTGTATAGTTTGAGTGGTAAGGATAGTACCAATAATTACAAATACTAGTACATGAAATCAAACATGAAAATTACCATATATATAGTAGTAAAAGTCGGCTGGTTTTAGCTGCTCATCTCTTACACCGAAAACTGCACAGCTCCAAAGCAACCAAACTGTGATCTGCTGCAATGCAGATGGATTTTTCATTGCCCTGCATGGAGAAGGGCAAAGAGGTAACATTGCCTCCATTCTAGCCAGGGTCTCTCTTGTCTCGGCATCCTCGAGTCAAAACGCATGATCATCATTCCTTCTCTCTTTATCACCACAATGTACCGCATTCTCACTGTCTGACAATTTCATATACACTGAAATTCATGACCTCATCACAATGTAGAAATTGATTTAGCATGCTGCGATTTCCTTTTTCGCTTTTTGCCCATTCTGATTTTTATTTTTGATGGCAGTGAGAATATGATGTGCTGAATTTTTGTATTGTTCAATTACATTTGATGTCATGAAGTCAGATTCGATGGCACTAAAAGAACACAAACAGCTGGTCCAATAGAAGACAAGAAACAATGGAATACAGAGATATTATTCAGTGTACAAAGTGAGTACAGATCTGTATTTCTACTTTAAAATGTCACAATAAATGTATGTCATGTCTCTTCAAAGTTAAAAAGGCACTACAAGGCTTTTATTCTCTTTGTAATGTCTTCAGTGCATAAAATTTACATTCATCTGGGATGGGCCAGAAGATTATGCACTGCAATGATTTGGAATAGGAATTGGATTAATAACTGGCTGCTTTAATAAAGCGTCTGTTGTTGTCAAAGATGACAGGTTGAGGCGATGTATTTGATAGGTAGTGTTTGTAAATCCCATTGAAAGGCATCATTAATCTTCTCATCTGAATGCCGTGGGACATAAAATGAAAGAGTGGGAAATTACTTGTCATCCTCTCAGCAGTGCACTGGAACATTTTAAATGGGGGTGTAATTGTTTTCCTGATTAGTTCAGCGTGGGTATGTGTCTATTTATTTACATGTTCTGTTAACAAGGACAGTGTTTGTTGTGACCTACTTTTCGCCCCCCATACCCAATTGAGGATGAAAAATCCATTTGAGCTCTGGGAGCAGCTGCAGAACTGCCTCTGCTGGAGAAAGGAAGATCATAGTAGTTTAAGTAGATAGTTCTATTCTTTACAAAACAACCAAATGAGAATATATGACAGCACTAAAATCCACCTTTCAGGATCCTGCTGTGAGAGTATGGTGAATGCTAACATACCCCAGGGATGAATAGACAGGATTAGTGTTTTAACAGAGAGCCATATATTTTGCATTTGCGAGTATGTTACTATTTATTTGTCAGTTAGACTACTACGTCTGGTATGGAAATTATAAGAGATGTACAGTTAAATAGATGACAGAAATATGGTAGTTAATTGTAAACAAGATCAGAGTCTACAGTCAAGTGTGTGGCTCTGTGCCACAGTATTTAACCATACTGCTGCTTTGAACTAAGTGCTAAAACATCCTCACAATGACATTGGTGAGATAAGGTAATGATTACGTTTTTAATTTAGTGTGTTAGCAATCAATGAATCAATCAAGTTTATTTGTCATGTGTAATCATGTAAAATATAACCCCAGTGAAATGTAGCTTATTTAGGTAGTTCAATAAAAAGAGTTTAAATAGAGATTATAGTAATAAATATACTGTACATGTATGATTGGATGGGGGCTGGACACAGTGACCTCATTTAGGCTTCTTATAGCCTGAGGGTAGAAGCTCTCCCTGAGCCTCAGTGCTGGCCTGGTGTACCAAGAACCTCATTCCCAACAGGGAGAAAAGGCTGTTCTCGGAGTGATTGGGATCCTTAATGATTCTCCTATAAATATCCTTTAGGCAGAGTAGAGCATTGTTTATTGTATGTTCAGCGGAACAAACCACTCTTTACAGGGCTTTCCTGTCCTGTTTGGTCCTGTTTTCCATAGCATATAGTGATGTTCCTCACCAGGATACTTTTGAGTGCAGAAGTCAAACTTCCTCAGTATTTTAGGGGATAGCCAGAATTTCCTCAAGCGTCTGCATTACCATTCTTACCACTTAGTCAGTATGAAGTGCCCAGGTCAGGTCCTCAGTGACACGGACACCAAGGTACTTGAAGCTGTCCACCCCCTCCACCGAAGACCCATTGATATTAAGGATATTAAGGGGGTGCAGTCCCTTTTCTACTTCTTCCTAAAGTTCACTATCAGCCCTTAGTCTGGTTGAAATTCATGGGTTGCTACCCAGGTCAGGTCCTCTATTTCTTCAGGTAAGCCTTTTCATTGTTATCTATGACCAGGCCCACCACAACTGTGTCGTCAGAAAACTTGATGATGTAGTTTGAGTCTAAAAAGTGGCTACACAGTTATATGTGTACAGGGGTTAAAGCAAGGGACTCAAAATGCAGCCCTGTGATGCTCCACTGTTAAGGATGAGGTTAGATGATCTGGGCAGTAGTCATTCAGGCAGGTATCAGCAGTTGACAAGGAGAGCATTTCTTATATTATACCACTCATACTATAGTTGAGGCTGATTCAGTTTTGTGGCTAAATGTTCAGAAACTAAAGTATTTGATGAAGAAGAGGTCTGGGGAACTAAAATTGTTAGGGTTATAATTTATTATGAGAGGGTTGTGAATGTCTGTACCACATTTTTTGTTAATCCATACAATAGCTGCCAAGACATTTAACTCAAAACCACAAATGCCAACCTCACGGTGGAATGAGAGTAAAAATCAAGAGATCACTAAAGTCATTAGGATACAGCTTCTGGGGACCATGAATATTTGTACAAGATGTCAATCCATTTATTAGTTTGACATATTTCAGTCTAGACCAAAGTGGTTAGCTGACTAACTGACAGACTGACTTTGCCTTCCTTACCATCACAAGTCCATAGGTTTAAGTACTTAAATATGCATGCATTGTTTTTTGCCATTTGTAGGTAATGGAACAAGCTGTAAATACAACACTGACAAATTATCACCTTATATGTTCATATATGCAAACATCTACCTATTTACATGTTAAGCAGACATGTAGCAACATTAGCATTTGTTTGGTGTCATGTTTTGGCCATTTGAAGAATGTATATTCACACATCTTTTACCTCTCCTTTGGCCCCCACTAACTCCTTGGGAGCATTCTGGCCTAGTCAATTTATTTATCAGCTGGGGGGCATGAAACCAAAACAATTGGCTTAAAAATGCTAAACACTTAGGTCGTGATTTACTAAGATCCCAAATTTTGGGTACGAAATTGTGTGCACAGTGCAATAGATTGTGCGTTCCGTTTGTGTGCGTTTTGCGGGTGATCTACTAAGAATAACTGCGTAAATGAAAACAGGTGTAACAGGGTGGAGACAGCAGTATTTAAATGAGGGTTTTGTGTGTCTTTATGGAGAGTTTAGACGAGCAGAAAGCTGCAAGCACAAAATGAAATGTGATCAGGTTCTAGTGGAAGAGGTTAACAAATATATTGAGTTATAACAAAAACAAATATTACTAGAAAAACCAACATATGGGAGAGTATTTGTGACAAAGTTGATGCTGTTAGTGAAACCAAAAATATTCCACTCCAAAAATATTAATACAGGTGGAAAAACTCCATCCGTATTTTGTCATTGTACCTCCGTCTCCTCCTCTCCACAGTGACAGAAGTCATCTGAGCGCAGTGCACAGCTGGTTAATACCTGCCCTTCAAAGGTATTATTTATAGACGCAGTTAGCATTAGAAAAAATACCTTCAGGTTTGGTAAATAACAATGCGTGTGCTAAATAACATATTTGCATTTTCTCCTTCCTGTATTTTGCACACTGGGGTAAAAACGCCCCATATTACATATTCATTATGGCAAACGTACTAAATGGACAGTGCATATTATCTTGCACAGTTGAAAGACGCAAACCTCAGTGCGCTACGTTAGTAGATCAGCTTGTATATTTTTTGCAGGTGATGTCAAGTTTGCACACGTTTTTACACACACAGACCTTAAGTATATCAGGCCCTTAGGGTTGGAGTATTATTCTTGTGGATTTGTTTGTCTTTGAAACACCTTTCACAATAGACATTTCTATCCGTTTTTAATACAGACATTTTGATTAGCTCAACTTTATGGAATTTTTGTTTCACTTGATTTATTATTTGATATTGTACTGCTGTCATGTGAAGTCTTTCACACATAATAAAAACTTTACAGAGTGTGCAAATTGCAACAGCAACCCTCCCACCACATTCTACTAGCGGGCACTAGAAAGGTAACTAATAATGCAATGCTACTGTCTTAACAATGGGTATACAATGACACATTTACTGTAGAAGTAGAACAGCCGTGTCCTCTCCAGAGTATTCTCAATCACATAGAAAATGTATACAAAGAATGGGAGGTGTAGTGCCTTGGCTTTGGTGTAGTAGTCAAACGTATAATTAAACTACCTGCTGTAGTTTTACATGTTCAAAAATAACTCCTGAGTGAGCAGATGTTTGCATTTTAACAGCAGCTGTCATGGCTGGGTGCTGGCAGCCTCATAACATGCATACTTGCTGTAATTGAGAGGTAGTTCTGCTTGTCAAGTGAAAAAATACATCTGTCATAACAAACTGCTGCTGCAACTGGCAGTGTTTATTGATAAGGGATGTAGAACTTCTTGGCAACCTGGAAATAATTTGAACTTTGTCACGGAGCCCTGGGCTTCACAGTGGTATCGTGCAGGCTAGCCATCCTTCATCACACCGTATCTGAACCCTTCTGTCATGGCTGCGCTCGAGCTCCCTCTGCGGCTGGACCAAAAGGGGAGAGAAAGGTGGTGAAGAAAAACTACTTGGAGAAGGAATATGAATGATTCAGTAAATGTTTTATTTATTTGTTTACAGAGCAAGTACATCATTATTAAAAATTGGGAGTTTACAAGCAGAATGTTGACAGTATTTACTGTATGTACTGCTTATTGTTGGTATAAATCACTTGAATTGTAATTGCTAAATTAGTTGTCTTGATGCTACTTTTTCTAAAATCTTAACATTGTAACCCATACATGGTTCATTCATTAATTTATTCATAAATGCATGATTAATGCTGTAAAATCATACTCACTGCAGTATACTTTGTAACAGCATGAATGAAATCCAGTAGTGTTTTCCTTGTGCACCCTGGAGTGATGCGTGACGTGAAGTTTTTGTCACAGATACAACACACCACTATTCGTGATGCAACTAGATCTAAACACAGAAAGCTGAACCTGATCATTCAAGTCTCCTGGGAATCTGTTGATGTGCCAAAAAGGCTCAAGTTCACAAGCAACAAAAACCCAAGGACGCAAGCCACCTGCTGCTACTCAAACAAAACAACAGCCAGCCACTGCAGGTCATATGGCTACTCCTCAGAAACACTGTTGACCAGCCAGTGCAACATTAGCATTGATCTAGACAAAACCAGCCCCACACACCATCAATAATTGATGGTGATTCATAATCACAAGGTTTTATTAAATGACTGGTTGGCCATTGGTCTTTTCAGGGGTAACCAGCTGTGTTGTAGAAGAAAGTCAAGTCAAACCAGGGCTTTGTACGAGCCATCTACTACTAAATAGTATATGGTTACTTGTAATGAGGTAGCAAAAATGGTGACATATAAAGTTTCATTGATTTGTCTAGGGGATATAATATTGCAACAATTATTGAAGTGGTTACTGCTTCTTTAAAAAATAATAAAATGGTGTTTCAAACTGTTAAAATTGTCATGTTGTTTACTCTTAAAACTACAGCCAAACATCAAGGAATCATTTGATCATATGTGGCTCATTTGACATTCACTTCAGCACTCAGTTGCAACAACAGGGTTAGGTATTGTCGACCATACCCCACATTAGATGTGCTTTCTGCTGCTGTCATAACAGAGCTTTACATAATGTGTGCTATTTCAGTAGGCAGCGATGGGAAAACATGATCCTAAATATCAATGCCCCATTCACTGTACAGTACTCAGCTGCTCAGAATCCAGCTTGTTGAAGGTGCACACTTAGATTGCGCTTAGCAAGTCAGAAATCATCTTTCACCCAGGGGCAATGGGAAAAAATGTGACAAGACAGCTGGTATGTGTGAATGAGTAGTTGTGGACCCTAGATCTTAAAGGGGTATGTCTCCTCATACCATTGATGTTCTATTTGTTCAAGGGCAGGAACAACTCAGTCAACCAAAACCAGTCATAGACAGTCAGAGTAATTATTTATTTTCTGTTAGTCTCTGACAGCCCTGTTGTTTGGTCATTTATTATACACATGTAAGAGACCGCACATCATATAAAGTAAGGAACTACATGAAGATGGATTAAGGTGATACAAATCATAATGTTCAGCTGACATGGAGGCTAAGGCAGGATTTAGCAGGAGCAGTTATTGTAACTGAAATATGTAACTTTAAACCACCTGTACAGCTGTGTCAATCTCAACCACATTTTTCTCATTTTGTGGCCATTTTTCTGCAGTTATTAGCATTGATTTAACCAGGTAGGCTACCTAGTTTAAGATGATGTCCCCATTTTCAATTCTGCCAACAAATTATACTTTTAACACTGTAACTGATATATTGTTGAACATTATATTCATCTATTCACAAATGTATCATCATTGTAAATACATACTTCTTGCAGTATACTTTTGAACAGCATGAATGAAATAGTCGGCTGAAATAACCCTCATACCTGCCTAATGCTTAATCTGGCCAGCTAACCTTTGATTGGTCGACTGTTCCTTCAACCTGTTGAAATAGCTTTTGGTGGAAACAACATCAAACTAGTTTGAATTGCTGAACAAATACGGGCAGCAATTCAGATGTCAGTAAGTGGGTAACTGCAACCCCAGAAAAAAATTATCAAAAATTAAAGCTAAAAGTGCTCTGTCATAGGGGTCTGCCCAACATTAAATCTTTCAGGCTTTTGCTTCATCTTATAATTGTAAACCATCTTAGACTGCGTATGTTTGTGAACAGTGTCCTAAAAGAAGTTTATTAATATCACCTTACAGTATTTGAGTAAGTAAATCATATAAAATTCACTTAATTTTTGCTGCTGCTGGTCGAACTATATTGCATAGTTGTTTATAGCAAGCATGTGCGATTACATGGCTACATTCAGGGTACCTTTGTTTGCAAAACGGAGCTCTATCTTGCTGTACAGACTGATGAAACACAATATGGCACTGTTGCGTGTATTCCAGCTCATATATTTGTGGCTGGCACACTGTCAGTTTTACATAGAAGTGAATGAGGGAAGGAAGTTGCACCTGCTCCTTTGTTCTCTTCCCTGAGGGGGATCTTTATGTTTGTCCCAAAGCACTGTGGAGTACAGTGACAAATTCAGTGTATAAAGCCACACAACCACTCACAATGACTGAGGAATTTATTCCACCTCCCCTTCACAGTTACACTGATATGTATGTTAAATTAGTTGAATTAACCAGCAGGTCGAGTATATTAAGTGAGTAATCTCCACCGCTGTCTTTCTTTTTATGCATTTTTTAATATAAACACACACTTACACACTCAGACTTGTACTTACATGCATGCACATACACACACAAATGCAAAAGAGATGAATTGGGCATTCTGCCAAGCCCATTACCATTTTTTTTACAAAGCCATCTACTGATTTAAAGGGGCAAAATACTGAAAAAGAAATCAATTAAAGTGAATTGGATACAGTATAAGGGATAAAGTGGAAATGTTGTTAAAATGCAAACAGCATCTCCAACACCTCCTCTGAAAGAAAAAAACAAAAAACACAAAAACCTCTTTCCCATCTCTTCAGCTGCTTCGGCCCCGTCCTGAGAGATTGGAGCTGCAGAATAAAGAAGGCATCTGTACTCTTCCAGGTCAGTCATGCCCTGTTTGGGAAGGTTGGAATTTGAGATCCAAGGATAAACATCAGCTCCCCAGAGAGGACGGTTACTCATGTTTGAATACTGCACGAGGAAAATGAATCTCTCCACAAGCAAAACAACCATGAAAAACACTTTCATAGGCTCTTTTGGGAAAGTTAATTCTTCACCTGCGTCTTTACAGCTACACAGTAACTGTGTTTGGCTTATCTTCAGCCGGTTGTTTAATGTGGGGAGAATGAAGAGAAATGACAATGCAAATAAAAACAGAAAGTGTTCTATTTTCCACTGAAAACTGCATTTTGCTTTTACTAACAGAAATCACTGGAGCTAAACTTGGATAAGCAATTTCTCTGCAATGGTCTAAAATACAATTTCGATGTGCTGTGTGCAGCATTTCTTTTAACCCTGCACAGTTTCTGTTCATTTTCATCACCCATCTCTTTTCCAGGGGAGAAAATAATGTCTCCATGGGCAGAACCAAGAGTAAACAGCTGTGCCTTTGTATTATGAGTGGTTACAGGTAATCAACAACGCATCCACTTACCCAGGACTCTTCACAGAGGGGATTGTTTTCAGCTGCACTCAATGATTGAAAGCATTAGTGATGAATGGCAAACTGCTTAGATGGTTCACAGACTTTACCACAGCCATGGTGTGATCATCAAAAAAATATACAATTTCTGTATTTATTTACCTTCCACATGAGAGTAATGCAGTTTTGAAATTGCATGTGTGCAGGAGGATGCTGTTTGTATTATAATTTGGAGGAGAACTATCTTTTGGGCTAATATTGTCACAGACAGTGCAAACAAATGAGGAATGTGTTTTTAGTGTGCTCCAGGTGTATGTTGGGTATAGAATAGAAAGTGTTTTAGGCTTATAAGAGACAAGAGGGACTTGTGGCTGCGCAGATATAGAGCCATGCGACATGTAGATCAGGAAGTAAAATGTAGTGAAGTTACAAAAAGAGTACACCTTTATTTTCCAGATCCTTATTTAGGAGAGATCTCAGTTTTTATCTCCCCTCCCCCCTCACACACTGTCACACCTGTTTTCAAAGCAAATGTTATCAGACCAGAGGCCATCCAACCAAGTCAAACCGACAAAGCTCAGCTGTTTGTGTCTTGGAAACATTTCTTGTTCAAAATATCTACTTTCTGTTAAAGTAAATCTATTAAAGTGTTATCATTGACTTGCCAATCACATCAAAGCTTCATCTCTATGAAAATATGTCTTTGTGTACTTTTCTGGAGGAAAATGAATGCATGGAGAAAGTAATACTACATTTCTGTGTAAAATATTTGTATTTTGCAGTTAATGAGCAATTTGGCTGTGAGACAATGCATTGTTACTGTTAGTCCACTGAGATGCTGCACAGCGATGTAGCTCTGGCTGTGTGGTGAACCAGGTCAACCAGAATTGCAGCACAAAAATGAGACATTGAAAGTGTTAATGAGAATTCCTTGCTCCTCTGACACCTTTTCAAACCTGTTCTCTACCTTCAAAAATACAGGTTACCAATGATGTAGAAAAGAAATAGTAGATGTAATGAAGTTTTTTTGAGGTTGGAGATGGTGCAGTGAAATGTATAATTCAATTGCTTGTAAACATATGTCCAAATGACCATAACAAGAATTTATTTTGAAACACCCTCTCATACATTTAGAACAAAAATCTAGATCTTCTCTAATGCTCTTAATGTAGATGTAGTATAGATTTATGTTTTTACTACTGTATGAACTGAATTTTTGGAAAACATGGTGCACATTCTCTGTGGACATTAGGAAAGAGTCTGTTTTTTCAAACTTTTAGTTGACTTTACTTTAGTTACTTTAGTACTGCTGGGGTTGTAGTCTTATGCATTTTCAGGCAAAGACACACACAAAATCATCGAATTGCCACGACATCTTTGCCTCCAGGGTATGGAGCTCTGTCATGTAAGCGACCTTGTCTTCACTTCCTTGGCTTTACCGCTAATGCATCAAAACAGATTGTGGCAGATAAATGTCTTCTGAATTCTGATTCCTTATTGTTTTATGTATGTACAGTATATGGCTGTTTTATGTATGTATGATGCATGTCATTTGCACTCAGGGGCAGGTGAAAAGATGGCCAACTTTGTCAAATGTCATTTTGTCATTGTATGTGTAAAGTTTGGGACTAATTAATGCCTACTAGATGCTGCAAAAAGGCATGTAACAAAAGATTAATCCATTAATCGATCAATTTGATTGTAAGCTGGCCATTAACTATGTAATTTCCGAGCTTATCTAGCCTGAATATAAGCATGGTGGGTTTGCAATTGGTGAACTGATCATACTTAGCTAGGTTTTTTAGTCAAGGCAAGTGTTTATCAAAACAGATTTTAGGGCATTTTTTCATAAAAGCTTGAAAGCAAGGAGCTTTGCTCCTTTACAGCTATAAATCAACATGTTTTGCTACTCTACACACCACCTAATGAAATATGCTCCACTGATATTACAGACCCAGTAGGTCTTAAGGTTACAAATTTGTCCATGGCTTAACTGGTTGTATTTAAAAGACTACTTTGACAAATATATTTTACTGAGGAGAAGATTGATACCACTCACACATTTTTCTATTACATAAACCTACAGCTAGGAGAGGATTAGCCTAGTTTAGCATTATTTGTTGTTGAACACCCAATCAAGATGTCCCAAAATGGTTCAAAAATAGGTACAAATTGGGAATTGTGATGATATCCTGGATGTTACCTGGCCATCAGCTGGACATCCTTCCTGAGTATCCCAGCACCATTTTAAATCTATACCACCTATTCAGCTATTTTGCTCAGGTTCATATACACTGTGTGCATTCAGCACTTTTGTCCATCTTATATGTCCCATTAACTTAAAATGCTACACATTCTGAAATGGTCTAATGATCTTCCCGTCTAACCCAGATGTCTGACATCTTAACAATTTGTCACTTTCAAGATAATCCTGATAGTAAATTATATAAAACACACAGCAAACACATTAAGTATCTTAGTTAACAGGCTACAAGACATGTGCAACATTAATCAATAATCAATGACATGCAACAAGCTTTTATTAGATATTCTATTTACAGCACAGAAAAAGAGAAGCATCAAAAGTACAGCTTTTCTTAACTCTTTTAAATCCATTTGATGCACTTTTCTCCAGTTTCTGTTGAGGTGCTGCAGGCTAATGCTAATGCTAACTCCAGGATGTAAACAGCCTCTGACAATCCTCATCTGAACTCTGTGAGGAAAACAGACACTTTGAATCATTGAACTTTTCATCAGCATGAGTATTATAGAACATACACGCCAACATAAAAGCAAACTTTAAAAGCAAACTTACCCAACAACATTATTTTTGCACCATGTCTGTCCTCTTGTTACTGTTGCTTCTCAAACTCAGGCCATTGATCTCAGGCTCTCAACTCTCTAAACTATGTGTATCGTCTCAAGACTTTGTGACTTTCTGTGCATGATGAGCATGAATGAATAAAATCTGAGATAAATATGTTGTAACTTTAATTAACCCACATGAATTAAAAAAATACAATACAAAACACCCACAGATATGTTTTGCCCACCAAAACTTTGAGAAGTGGATTAAATTGGGTTGGACCTTTTCTTATTGAATGTGGACAAGACGACATGCTGTGACTGTCTCTTCACAATCATCTGATTTTTTGTATTTCTTTACCCTTTGATAGAGCCAGGCTAGCTTTTTAAATTCTGTTTTCAGTCTTTGTGCGATAAGCTCACTGGCTTCCAACTGAAGCATTGTAATAGTGTACAGACTTGTACACTTGAGCCCATACATTTTGGTGGTTTTAAATAGAATGTGCTGTGACAAAATAAAAACAATAATCTTTCATAATAATCTTTTTTTCCATCTCTTCAGTAACGTGTATGTCTGACCAGTCAGCAATAGTAGTACAGCAGTTTTCCCCAGAGCTGGCTTCAGTTGTGTTGTGTTACGCTGGATTAGAATCAGAGATGACAGCCTGGACAAGTATGAGGCAGATGGTTCCTAACATGGCATCAGTTACAGGTCTTACATGGAAAATCTTTCATCCTTTTGTTTGCCCTCCACGCCACGCTAGCAGAGATCACCTCATTAGAATCCCATTCTTTGCAGACACCATTAGTTAACTGCATTGTCAAATTCGCAGCAGGTTTCTTTTCTGTTGATGGTTTGCTTTGTGGTGTTCAGGTTAACTGACCTTATCCTTTCATAAAAGAAGCAGTTAACATTAGTGTTCCTTCACAACATACTAAAACAAATAATTTATTCTTTATTTATATCTGCGACATTCAGATATTTCAGTATTTTCTTAAAAAAGGACTTGACTGAGAAAAAAAACATCCATTTGTTTGCTTTAATTTTTGAGCTGTCAATCATGTTCTCAAGACTGTGGATTATTATTTCAAAGGGAGACTCATAATGACAAATACTGAGCCCGTAATGTTTGGTTTATGAAAAGGTTTTTAAAAAATCAGTTTGTTTTTTAAAGCAGCGAGACAAAACGGCTAGAAAACCTGTTTATCACGCTGAACCAAGCTGCTGGTTCACAAGTAGTTGCTTAAAAGCTGTTGAAGAGTGCAGCTGCAGCCGTGAGCTTGGACTGTTCCTCATCAGGGTACCTCTTCTGTTCGCTCTATACATGCTGAGACACACATGTCAATTCAACATTGTCATTTACTAGGGAACATCTTAACTGCTCCATGGCACAAAAGGGCCATATTGTATCTGCATGTTACTGATCAAGCTGCTGGATCTGGCCTTTAAAAGACACTTAAAGGTCATGTCAAAACCCTGCATATACATTATGTCTCATAGTACTCATACAGGATTTTACAACTCTGGAAAAGCTGTATAGCAGCAGTCATTTTTCTCTTTCTTAACAATCATGAATGGCAATAAATAGTAGAATTACACCATTCACATTACAAAGCATTATATCTGTATCTATATGTGTGCTTCTAAGTATTTGATTGAACCACATTAGATTGTGGCAAAAGCTGAGCCAGGTTCAACTTTTAGTTGGAGCCTTCTGTTTCTTTATTCCCATTGTACCAAATGCAAAATAAGTGAGGGGCTGCGATTGTTGACACAGTCTAACATTGGCCTGAATGTAGCCTAAAAATATAATGACTACTCACAAGGCTAGATAAGCTGGTTACTAAGTCATGGTGTTTCATAGTGTTTCAGTGTATTTACAGTGATGACAAAAACACCCCACTGGTAGCAGGCTCTGGAGGCTGTACTGTTTATTACACCCATCTAGGCCAAATTGTTGTGACTGACTGGCCTGACCTGCTGACATTGCCTTATAGTTTCTCTAGTGGAACATAAAAATCCTCTGCAGTACACTGTGTTCAACCTGGGCCAGATGGACCATTGCATCAGTGAATTTATTGCAACAAATGGAAATATGCAAAATAGCTTCAGTTCAAATAAAGCAGACATTTTAGGTCCTTCTTCTCTATCCATGGGTGTCAAATGGTGATGGAGCACTCTTCTCACTGGCTCTCCTCTCCAGATCTCATAAAGAACTCCATAGAAATAGAAAACATATTGTCTGGCAGAACCATGAACCACTGAGCATAGTGTGGTAAAAATAAGAACCACAGAAATGTTTTAGGCTTTTGGCCATATACAGTAGTTTTGAACATGGGCGGCACCAAGACTGGGCTATGGGGCTTTAACACCAAATTCTTTTTGCAAAGCCCCAAAATCTCCACTGTTCATCATGCGCGACATTTTTATTGTATTACTCCCAAATCATTGCTGTGTAGGGACTGAGGTGTTTTTGATCTGAGTTCTGCAGACAGAACAGAAAATATCAAGCCCCTACTTTGTACAGTGCTTTTACTTGAACCTGTTACTGGAGCACCAGCCAGGAAAGTTCACACTGGCTAGCTCTCATACACTGACAGTCAGGCCACACAGATGAAGAAATGAGTTAACATATGGCCATGTTGACATACAGTAACTACTCCCAAATAATGTTTATGTAAACATTAAAATTCTTCTTATTACTTGTCTCACATAGAATAAAACAACACTAAAAACACACTAAACACAACAGTTAATTTCCAGTGTAATGATGAAAGAAAGTGAAATAAAACCATGCAAACCCTATAACAAAATGCACTCTATTCAACTGAGCTTCTTTTTACTTATCTTTAGTTCATAACAGAAATAAAAGATGCCGAGCAGTGTCTGAGTTACACAAGAGGTACAGATAAGAAAATGGTCCTGTGTAATTATGCCCATGCTGTTTTAGTTTCAAGAGCAAAAATTCAGCACCTGCTGCCTTTTGAATAAAGCGAGAGTGGCACTGCTGTCTGAATACACCGATATTTCTCTCATTTCTACAGTTACTTATTGTATTTCACCTAATACAATACTACAACTCATCTTACTAGTAAATATGAGTGTTCCTACTGCGTCATTGGGAATTTCAGATGGCTAATTACTCAGACTGTTTTGAATTGATATTTTACTGTATTTTCCAAAATGACTCTTTTGGCACAGTTGTTGCACAGTCTTTCCTTTAGACTGAAAGTGATTTCCTGTATAGTTTCTAACAAAAAACAGCAACAACAACAAAAACACAATAGGCATGGGAGGGGACCTTGGGTGCTGCAGATCTGCCTGGGATTCAGTCTATACCAAATATATGTCCATGATAAAACCACAGTGGCGTCAATGCAGAATTAAACCAAGGTAATACTAAAAAAGAAAACCTTATGTAAACATTACTTTGAACTGTACTGTGAAATGTATATATTTGCTTGATGGCCTTTGTTAGCTGTTTAAACCAAATTAAGTTCACTTTAGCTAAACTTAAAGAAATGCAATGACAATTCATTCGAAATAAAATATTGCCATAGTTAATGATTTTACAATTACATAAATGTAGTCATCACAAGAAAATCAAACAAGGACAAGGAGGTAGATAGCTAACGCTAGCTAATGGTGGTAAATTTTGGTAATTTAGGAAGACTGCCATTAGCTACTTAAAATGTGCTAGCATTTCATTTCAACACGTAACTGTAAAACTACAGATGTGGCATTTTAATGTAACACTGTAGAATACAATTCAGGATCTATGTTGCACACGGCTCTCTCTTTGGCTGAAAAGTTAGCAAACAGAGCCATTTTGGCTGTGAATGCTCTTGTAATTCAGAAATTAAATTACTACAATAACCCTTTTAAATGTCTAACAGTTATTTAGAAAATTATGCAGGCATTCAGATTGAATGATCCAACATGACTACTTGGTTGGTTATAACTCTGTGTGCTACAGCTCAGTTCAAACACTATAGATCAAATATTCTCTCATGCTATTGGTGTCAAACTGTGATAGACCATGCTCACACTAACCAAATCTTGTATAAATGACTTTGGACTGGGAAAGATGTTGTCTGGCTGTACCTTCAACAAGCCACATGGCAATATCATGAGTGGAACAGAGCAGACATTTCTCTAATTGGTATGCTGTTGTATAAGAAATAATTGGCTCATTTTGATTGAGTGTGATTTGAGTGATGACTGAAGAATGTATCCTTAAAGAGTCCATTCTGTTCTTTGGGGACTAATCTGGGAAACATTCATATTTATTGTCTGTGCTCAGATAGACATGGATTTCCCTGTTTCACGTGTCAAGGGTATGAAAGGAAGGAATGATTAATGATGCAAGTTTCTCTTTTAAGTGCCATTATGGGGCGTCATTCACCACTGCTATAACCTCAAGCAGTGCAGATCTCTATTCATTCCAAGCTGCCTGTGTAAAGTAGACAAAATTCAATCACTTTACTCTCAGTGTTGAAAGAGACAGGCTGGAAACAACATGACTGTTGAAAGTGGGTAATGTAAAGTAGCTAGCTGAATGTCTGAACAAGTTTAAAAGCATTAAGCAATAAATGGAAACAAAATGCGTTTTGGATAGCTACAGTTCTCTGAAACATTCAGTAGATTAATCAAGTTTTTATATTTGTACTTAGTCTTTATCATGGGAATGTTGTGTTAGTTATATATCTGAAACATGTCAAATCTGTAGTAGTGTTTGCTTTGCAGGATCCTATTGCATTTTTGTGGTAATAAATTATATAAACCATACTGTGCTCTCTTACTCAGTTTCCTGTGGTACTCTGCTTCCCTGTATCATCCTGCCCTACAGCATTATTTTGTACAATAAATAATGGGATAGTGATCCAACTTCTCCTGTACAATAACTGTGCTACTATCAATAAGTGTGATTATTAATTATTACACTTGTAATAACACTTCTCCATACAACCACAACTTCTAAAAATTACTTCACATGCATTTGCAAATATTTTAGATTAGCAATCATATTTTGCAGAAATGTCTTGGGGTAATATAATTGACAATGCCAAATAGTTTCATCGGAATTAAATTTGTTGGACATTGGATCGCTCTGTAAGTGAAATGACTTCTGTTCTGCTAAACATCTTGTTGCAAGGCTTCCCAAATGAAACACTGAGTGTGCCTGTTGAAGCTTTACTTTTGTCTTGGCTAGGGTCACAGGTTCACTTCTGTCTCACTCCCAAAATGCCTTTGGGGATTTGGTTTCATGGCTCTGTCTTGAACAGGTGCAAAAAAGGGATGGTTGGCTGAGACACTATAACACACACATAGAGTATAATTACGACACACAATAAAACACTGTACACAGACACTATCTCTGTCCAGGACAGAATTACCAGAGACCAGAGGGTTCAGTAGCTCTGTGTCGATCTGCTCCAACACTGGTTTATTGGAGATACAATCCCTGTTGATGTATACTGTATAGTCTGTGCTTGGCACTAAACATCAATAAATAGCTTTTGTGGTTATATCGTGGAAAAGGCTATGGATGAAGTAATACTTCAATTCTGCTCCACACAGTTATGTTGAAACAAAAGAAAAAGGGCATATTAACAATCCTCCATGGAGACAGCACTGCAGAGAGAAAATTACCACTGAGATGACAATAAACATTTGACATTCATTTATACCAGATCACTATGTTGTTGCAGAGAGGACTTCTAATATGAGGGTGGGGAGTGCAAAATATCAATCACACCAGTCTGTCTCACCAGTTCATGTTCTCCTGAGGATAATTATGAATATATTCTGTGACCCCAATGACCTTTTATGTAGAACCACTCTCAGGTCAAAATGTCCCTTTGGCTAACACTAACAAAACTAAATGTTGGATTCCCATACAATTTGTTGTATGGTATTGATATTTATTTCATTCCTGTATCTTGGTAACTGTTATTGTAAAGGAAGTCATGTTAAATCCTACTGCATGCATAACATATATTTTACCAGATGCTACCAGATGAGCTCAGGATGTGAATAAACCACATATACGATCAGGATGTGAACAATCCAGTAATTATTTTGTAATAACTATACTATTAGGATGTTGTCCAATGGTGGGTTTGTTGCACCTTTGACTGTTGCAGTTGTTATTGATTGTTTAATGCTCTGCAGTGTATGAAGCCTTTTAAACTGCTAAAGAGCATCAACTCTGGTACTAAAGGTCCAAACAAACAGTGTCTCTGTTGCCAGGCAACACACAAATGTATCAGTTGATTTAAGCACACCCAGACAGACTATTATAAATGGAGGGACTTGTTTAGCATGACATCAGATCAGTGCTATATCCTGAAGTTATTTTCCTTAAGCATAGCAGGCAGAGCAGAATGTATTGCAAATGGGATGTTATGTAGTGTGCTCATCTCTCTGTTTACACCTCAGGCAACACAACATTTACTTTTAATGTTCAACTGCAGTAAAAATGTTCACTCAGTCGAATTCTGATATCCAATACATTCATAAGGTAAAATAAACACAAATACAGCATGCTGTAAAGTAACAATTTAAAAGACCAGTGTGCAGGATTTAGTGGCATCAGTGAGGTGCAGATTGCAACCACATTAATACCCTTCCCCTCACCTTCTACTTCAAAACATGTAGGAGAACCTATAGTAGCAATGGAACATGTGAAAAACATGGAAACATGGCGGTGCAACATGGTGGACTCGGTATAAGAGGACTGGCTCCTCATTCTAAGGTAACAAAAACATAATGATTCTTATTTTCATGGCATTATTTGCTGATTAAAACTTATTAAAATTATTTTCCATGGCTACCAAGTCTATGCTAGATGCCACTAAGTCTTACACACTGGTCTTTTAAATGTGTATAAAACAACTTGGTGACCTCTGTGAAAGAACAGCGAGAGTGCTTTTGTCCTCTGAAGTTATGTGCCATGCTTTCTTTAAGTGTTTGTGTTCCTTTCTTTACTTGTCCCGGTAAATCTAATTTGACCAACTGTGATTGTTACTGAGACCCATAAAAAAAATCTGAGACAGGGTCAGGACCTAATGAAAATGATTTGTGCTGCCATTTTCCCCTCTCCAGACATAATTAAACATCTAAATAAAACACGGATAAACCCTGTGCAAAAACACAAGTTCAAGTTCAACCTGTTTTTCATGCAGTGGAGGCCTCGGACTTTAGGAAGCCTTCGATTGCCAAAGTAACTGCTGGTCAAATCATGATACACAGTGTAGTGACATTAAGCCCCCTACACAGTTCAACAGTATAGAGAGCCTCTAGGGCAAGGTAAGATGAATGAATGAATTATTTACTTTCTGGATTCCAAACGTAAAGTAAAAGAGGTCAACAATTAAGTTTTCTGTCTACGATAGATGGGATCAAGTTATATTTTGCCAGAATTGTACATAATTGCATACTGTATGAACTGCAGCTGAAAATAACCTAAGCCAGGAAAAACATCCTGTTTCATTGAGTAATTCATGCACATACTCATACCACACAAGTGGAAA
Source organism: Scomber japonicus (assembly GCF_027409825.1). Lineage (NCBI taxonomy): Eukaryota > Metazoa > Chordata > Actinopteri > Scombriformes > Scombridae > Scomber > Scomber japonicus. The sequence continues at coordinate 12,107,032 of NC_070578.1, forward strand.
GCTGGATAAAATCATGAGTAATAATCGTAATAATCTACTATATATTATAACCACATATGTTTCGCCAAATATCAAGAGCAGGAAATTGATAATCACTATATGGGGAGATTAAAAATCCAAAATCATACACTCCTTGGAACCAAGATATATATTCCTTGCAGTAACCATGTGCAGCAGTATCAATGTTCATATAGTTACTCATCTGCCTCTTTTCTTTTGTGTACAATTTTGTGCCAAATGTAACTTGTAGGGAGGTGGTTGGGTTTGATGGCATGCATACAAAGCACAAGACTTTGACACTACAGTCTGGGTTTCAAATCCAGAGTCTCTTGTGTGGTTAAGCAAATGATAGCGTTTTGGTTCAAACTGGTAAAAGATTGCTTTGGTAAATATTAATGACATAAATACGCCCTCCAACATGTTTCAAGCCACTGGCCTTTTTAATGTTAGAATAAGATTATGAATTTTCCCTAACCTTAACTGAGGACTGTTAGTGTAACCATAAAAATGTTTAATCATGCTTTAGCTGCTTTAAGATAATATTGGAGAGGGAAATGTATATATATATGTACCTACACACACACACACGCGCGCACACACACACACACACACACACACACACACACACACACACACACACACACACACACACACACACACACACACACACACACACACACACACACTTTTTTCAGATTCATGTTGCAATAACATGGCAGATATGTTTAATACAATTATTATGTCTGGATGTCTCTAAAACTGCATTTGCTGTATTTGGTGTTGTGTATGGAAACATAATTACTATAAGACAGGATGAATGAAACAGATTACTTATCAGGATAACTGATCATTCTCTCTCAGCAGGAACAAAAGAGTATACATTTTAATATTAGATTCATAGTTACAGAGCAATGAGACCAGACAGTGTCCCATGTTGACTGAGCTCAATTGATTAGAACAAGTAATTTTTAGTTTACTAGGCATTAGCTGACAACAATACAACATCTCTTCATTTAAAAAAGATCAATGACACTGTAGTCAATATATTGTACAATATGATTTACAGTGAATAATCACTCACGCACATATGCAGGGCCATGTCTTGTAAGATAAATGAAGAATAAATGAAAATAAATACACTTATTTATTATTATTTATTAGAATCATGTTTTTTGGAATTTATTTATCAGTCACACACATTTTATCCTCAAAGAAAAAAACATCTATTCTTTAAAAAGGAAGTGAGTAGAAAAAGCAGGGGCCGGTGAAGCAATGGAAATTAGCTTTTCCATAAACACAGTTTAGTTACAGTTAGCTATGTAGAAGAAGGAAGGTATGTGCATGGTGTTAAGAGGTGTACACTGTGTGCTCAGAACCCTAAAAGTACTGAGACGATGTACTGCTATGAGCTATAAGCTACTTTATGTGCTATGTACTATACCATCAGTTACTAAGAGTGTAAAGCTATTGTATAAGTGTATTAATGTCAACAAATAATCACTTGGAGTCTTGGCAGCTCCCCCAAAGCTACGGTAAAATGTCCTTTCTCTAAGTTCTGCCATTTCCCTGCAGCAGATGGACAGTGGGCCCACAGAGAACCAGTGAAGCGTGCAGGAGGCAGGTCTCATGATACAGTACAACATGCAGCAGAGAGAAAGAGGAGCAGAGAGCGAGCAGAAAGGGCTCAGGTTCAGCACGTGTTCAGCTATTTTCTGCTCCAGATGTGCGGTCTTGCTCTTTCAGCATTTTACCCAAAGCTTCTGTGTTAGAACAACAAGGCTTCCATTTGTTCTCAACACAAAAAAAGTTTTATCACCACAGTTCAGCTCGTAATGGAATCCAAGTCCATGAGGCAACAATTTGTGCATTAATTAGGGAATTTATGACTGTTTACATTTTCTTTTGTCTTTTTTTGTTGGGATGAGCTTACTTTTCATGTTGTTCTTCGGTGTGACCTTACTATGCATGGCTACCCTTGTGATCTTCAGCTTTGTTCAGTATTGTGCCAACTTTAGCTTGTTATAACCAAGTGGCAAAGCTGTGGGTCTGAAAAGTGAAGCCAATACAGAAGTACCTTAAAGCTGCATTCTTTCTCATGGCCAGCAGGTGGCGACTCCACTGGTTGCAAAAAGACGTCAGATTACATAGAAGTCTATGAAAAAAATGAGGGTACTTTTCACTTATATTATTCCCCAATGAATTTATGGTATCAATTGTTAGTTTCAGGTCTTCTTCAATAAAGCACGATGTTCATTTTGTAAATTATATTCCCATTCAAAATAAATTATAAAGCAGGGTATGGTTCAGGGTGTGGCTACCTTGTGATTGACAAGTCGCTACCAGGCAACAATGTTGGTTATGTGCATTATATATCGTAACACCTGATTAGAATATGAGTGTAGGTGTAGCTGTTGTTATTTTACTGTCTTTTCAGTTCATGGAAGTTAATTGTAACATTTTGGTCACCTAAAAATGTTTTATTTAGCATTCTGTTGTAGTAAAAGTCACTTAGTAAAAGTTAGTAAAAAGTCAGCTGTTCAGTTTTTCCATTAAGTACATTTTTTAGCCTGTTTCACACTAGCCAAAATTAGCATTAGCATTTTCACAGTTAACCATAGAGTCTAAATGCACGGTGCTAACCAAGATAGCAGCAAGCAGCTAGCATTAGGGTCAGCTCCAAATACTTTTCCAAATATGTTCACTTCTGGCTCAAAATATCAAAGATGGCAATGGTCAAAATTGCAAACTCAAGACTTAAAAATGGGAATTGACAAACCAATGCGTAATGTCATAGTTCAATATATATTTTAAAGTCTCTAACACATTGACCTGAGCTTGTACATTAAAACGTGTCCTGTAAGTTGCTCTGCAGAGAAATAAGATACAATTAGATGAGATTAAATCATGTGAGATGCAATTCGATTAGACTGAATGGCATAAAATGAGATAAAATGAGATGTGTTGAAATTAAGATAGATGACATGATTAAATCAGAAGAGGTTAGACTGAATGACATAAAATTGGACGAGAGTAATCAGAATGTATCCCTATTAGACGTCTTGGCAGATATTCACAGACCAGAGGTTACAGTGTGTAACAGTCTTTCCTTCTAAGTAGTCCCTATGCTGCCAAATATTCAGATGTGAGACTTAAGATTTTAGTCCTGGTTGATTCTGCAAAAGCTGTGGTACTGGTGGTAACAGCAAGTACAGTTACTATACTATGTACCATAGCAAACATTCCCTGAGCATCTCCTTATCAGACATAGAGCAGAAGAGCAAAAGGTGTATCTGTTTACAGTGCAGCCAAACAAATTCACAAAAAAGCTGATTTAATGTAGCATGAGCAGTTTTCCCCACAACACTGGGGAAAGGTGAATGTTAGTTGATATTTTGTTTCCAATGACTGCTTCACAATAAAAGCCATTCTATGTTTTACCAGTTGAACATTTTTATTACGATGCAGTAGCAGAAGGAAATGTTGGGTTTGCATTAACAGTAATGAAGAGTGAACAGTAAATAGTGAGGGTGTTATCATTGATAGTTACAGTACAATTACAAACAGTAAAGTAAAACTGAAGCAGTAAACCAATGAAAACCAGTGTATAGAGGGGTTCAGAGATTACAGATAGTAAATACAATCAATTGCTACTGCAGAAAAAATACAGCCCATAATTAGTTTTAAAAATTGGGTTTAGTTTCAAAATATGGATTATGGATAGATAGATAGATAGATAGATAGATAGATAGATAGATAGATAGATAGACTGGGAAATTACAGTGCAGCAGCAGCATTACACACAGTGACAATAACAACATATAGTATAAGAATATAATGAACAAACTATACATAATAAAATAGCAAAATAGCAAATAAAATACAATAAATAAAGTGTAATGTACAAAAGTATATACAACTAATTGACTGTGTTGATTTTAGTGCAAAGTAGAATAATGTGTGATGTGTGTAACTGTGTGTAGAAAATAAAGTACGTATTGACTATAAGTTATGACCAGCGTTGTTTAGCTGTTATTATACGTGGCAGGAAAGAGTTCTTGTATCTAAATTATGATTTTCATATTTAAACGCAAATGTTGCATCCGGTCTTAATATACTAATACTGATAATCAGTTTAATTAAAGATCAGATTAAACACTTTTAAGCAGTTATCCTCATTTACGTGCAAAGATATGCAGATAATAAAACTAATCAACAGTGGTTATCTAATGATGATGTTGATAAAATGCATGTTTTATCAATATGCCAGAATATCCTACAGTATCATCTACATGTAATTTGGTGTCTTGTTTGTCTTTGTTAATTGAACACCTCTCTACAGGCCTGTAAAACCAAGTTAAGCTTTCATCAAACTAACCAGGTCACAACAGAAAATGCTTGCAAATGATCAAATGAGTGATGTAACATGACAATAAAGACATTACCCAGTCTTTGTTTTTCTTGCTGCCCTACTTTTGTCAAATGGCACCAAGGCAGACTAGAGGTAGGTTGCTGTAATTCAAGCTCTTATCGACATATAAGGAGAAAAAAAGAAACACTTTGAACTCTGCAGGAACAGCAAACAGATGCTAATGAACATGATGTTCTAGTACAGGCCTCTGGCAACAGGATTAAAACAATTTAGAGGCAAGTAAAGAAGGGAAAATATCCACATGAGCAAGGATGAACACTGAAAATACTATACTGACAATGATTCATACTTGGCCCGGTTAGTATTACCAAAAAATAGATTTTCCTTGTTAACTCTCTCTCTCTCTCTCTCTCTCTCTCTCTCTCTCTCTCTCTCTCTCTCTCTCTCTCTCTCTCTCTCTCTCTCTCTCTCTCTCTCTCTCTCTCCCTCTGTGTGTGTGTGAAGCCTTTTGCATTACTATGATCCAATACAAATGTTATCTTTTAGAGGCTTTTATATAATTTGTAGTAAATATGGAGTAGTATTCCTGCAAGCAATTATGGTTTTGGGGTAAATCAGTGAATACAGACTGAGTGAAAATTAAGAATTTGGTCTCTTCGGCTTTGAGGCACTCTGTCAATTCCAATAAATTTCCATCAAGCGTATAATCTAATACAGTCCTAATGATCACTGCATGATATTTTATCTATAGTCTTAGAAATAAATAGAAAATATAGCATCATCATATCCATTTTCTAACTGCATCTTAATCAAGGAATCATACAGGAGAACATATTGCTTCTTATTTACCCACCTTGTTGTCTTGATATGATGTCAAGTGTCAGAGTTTGTCCATTATTATAGTGAATTGACCATCCCTGCCTCCCACCCCAGTCCCTGTAACAGGAGAGCCAGATGTAATTGGTTATTTGACCAGTGTAGTTTATCTGAGATGGACTGTGATGGATGCAACAGTGAAAGATGAGGCATAAAATTACATATACTGAGACAGCCAGCCAGCTAGTTCTGGTACAAAAGGTTGGAAAATGTCATAAGCTGCGTCTTGGTGTAGCAATAACAAGCAGTTGCATAGCAAACAGAAGCATGAATAATGTATTTACATGTGCGCACACACGCACACATGCACACATGCACACATGCCCAAGTACACGTGTGTGCAAATACACACACACACGCAAAACAAATCACGTCAAATAAATGCTTGATTATAATGTATGAAATGTTTCTGATCAGTCAGCTGAAAAACTAATTTCATTTTCTCATTAGAAGTCTGCCTGAGGCTCATTCTCATGTCAGTGTTTATTACTCTGAAAACAGAAAATTAAAATCATCAGCTTGGTCAGAATCAGAGCCGTGAATCACTATTTATGACTGAGAGAGAGAAAGACAGAAAGAGAGAAAAAAATATTAAAGACTGGACAACAATTGAAGGAATCCATCTCATTTTACTGAGGCAGATTTATAGCCCACATGACCTTTCTTTCTCCAGAGATTTGTTGCTATGCAGTCGTCCATCATGCTTCTAATTTGGTATAAGGTACAATAGGTTATTGAATTGTTTTCAGTAGTTGTGTGAGGTTTAAGTAACTTAATTAATATTGGGTTTTAGTTTTGAATTGTAATACAGTATTATACTAGTTTTTAAAGCACTACATTCAGATATTCCTTCCTTTATAGTTAGAATAGTGCAGTGCCCTTTCAAAACATGTCTGTTCAGAATGGGCTATTGCTTATTTTTTCTCAAGAACCGCACATATGCATCAATAGGCAAATGTATTGAAATCAGGACTAGAAAGTTTACCAGACTAAACTGAGGTTGTACCATAGAAGCGGTTTACAGCCTTCTATCAGTTGATTCTGCTGCCATTCAAATGTGTCTAAGTTAGTTTTGTTGCTTTTGCCTTTGAGTTTTTCTCCTGTATGCACTCGTTTTTCTATTCCAGGCAGTTTAAGTGATTGAGGTATGTGCCTTTGTCCTTCTCAGCCAGTCAGAGCCCAGAAGCCCCACCCCACTGTGATGTGACAGTGTTTATATCAAACGGACTCCGCTGCACTCAGACATGGAGCTGATCAGTTTGCTGTTGGCTTGTTTATATAAGGTTTATTAATATCAAATGTGTCATGTGTCCAAATTGCACGTCCTTGAGTTCCAACAATGCACCTGCCAAGTGTGAAGTCAATCAGATGATTGATTCTCGAGATATGCAAAGGACACACAAACAAACATAACCCAGACATAGTGTAAATTAGCTACTATTTGCTAATATATTCACTATAGGTTATATTTCACTGTGTTTACAATTTGTTGTACAGCCCCCATATGGCAACAAATAATTTAATTCAAATTTAAGTTTGATGCTATTGTTAAAAATATGTTTTGATATTAAAGTAACCACTTTGTAAAAGTAGGCCTTTAAAAAAACATTATTTTCATTTTTTTTAAAGGTGAAATAATGGTGAAAAAATTAAATAAAGAAAAAAACACTTCTGCCATTGGTTTTGATGAGACACAGGTTTGAAAAGGTTCACTTGACCTTACACACTATGACACACTGTTCACTTTTCAGCTCGAGAATTATTTTTACTGGGAGAAAATAAACATTATTTAGGTGTTTTGCTATATTAAAATAATATAACAAATTGTTACAATTACACTGCTCTTTAGCTTATTCTGTGGAGATTCTGCACTTACAGCTGCCTGATGGCAGCAAAATTGACATTTATACAATTTAATTCTTTCTGAGTTACAGAAGTTAAAAGAATCAGGCTTGTCTCTTGGGAATGTGTTGGCACTGTCCTCCCATGAATACACTACCAGATTAAACTCTGGTTAGTCAGACACATTGCTATTACAGTGCCTATATAATTACAATTCAGTTCAACAAATCACTCTGACAGTTGAACAGTGCTTGAAGCAATAATGTGAATATTGCAAAAACATAACCTTTCACCAGAAATTGTTACGCTGCTATTTTTGGTAATGCACTATGCTCATGACTTCACATGTCAGCGCATGTCTGGTCACAATTTACAAGCCTGTCTTGACCACAGCTTTTACTTTAAAGGTTTGTCTTGTAACATTGTAACCCTCACCCTCAACACATGAAATCCCCTGATTGTTGTATTGGACTTTGCAGATTCTGCACCTAAGATGTACCATTGTATAATGTCACTACATGCTATCTTGGTACGTATTTTGCAGACAGTTCTGCCAAGACATGCTGGAAAGACTGTAGCCCTTGAGATATTTTCCCTGCACTGTATTACAGCCTTACTGGGATAACATCTGGTCTTAGCTGGTCTGCTCTAATTGTTGTCTATGGGGATACTTGCAACCTTAAAATTATTTTCATCTCATCAACCCTTAAGATCAACCAAACAACCAATGGTCAGTGAAATGTAAACTGTAAAGCTAAAAACAGGTGCAGGATCACAGCCATTCTTCCAACTTTGCTTGTAATGAATCCACTGTCTGATGAAATATAAACAATGATTAAAATAGTTCAGTTATGTAAGTCAGTAGCTTCAGCCTTAACTTGTCAACCACTGGATATTTTACAAATTCCTAAGACATGATCATACAGCATACACAAAAAGCATTTCACCAAGACTCAATAAGACTTGATCTGTAGAGGATTCTTTGTATTGAGGTGCAGTCGGCCAAACCTTACTATAAACAGGCTTTATTCTACATCACAGAAACATGTGTCCTGACCTTTCCACCAAGACCTTTCATTTATTTTCTAATACAGTTCCCCTTGTGAGTTACTCTGTTCTCATAGTCATAGAAAAGGTCAAAGCAAGCACTCATGTCTGATGTCTGCCTGCTGAATTAGCTGTGTCACCTTTAATTTCTCCAGAATCAGATCTCACCTCCCTGCCGAGTCTCATTTGACTGTAGTGTGTGTTTATGCTGTATTAAATATAGACTGTGCTGTATATATGGAAATTATAGGTTGAGAGCAATAATAAATTACATTTCTTAATTTCATAATTATGTAGGATTTCCTGAATTGAGTTGTCCAATACTTATTATTCTCAGGAGTATTTAAGTTGTATTTTGCTTTGAAATAATTAAAAAGCTTCAGCTGTGATAAAGAAATACAACTGTGTAATTCTGTATCACTCATCATTTCTTTTACTGATTCAAATTGTGCTGCATCTCTTGTACAAACCCCATTCATCCAAAACACAGGTGTTCTTTTAATAACCAAAAAAGAATGAGGGGATGTGATTTTCCATTAATCAACAATGGCAGAGGAAGCTCATTTGTATTGTTATGGAGTGAAACTCAGAATTTAGGACATTGTGATGAGATGACCCCCTTATGCTGGTGAACAGCCTCAGAGAGGGGAGGCGGGGGGTGGGGCCTGTCAAACCGATGTTGATCGATGATGCTGCCTCAGATTATGAACACAGAATTAGCACATTAGGAGTTGTATGATAAATAGACCAACCACCAGCCAACCCCCAAATCACCTCAAAGAGCAGCGAGACAAATTGACTGCACCCACAGCTTAAGCTGATTTCAGTTGGCCAGCGTGTGTTTACATAGAACCTCCAGCTCAGCTCATCATGGTTACCCAAACTGTCCCAGAGTGTCATGTCAGGCATGGAGACATGGAGACGATGGAGAGGACAGACTTAATACATACAGTACAATATCACTATGAACTAACTGACCATGGTGTTGCTGTGAGAGAAAGGACTAAGTTAGCTTACAAGTACATTTACTACTCTATAAGTTGTGTTGCCTTCTTGTTAAGGCAGGTTGGCTTGCCTCTTTTTGCACCTTTATCATGTTTATTTGTACACAGAGTTTAGTGACCTCAGGTAATTCCCTTTGTAGTCCAGCCCGACTTCAAACTTCATCAGAGGTCTAATCAGCCAAGTTACTTAAAAACACCTGATTAGGAGGAAGGCTAGGGAAGTTATAATCCTTAAAGTCAGTGTAAAGCAATAATAAATATCTGGTCTGCATTAATCACACCACAAAAAAATGTAAGTAATTAATTGAATTATTATTAGTAATTAACCACAAAGCCAAATTGGAATGATTGGAAGAATCACCAAGCATTTAAAATTAGGTTTTACTTTCTTTTCTTTTTTTAAAGTATTATCAGCTTTGAAATGGTGGGGGTGTGTCCACTGAAGGCACTGAGAGTAAGGCCCAACTGAAGAGCCTCTGAAATAACACCAAACTCCTGAAAAAGACACACTTTAAAATAGGCCAAGTGTAAGGCAAGTTATATGAATGTTATTTTAAAAATAAAATAACGTGAAGAGCTGCTAACCCTAACCCTAACCCCTGTTTAATTTGGCACATATTTTGTAGATATAAGTAGCTTTGTTTGAGTAAATGTAAATGAATTGACTATATAGCCTAACAAGCAATCAATAAGAAATCACCATTATACTAAATTGTCATTTTTGTCAATGGAGTTTGGTGCACTTAGAATTACTCACATCTTTGCTTAAAAACTCTTTGCTTAAAAACTCCTCGGCTTGGTTGTGGCTGTCACTCTTGAAGCAAAAGGCTCTCACATCATTCCTTTTGTAAATATTCTCCCTCTGGCCAGAGACCTCCCAGCTGCACAGCCAGTGCTGAAGGCAAAGCTGCTGGTGGCTCCACCCTTCAATGGACACTTGAGCTGGGTCTTAAATATCTCCATGAACACTAAAGTTGACCAAAAATGGCCCCATTCACTAGTACCGCAGAATATCCAAAGTGAATCCTAGCTGTCTCTGATGAAAGTTTGTACAACTACCGTAATTTCCGGACTATAAGCCAAGGTTTAAACAATGATGCGGCTAATTTATGGATTTTTATGGACTGCTAAAGTTGTAACCATCGTCGAAATATCGCGCGACCACACAGTATTTAAGTGATCGCGCGATATTTCGACGATGTTTACAACTTTAGCAGTAGAGTAAAAGACATCAGGTAAGTGTTTATTTTAATAAACTCCTGGTGTACTAACAAACTTTCCAATGTAACGATTTATGAGTAAAGCCCTTATTTGTACTACTGTAGAAGTTTGATAACAATCCAGGCATTATTAGTGGGGTCATTTACGAGATACACTGGTGGTCCTGTTAGCGCCTGTACTAAGCCATTTGGCTGATGGCTCTAACTCCACTGTTTTATATTAGATAGACCTCATGGTGCATATGACGCTAAGTCGAAATTATGCCGAACCATCGCTTTAAAGCCTGTGTAAAGTTCCTTTGTTTCAATGTAGGCACCTGTGGCTTATAGACATGTGCAGCGTATTTATGTTTATGTATGTAATATTTTTTTTAATTCAGTGGATGTGGCTTATATTTAGGTGCATTTAATAGTCCGGAAATTACGGTATCTGGTGTCAAAATAGTAACACAACGTGTATGTGTGCTCTAGTGTTTGTATAGTGGGGTAGGGGTCATGCTAGTAAGCCCTCTGCGTAATGGAACCATCAAATCCTGAAAACAGAAATTATTTTCTAACATGATGTGTTTAAAAAGAAATCTCTAATATTCCTTTTCACATTTTTAATATTTTAGTCCTGGTTGATTTGGCAACATCCGTGGTTTCTGCTGGCAATAGCAAGTGCAGTTTAATGCTACAGCATACACTCCTTCAACAGCTACTTTGTCAGAAACACAACAGAGAAACAACTTGTGTATCTGTTTATCACAGATACACAAGTTAATCAGTGCAGCCAAACAAATGCATATAGTTGTTGAGTCATTCCATAATTTGCCTCTTTTCAATCATGTCATGAGTGACCTTGTTCTAATTTCATGCTGCACACAGCACAAGTAGTTTTCCACACAGCAGCAGGGCATGGTTAAAAGGAGCTGGTGACCTTGCTGAGGACTTGGAGGTGTGCTGCCTGTTGCCTGCAATGCTTCATATTCATCTAACAGTTCATGGCTGCTCCTTCTTGTTCTATCACTCCCTGCAGTATTTAAAACTAATCTGTTGTTGACAAAATGGCAACAATGATCGTTGTCTTGTGTTGTAGACACATTTTTTGATGAATGATCACTGTCAGTGTTGCAATGGTGACATATACATTGGTTTTCCTCTAAGTGCTTTGCAACATAACCCACTCCATGTTTGCCAGTTTTACTCTTTTAATGTGAATCAGCAGAATTGGGAGGGTTAGGGTTAGGGTTAATGTTTGGTTTACATTAGCAGTAACTCAATATAACAATGATATGGCTGTAGAAAGAGAACACTAACCAGTCAGGTTGATACTCACAAGATAAAATCACACTGGATTACATGCTGCATTGTTTCCTGTCAATCCCTTGTGCGTAGGTAGGTAATTTGAATCCCTTGCAGGAATGGTACACTCTGCCACAAACAATAAAAACTATTATGGACAGGTAATTACTGAATGTAATTACTGATCATAGCTACTATCAAAATAGCATTTGATTTGATGAAAATCTTAATCTTAATAACTTCAATTTAACCACAAAGATAATTGAGGCAGCGACAGTGCTGACCGTGTAATAGTTAAAATTAGGCAACTTGTCTTCTAAAATTAAATAAAATGTCATCTTGTTAGTCAGTATTAAGTGTGGATTCACACTTTATATCTTGATTGAACCCATGTATGCTCCTACACATCTCTTAAAATAACAGCAGTAATCAATTCATCATTATTTGTTTGGCGCAGGCCTAGAAAGCTACACAGTGCTGTGACTTGGTGTAGCTCTGTTTGCTGCTATTAACCCCTATCTGTTAATGAGCCACAGCAGCTGAAGATTGTCTGATATAACAAGTTCAGCAGTCTGATCTGTTGTCATCAATACAGCTGCACTGAACTTGCTCGAGACACACAGTGCCTTGAAAACAAACACTGAGGAGGTTTTATGAGAGGAGATAGTGCTACTTCAGTGTGCAAAAGAGGATAATTGGCTGCACACACACATCTGGCATTGACACTGGCTGAGATAAGGCTGGAAATGGGAAACTACTGAAATTGCTGACTGACATAAACCATCTGTGACTTCTTTCTGTGATCGATAACAAACTGTAGATGCAAACTAATTTAGGAATCACAAATTCCTACTTCTAGTACTATTAATAAAAACAGTAGTAAACATTAACACATGTTTGTAATTATATGCTAGTATTGTTAATAAACCATTGTCAGTCCCTTCCAAATTAATGTAATGCAAACCATTGTGCTTTGTTGTCATGGTACCTGGTATGATTGTGTGATCAATGTCTAAAAGCAGAATGATGTCTTTTGACACGTACTTACATTTTTTGTCATGTTTTTGTATTAACCTTAACAGCTAAGTAATACTAGACTGAACCTAAAACCTCTCTAGCAAATGAAGCTAAGAATGATGGTAATGTCTCATCCATTAATATGCTGCTACAATGAGCACAGAGGCTGACCTCCTGATTTGGCACAATTTAAGAGGTTCACACCTCAGGAGGAACTGTGAACTTGACCACCTGACATCATTTTCTCCCGATGACTGCTGAACATTGTCTTTAAAACGCGGTCGCAAGTGGCTGAATGGTCAGCGCTCTGATCACCACTCCTGAATAATACAACACTCTGTCTACTGGCTCCTTTAATTACAATGTATTTTCCATTTGCATCTATCTATTAATTTCCCCCTTTGTTGATTGACTGACCGCAGATACACAACAACAATATGTACTCAGTGATAAAGGCATCACCAAAAAGTAAACAAAATTCAGATCAACTCAGCAGTAGTAAAATATTGAATCAAACTGTTGGAATCACTGTGAGTCTGCAACCTGACAACAATAGATTTGGATCTTCTCCTTTCTATAGCTCAACAGTGTTCAAATCTCTGCAGTGTGCTTGCAATCAGTTACTAATATTCTTAACGTACGCACAACCTTCCAGTTTTTTTATACAAAGCTTTTAGTTTAAGTGGTATCACAGTGAGAAAAACAACACCTACTTGACCTCATTATCTTCCCAGCTTGAATGCTCAGAAGGAATATTTTAAATTTATTTATTTATTTCAGCCGAATAAAGACATTTCTGACGTGGCGTAAATATAAAGTACAGTGTTTTCGTGTGTGTGTGTGTGTGTGTGTGTGTGTGTGTGTGTGTGTGTGCATGCATGCGTGTGTGTGTGCCAAAACACTGGTACACATAATCAACATGAGGCTATGTGGCCTTTTAGGACTGTAGGTGAGAATGTGTTGAGGGTAAGTGCAGACCCCTGGCACCCAGCAAGACCCCAGCTCTGCTCCTTCCCTCCCCTATAACTGGCCCCTTCTCTCTCTGCAGGCACTGAACAAAGAGAGGACCCAAACAATGGATCACTCTGAGAGCTGAATGGCTTTGCGGGTCAAGCACTAACCCCCCTCCCTCTTTGACAGAAACACAACCCACACTTGTTCTGCTGAAGAGAGGCTGACCCTCCCGGCAAAGAAATAATGAACGCTGCCTGGGCATTAAACTGATAAAACTACCAGGACTGGAATCAGTTTGGCAGACAAATCACCTCTAATGGCATGAGGCTGGAGCCTGTCTTCTGTCCTGTCTCTCCCCTCTTCATTACAAGTCCTCTGTACACTGTCCAGGCATCCACAGCATCATGTAAACTGCTCAGCCAGGTTCATAGCTCAGGACGTGACCTTAAACAGCAGCTGTCCGCTCGTTCTCCAGCCATTATGTGTCACTCATTTTTACATTTATTTCATTTTTTGTTTTTGGTTCAAGGTTGCTTGAAATCTTGTTACAGACAAAGAGGCCATCATGTGCAGCCAGCTGAAGATGTGTTGGCGAGTCATTTGTTAGGCAAATTGACTGATCAACTGCCACATGAGTTTCTGTTTATAAATAAAGCTCTGCCTATGCCATCTCTCGCAGCAGCAAGGTCCCACCCAAATTTGCATGTTTCATAGTCAAATCGGTTAAAAATACATTTGCAAATCATTTCCAGCATTTATTACACTCCTTCCCAGAGCTTCATCGCACCTGGAAATATGTCAGCTATAGGTTTTAAATCACATCACAGAAACATATTCAACTCATTTTCACTCATTACTCACTGTTCATTTCAACTGGTTTCCTATGATATGTCTAAAGCTTCTTGCACATACTCTCTTGTTTTATGGGCTCAAAACACACCCAACCATCTGGTACTATGAGGTTGAGGAATTATTTAAATGTTATGAATTATGTGAAAATGCAATTAGATCCAGGTCTGTTCATAGTCAGCATAAGGTACGATAAGATAAAACGTAATTATCCCCATGGGGACAATGGGTAAGATCATCATCATTTACCGATACCTCCCCTCCTCTTCTTCTTCTCCTTCCTCTACTTTAACTTTGCTCCCCCTCAGGCTGCCGCTCAACCACTTTATCGTGTATCGGTCGCTTTTGAGTCCCTGTCAGCGTTGTATACGGCTGCGGTGACACTTCTGTGTTGCTCAAACAGTGGTTTTATAGCTCGCCGTCTGTATGGGCAGCTGAGGTCTAGAGGCATGCAAGCTGTTTGGGCTTTCACCTTCGTTTTCAGCCCCTCCCCCAGGTCAGCGGCCATACATTAGATCAAGCTAGGCCTCACATTGTCGAGGAACCGGTGCCAATCACACCACAATGCAGCATGTTGCAGGGGAGGGCGGAAACTATAAACCTCACTGAAGCAACAGCACATGCATTTCCCCCTTAACTCCAACCCACGTTTATTTTGATTTAATTTACTCATTAGTATTATTTGTTTCTCCATTCAGCATGTTTCACAGATTATTGTCATTAAAGTAGAATTATCATTTAAAATACTCTGTACTAACTGCCCTTTAATTACTTAAAACCTACTATAAGTTAAAGACATATCAAATATAAGACATATAGAAAATATTTATATACCAAATTTGCTTTGGATTGCCTTCAACAGTCTGCTGTCTACAGACTGAAACAGTTCAGCAGAAAAAATAGCAGAATCATTGATTAGACAATCGATAGAAAATAATCAGCAACAGTTGTCATAAGTGATTAATTGTTCAACCAAATACATTCTTTCAGAAGTGAAAATTTGCTGGTTAGTTGTATGAAAGTAAACTGAATCAGTCAAATTGGATTGTATTGACTGTATTTTCTAACAATTTATGAGAAAATATTCTGATACTGATTAATCTATAATGAATATGAGCATTAGTTGCAGTTCTAGTAATAATGTCAGAGAGAGCAGTAGCAGCACATGGTAACTGGATGGCTTCTATGTACAGTATCTACCTGCATCTGTATGCACTTCAATCAGCAGTCATACACTGTGAGGAGACTCTATGGCTCATTTGCCTCTGCTCCTGTACCCTGAGAATTGACTGTGTAAAAGAATCATCCTCAGCTTGAATCTATTATCACCTGATCCTGTACTGTTTCAAGTCTGCCAGACACACAGATTGACTGCCTAACGTTTAACCCCTTCCCCATCACCCTGCTGGATGGCATCCCATTTCCCTGACTATTACCAAGAGTAAATGTTTTCCTTCGCCCTTTCCAACGAGTAATTTTTGGTGTCTAACTTGTCTCTAACCTTTTCTTACCCCCTTTGTTTGGCTTTTGTTTGGCAACAGCTGTTATCATGGATTTCTTTTTTTTTTTTTTTTTTGGTCAGCTGTGATTGCTCCGGGCAAAACAGGAGCAGATGGTGTTTTGCTATGCATGAATGGAGCGTTAGAGGAGTTGGACTGAATAGGCCAAGTTTTGAATGGTGTCTACACAGCACCTGCCTCTTATAGCAGCAGGGACATCCTAGTGGCATGATCTGTCTTGGCTTCGCTGCCATCGTGAGGGATGAAAGAAAGAAACAGAGGGGGAACCTTGTTGGGTACCGTCCATATTTATTGATTTTCCTGCAAGTCGTGGCATAATGTGGTGTACAGTCAGTTTGAGTTAATTGGATGTGACACAGCGTGCACGTGTAATCTATCACTCTAGTCTCCTGGTACACTTTATCAGTTTTGTTGCCATAGAAACATGTTGGCTCTGTAATAGCCTATATTAACAGGCTAAGTAAGTTGCAATAAAAGGCAATTTCAGAGTTGGGATCCTCTGCTGAACACAAAGCCCATAAAATACTGATGAAATAAATCGGAAAGTGGTGGTGGGGGGAGAGCAAGCTGGATTTTAAATTCTTAAACCAAATAAGTCCAAATAAAAAGAAACTGCTATCGTTTCCATGCAACACAGGGACATCTGTCAACCTCTGGGGCATGATGATCTGTCACAATAAAGAAAGCTCTCTCAAATCACTGACAGCTTGCTGCGCAATTTTTTTTTTTTTAGAGACACTGTATAACTCAACGGAGAATAAATGCTCCAGATGCATTTGGTCTACTAAATATTGACAATGCACAATGAAATACTGAGCTAAACATAACAATCTGAAGCAAACCAGCTCCTCCTATGCTCACTGATGTAATTGTTATGCTGACAACTGCTTCCAATAAACAGTTTTTCTTTTTTGCTTTAGATGTTTATTCCATGACCTTTATGACGCTGACAGCAGGATAATAGTGGTTTGCTTATCTGCCCTCAGTCTAGTGTGTGTTCAACTGCTCAAATATATTTAAAGGGCAGTGGTATTAGAGAAATAATTTTATTTGAATTCCTGATTGCAAGTATCTAAAGACTCATGCAAGATAATAAAATAATCATAAGGCAGGTAGGTTTATCTCAACATCAGATCTTGTTTCTTTCACTGAGTGTGTTGCAAGATTCAAAAGTATGTTTGAACGTCAGCCTTTTCAGTGCTGCATTGATTATGATTACATACAATTAATCATGAACTATTTTGAGGATTATCTACAGCTATTCAGAGCAGCACCATTTCCTCCTGTAATATGAAACATCTAACTGGAGTATCAATCATTCAGGTATGCATTCACAGATCACTGGTTTGCTATATGTTAGCAAGGCTGTGTCAGAATTATGATAGTGGAGCCAGTGCGCAGGCTAACGGAGGTCAATAGACTGGCAGATCAGCCTCACTATAACAGAATTCAGAAAAGGGGGGGTGGGGGGGGGGGGGGGGGGGGGGGTGTAAGCCTAATGGCTGAATCACTGCGTCACCAAGGCAACATCATTGCACAGAAATCCAAGGATGGAAAATATGTGTATGTGTGAGTTTGCATGTTGTGTGTGCATGCATTTGGTTGTGAAAGACAGAGAGAAGGTTAGAAGGAGATAAAGCAATAAAATGCATATGAGATTATTTGTGTTTCAACTCATATTTTCTGCAGCAGAGTTCATGTATATTCATTGTAAGGAATTTAGTAGGGCTATTTTCAAATTTAGGTTTTTTGATTTATTTATGTTTTATTAAGAGTTAAGAGTTAACGCCATAATTCAAAGATTTAGATAAGATTATCCAAGAGGTTGTGCTAGGGCATCATAATATTTATATTAGCCCCCCTGAATATGCTATTAACTTTGCTTGGAGGCATCGTCTGTGGCGCTCCTTTAGTCTAGCAGGTCAAAAGTTCTCTAAACAAACGTTACCATTGGTCAGAGATGTCAACAATCCAGCCAGCCAGCAACCCCCAAACAAAGTTCACTATTCATCTCAGAGGTCAATAGTTTTCTCCATGAAGCTCTTCATCACAAGGTCAAGAATTCCTGAAACGTGGTCAGCCATTTGACTAGATGCCTAATTCCTCTCTGTAAACAAGGCTTGGCATTGGACTTGTAGGGTCAACTGTCTCTGCACTCCCCTGGACCAGGTCTTATCAGCAGAGAGCTTTGCTTTTCTTTTTCTTAAAGAGACAAAGTTTATTGTCAGAGCAGAGGGGCAGGTCCTGCATCTGTGACCTGAGTCCAGACTGTGAGATTGGCTGCAGCGTTGGTCTGATGGTCAGATGGTCAGTGTCAGCAGGGCCTTTGTTATGCTCACATTGTATCTGTGCGCTGAACGGGAAAACAACAAAAGAACCAAATAAATCATTAAAATACAGAATCCCTTAGCTTCCACATCTGACTCCTTAGTCATCCTCGGCGTACTGCCGAGCAACTGACCTCAGTAGGGAGGAGGAGGACAATTAGGTCACCTCATGATTGCATTACTCAAATGACATATTAATGTCACAGTACCCTTAATGCATTTCATCAGTGTTAGTTAACGATGAGGACTGAAAGAAAGAAGAGCACAGAGGCTATTGATTGCTTCATGCTTCTATGATCATATCATGTCGCACTATGAAAAAATATATTTATCAAGCAGATACTGCACAGTCTACTGCATTAAGCAGGTGATATTTATTTATTCACCTATTCAAATTAAACCAATCCCCATTATTGGAGGAGTAGTGTATTATCCTTGTAAATTATGTGTGTGTGTATAGCAGTGTTTTGAAAATATCTGTAACCTTTTTATTGCAGAGTCCCATAACTCCAACCCTGGCTGTGAGATATTTGTACACACAGTGACCGCAGTACTGAGGGGTTATGGAATAACAAGGAGCTCCATGCATTATTAATGGGCTCTGCTGTGAATCTGTTCAGAATAATAACAGCGATTTCCCAGAGCCTCATTACTGTGTGTTTTTAAAGCATGTGTTTGGTATCCATGGACACCCACTCTCACATTCTCTTCTTCTCCCCCTGTATTGAGATTCAGGTCATGCACGGCACTTGCTGTTTTTAATTTTCATTTCATCATAAGCACTTTAAGACTGTTGCCAGTGCTTATTTGCAGTTTTCCTGCAGACCTCTTCACTCAGGCTTCTGACAGGACAGATGCTGCAATTAATCACGGCAGAGAAATGGGCATCGTTTCCATACCAGGCTGAAGAGCCAATCACCGCAGCAGCAGCGGCAAGCCTCGGTCCAAATTACAAATGCTTTCCTAAAACTAACTAATTGAAAACAAACCAAAATGTGAAAATTCTATCAAGCCGCTATCACAGAAGCACAGGAGCAGATCCTCTCTCCTAATTTGTAACTAACATTAACCCATGTTTAAAATGTCTCAGCTGCCTTTGGAAAAAAGGGCCTTCTCTGGGCCAGTGGATTCACAGCCTATTGTGAAGATATGATAATTATTGTTTGCCTGCCTTCCCTCCCCCGCTCACCATATTATTCAAGGGAGCTCAGCAAACCCCTGGGGATGTCTTGGAAATGAAGCGATTTTGAAGGGAGTAAGAAAGAGGCAGAATCCAATGCACTGGTGTGTGAGAAGGGGACTGTTATTGAGACAAGTACCAGTTACATGCTGACCTTGTCCAGTATCAACACTGTCTTTACACACAGATACAATGGAATTCCATTCAAATCATTGAGAAACAGCACACACTATAATAATGCCAACGTGAATGGTTGTATATCCCTGCAAAGTATCTTTTTTTTCCTCTTACTCCAGATTACGCCATAGAAAACATACAAATGTATTTCTTATATCTTGTAAAGAATTTAGTTCTATTAATATGTATCAGCGTTTTATGTTCAGTATCTAACAAGGTGAAGAAATACTTTTGAAATAAACCAATTCCTTCAAATAAATATTTGTGATTGATAGTTTAATTCTGAACAGAGACACAAAGAAATATATAATACTTCATACAAAATTATGGCTACTATCATATTAGTGATGGAATGTCTCTGGATTCGTCTTTATGGCCGAGCAAAACTCAAACATTAAATCACGGTTTCCTATTATGAGCTGAAAACAACTTTTCAAGAACTCCATATCGATATGCATTTATTCTATGGACAGTTTTCATAAGCAGTGGGTTTGTAAGCAAAATACAAACAAAATTAATCGCTGCTATTGTAACTCATAAAAAAGTATAAAAGAGCAGAAATGCACTATGTGATATAGCAATCCACAGGTCGTTTAACAATGTTTTAATTAAAGCCTCACATATTAAAACTTTACAACAGGTGATATGAAAAATGTACAACATTTTCTTTTTTTTCCAGGGACTTCTGTACAGCTGGCAAAAATACCTCCGATGCCTTTTCTGTTGGCTTTGGCAGTGCAACAAACTGGCTCTGCTAGTTTTTCTTTTTCCTTTTTTAAAACAATGACGGTATCAAGGAGCAGAGTAAAAATACATCAATCCCCAAACCATCTGCCTTGATCCTGAAATTTGTATTTACCATAAAATATCCCCTTTGTTACACAAAATAAAAACATAATTTAATTGTTAAACATCTGAAGTAAAAACAAATAGATTAAAGAATCATTTTTTGGGGTGCCAGTTACACACTTTTGGGCAAATCATCTGGAGGGTAGATTACGGGATAAAGGAGGTCTCATCTCTCCCCACTCTACAAATCATGTACAGCAGATTACAGCTACAGTTTGATGATGATGTGAAGACATAAATGATTTATGGCAGTTTCTGTCTCAGTCTGTTCAGTCATTCATCCAGAGATCTGTGTCCCAAGACCTTTTACTTTCAGTTCCCCTTACTCTTCAAGACATTGTCTGCATTTGTGACATGGTTTAAATGTGTTCAAATATCACTCGGCTACCAACGTGTGATGATTTGATCAACGATTTCCCCTGCGGCATTGTTGAACAGTTAAATCTGAGAGAATGATGGGTGAAAGAGAAAGGTTGGAGGGAAGAAAGTCTTGCTATATACTGGCCAGTGTGGGAACAAAGACTGACGTGTGGGTTACTGGTTTCCAGCAAGGATCCTGTGAGTCATTCAGTCCAGGCGAGAGCTGATAAAAATCCTTTTGTTGAGATGCATTCAAAATGTCCTTTCGCTGCACTGAACTGACAACTCTGGCCTCATAAATAAAGCTTTATTGTTAAATAAAACAGTGAAAGACACACGTCTTTCAACATATTGTGCACCCAGTCAGTTTAAATTGACAATTGAAAGACCTCACAAACAAACAAATAAACAATCACTGGGTGCTCCCGCTCACAGGCTTCTGTCATAGCTCAGCCTATTTTATAGACAAAAACCCAGCAAACATGTTTATACCCCCTGTACACACGAGTGCATATCCGTCTATAACAATGGACAAGTTCTTTGTATAACATTCTAAATCTTACACACTTCTTAAGTGCAACGTAGAAAAGCAACGTGGAATGATGCTTTTATTCTATTCCTGTTCTTTGAGATAGGATTTCCATTTGGCTCAGTAAATGCTGACCTGGGACAGGACCTGGGCATGGGCCTGGATTTGGGAAGGGTGTGGTT
This sequence comes from Scomber japonicus, assembly GCF_027409825.1. Lineage (NCBI taxonomy): Eukaryota > Metazoa > Chordata > Actinopteri > Scombriformes > Scombridae > Scomber > Scomber japonicus. Next base: position 12,128,618 of record NC_070578.1, read on the forward strand.
GCTGCTGTGGAGCCGGTTGGGGACTGCCGAGCGATGCAGAGCCTCCCACTGAATGGGGTGTACCAGGAGAATGCTGGGGTGGGGAACACTGGGATTGGTGCTGCTGTTGCTGTTGCTGTTGCTGCTGGAGATGTTGGATTTGCTGCTGATGCAGTTGGTGCTGCAACTGCATATGCTGCATCTGCATCTGCTGCTGCTGCTGCTGCTGCTGTTGTTGCTGATGCTGCTGCTGCTGCTGCTGCTGATGCTGCTGCTGCATGTGGTGCTGCTGCAGCTGTTGCTGGAGATGGTGTTGGAAATGCTGATGCTGCATCTGCTGCTGGATCTGCTGGTGATGCATCTGCTGCTGCTGCATCTGATGGTGCTGGAGGTGCTGTTGCATTTGCTGCTGCTGTTGCTGCTGCTGCTGGAGCTGCTGCATCGCATGCTGCTGCACTGGCTGCATGGGTGGGCTCATCTGAGACACCGCTGTGGACTGGGCACCTGCTACCATGGCCCCTCCAGCACCCATCTGGCCAAGCATCTGCGGAGGCATCCCGGAGGACATGTTTTGGTGAGAAACTGTGACCGAGGTCACAATCTGACTGCCTCCTAGTCTCATCTGCAGGGGTTTTGGGGCAATGGCCCGTGGTATGGCTTGTTGAAGAGCCTGGGCAGCTGATGGCATGGAAGGGTGTTGGTTGAGGGGTGAAGGCAGAACCAGACCTGGGGACAGGCTGGTGGAGGCCAGGGTCTGCTGTACTGAGCGGATAGTCTGGGCCTCAGCTGATTCTGCTGCAGCCTGGATGGAGAAAATTTATTTTAAAAAGGTGAAACCTCAAATTGCTTTGGTTGTTTTTATCTTTACAAAAGACCTGTCTATAACAACCATAACATATCATATGATACAATAAATTCTTAGAAATGTAATTCATGTTACAGTCAAATTCACACATTTTTCAGGTGCATAGAAGAAATAGTTTCTCACCTTGGAAACCAGGCTAGCACGATATGCAGCAAGGGCCTTTAAATATTCTTTCTTGGCAGCTTCTGTTTTGCTTTTGTAAACCTGTGATGACACAAAGATAAATGTGAATGTACAAATAAAGCTTATTTTTAACAACATTTTTTTATCACCTTAGGCAGGATACATTATATACATCAATGTTGTATGTATTGTTTTCTTGCCAGAATATAGCTACAGCTGAATTAAGCTACAGTTTAAATAATCAAACTTTGCTGTACCTGCTTTTGCTCCTCTCCCAGACCGTCCCACATGGATGCCACAATCTTGGAGACTTCTCCAAAGGTAGCGTTGGGGTTCTGACCCTTGATAGCAGCCTGTGTGTCTCTGAAGAACAGCGCATAAGCCGATACCGGCTTCTGAGGCTCATTGGGATCCTTCTTCTTCTTCTTTTTAGGGGTCTTGGGCTTCTTTGTGGCATCGATGGGGGCTGGTCGCTTCTCTCCAATGACCTGCAATGATTGCAATGATCTCACTGAGATAAAGAAATTTACATAAATGTCCCTCACATGAGCAGTTAATCCCCTTCAGTGAATACATTTGTTGTAAAAGTAGGCACAGCTGTTCACTGTAAAGCGAGGTACTTCTAATAAATATGTCCACCATATGGCTTGTACTGCATCCAAATTTCTAACTCTATGCTTACCCTGTTGCCATCATCTTGGTCGTCTTCATTGATGGAGCTGGAGGGAGACGGAGTGGCTGACTTGCTAGCAGGTGGTGATGGGGAAGTGTGGGTGATGTTGGGTCCTGTCATATTCAGACTCAACTGTGCATTGAGTTGGGATTGGTTGATGGTGGTCAACTGATTCCGTGAGAGCATCCCATTGGGGCTGTTCATGCTGATGATGGACTTCATCACCATAGCTGGGTTGGGTGGGTACTGGCGAAGATGGCCTGGTCCAACATTCTGCAAAAATGATACAAAAGAAAAGTGGGGGATTGTTAAGATTGTAATAAAATAATAATAAAATAACTTTGCCAGGGGTAACTGTACAGACTTGCACCTCATTTCTCCAGGTGAAAGATCTGTATTTGCGTTCACTATGACACCCTACTATCCAGGGTATGAAGCTTATGAAGCTGTATCCTTTTACCAGAGAGAAAATCGGGTCATTGGATTCTGTGGATTGTTATGTGGCAGATCACATGTCAGAATGTCCTGGGTCTTAAATGTCTCGGTTACAGGCCATAATAAATTATCTTGACACCCAAGGAGCCAACTTTATAAGCCAGTAATAGATGGCTACACAGCTCACTTGATTCATTTCAAAACTCTATTGTATGGAAATCTGTGACACAGCTTTTGACTGCCCAGTCCCTGGAGGGTAACGGTGGACTCAGTTCCCCGCACTGTGGTACATAACTTCAAATGCCACAATAAAAAGACTGTTCGAGTTGCAGTTTGTATGCATGCACCTACATGTCAGTTTAGTTTGAGGGGCCCAGCAGCCTAAGGAGCTCCATACATTTTGATGTAATGTAACTTTAAGGTTATAACTCTGTGAAAGAGGCACCTTTCATAGATCATGTTTGACTGCCAAAGAGTGGAAAAAATATTTCTCTATAATCAACTCCATAAATCAACTGGCTGAAGGTATGACGCTTAAGAGCTTTAGACAGGTCCCCTTCCCTCTACCATCAAGAGTATAATGTAATAACATTTTCATTCACTTTTACTTTTTTCCTGGCAAAACATTTGGTTCTTGAAACAGTCTTAGAGAAGGTGCAGGCAACATGTTTGCATTGATTGTGGCGAGGATGAAATTACAAGGCCTGCCAGCTCCCCAGAGGGAAGACTGATCAGAGAGCCAGCAGAGCTGACATGGAACAGAGAAGGGGACGTGAACACAACAGAAAAGGTGATTTGTTCTCCCTCGGTACATCCATCTGGTATTCAGCAGCACAAACTCAATCTCTCCCAACATCAACACATCATAAACCCACGCACCTGGCTTTATTGAAAGAACCTTATGAATGCCTGTCTTCAAAAACAATAATATAACACCATTTCAGACAGAAACATATTGGATCTACAATCCATTTCTTTCTCATATGCCATGTCTACTGCTTATCATAAATACAATCTATGAAGTGCAAAGCGGATTTTATATTTACATGTGCGAGGAAGATTCTGCAAAGGTGAGGTAAAGGTAGGAAAGAAATTGAAGACATATTGTTATGATTCCTCAAATATGGAAGCTCTCAGTTTTCTCTGAAATAAAAGCTGAAATAAACAAGCCTGTGACCAAATGACTGTGATTTACATATCTGCAACCCACCATGTTCCAAGTGCTATTGTCATCTTCATTACCGAGAACACGATGGCTCGCAGTTTGCTCTCTGCTCGCTGCGAACATCAAAGACGCACACACTGAGCTCATTAGTCGTGGCCATCTGTAAAATAACACTTTTGCCCAATCCCAATGATGCAGTTTTGACTTAGAGCAATGGCCCGTTCTGCCATTTGTTTGGAATATGGTGATTTCTTTAAAATGGCCTTTGGATGTTGTGCATTAAAAAAAGGCACTGATGACCACAGTTAAATATCCAACACTTAATCATATCACACCCAACAGCCTGCTAAATGTCTAATTTTACCACATATTTTAGCAATAACCGGAGTAGTTTTCTCTTTACATCAGACAAACACCAGCATTAGCACATGTCTAATTTGAAAGATAACAGCTAATAACACACTAGCAAAAGAAATCATCTTAAGTAACAGTTGCCTTGATTGTGAATATAAATCTGTTACTGGGATGTTTATTTATTCCCTCTGCCTTCTCATTTGCATTTTGATTGCAGTATTGTCAGCAGTCACAGCAGACATCTAACTAGATATTTTGATAGTCATCGTAAATCTGCAAATAAGTCCTTATCTTGAGTACACAGTGGCCAGATGTGCCCTCCTTAGTCAGGTTTCAGTGTGTATGTGCCTAGGTGCGTTGTCTGTCTGTGCATATGTTTGCACATCAAACATTAACAAACTGAAATCTACTCCATAATCAATAAAGGTTTTTAAAATGGAAATTCATTCTGTAGTATTCCCTATTGTATTGCTTTTAACGTGAAAGCTGAAAGAACTGGCCACAACATAATGCTGTCAACAATATGCTGAAAAAAAATAACTTGTTTTGTACATTTGTTGTTGGCCTCATCTGCTCTTAACACAGAAAACACTCCACACAGAGCCACATAAAGCAGCCTGAAAACTAGCAGATGAAAAAAAAAATGCGATTGACAATGTGTGAAACCCTTTCCGCAATAAACACTGGCCAATAAACACAGCAGCTGGACTCGAAATGCAACATTATGCATTCACCAAGTGTGGTGATAAAAATCTCAACACTGATGTCAATGAAAGCAAGCTTGAGTCTGTTCTTTAAGATATTGGAAATCAGAATTTGGGGAGAATTTATGAACAGTGGCACCATGTACTAAGCTGTAACAGGCTGAAAAGAATGTTAACAAGTTCAATTTCCATTCAATCAATGCCAGAGCTCTTGGAAATGTTCCATGGCAGGAGAGGGGTAAAATCATCTATATGGTAATTATAAGGATGAATCCCCCAGTAACTTTCGCCAGCATGAAAGGTCAGTCCTATTAAAGATAGTTTATCAGTGCTCTGCACATATTCCTTTACTCGGCTTCTAAACGGGTACATCGTTTTATTTTTTTTCCTCCATTTTCAGCAAGCTGCTGAAGTCTGTGCTTAAGCCAAATGAGAAAAATGGAATTTTGAATGCCGGTAAAGGCTATAATAGCATGAAGATAAATTGTTTTTCTTTCCCTTGCCCTGTCTCAGTCAAACACACTTCTCTCTCTTTCTCTGTCTGTGGTGTGCAAACTCAGTCTATCTACCTTCCCAACCTCTAACCCTTACTTAAAAACAAATCTCTCTCTCTCTCCTCCACCCCTCAGACTGAGGGGCCAGTAGGTTCCCTCCCCTTGGTCCGGTACAGCCAATGACCCAAACCCCTCTCCACTATTTCTTCTGATGCATTGTGGGTATTTAAAACTTGTCCAACATGACATCACTTCATTTTGAGAGCTGCCTGAGAAAAGTAAATTACAGAATCAATCATGCAGAAGGTCAAGCTGAGACTTCATTACAAGTATTGCATGCCTGCATGAATATCTTTCATTTCTGACTGACCCAATATGTCACAATAGCTGTCTGTCTAGGGAGAGAAGAAAAAAGAAACGGAGCGAAAAAAAAATCCACTCTCTTAAATTGATGTACAACTCATGTCACTGCTTCTTGGCTTGGAAGGGAGATAAGAGGGAAGTGTAGAAAAACATGCTTTCTGCAACAGTGCTCACATTTTCCATTTGATTCAGGATATAGTGGTTTTTGACCAGTCAAAACTGAAGGTATTATATTCACTGGCAATCTACACAATATCAAGGCATATCAAATCATGTGAACAACAAACTGCAAATGGCTTTTTCAGCCTCAGTTTCATCTTGCGTGATCCAAACACACAATTTTATATTGGATATTAGCATATCTTTGCTGTTGTAAAGCTAATGACATGTGAAACAGCTAGCTGGTAATGAAAAATTTAAAACACATCACCACACAGTGGTAAATGTAATAAGACGGCAGGGCTCATATCTCCTAAATATTGATTCTAACATCTAATACAACAAGTTTACTACTGTCGGTTTCGAATTCAATCACGGAGGACACAGAGCCCATTTCAGTACAAGCTTGCATGTGTCAAGAAAAACCTAAAACGTGGTGAAGGCACCAGGTGTTTTTTGAAATGGAACCCAAAGACCCTTGCTGTGCAGCAGGGAGAAAATCGAGAAGAAATTGTGAATAAAGCAATACTGGCAGCTCTAACTCCAGTACTATTTGGCACTATTGAGACTCAATCACAAATCAGGAGGACACATGCTGGGAGACAAAAATGAGAGTCAGAAGCTTGTTAGGAGAGCAGATTAAATAAATAATGACTTCAGATTCAGGGCTTGCCAGGCACATTGCAGCTGAGAAAATGTATTTCTCTTTGTAGAAGCCCGGCATCTGTGGCCAATTTGCAAGACATACGCTGAACATTATGGGAGAGGAATTAGCAGAACACTTGGCAATGCAATGACATGGAAGAAGCTTTTGAAAATAGCCCAGGTATATTCACTGGTTGGGTTTCTCATTAAGTTCTGATAAGAGACAGGCTTTTGCACACACTAAATATGCTCTACCAGTAAGCTAGTATAGAGGAAGAAAACCAAGACAAGTGTTTGGGAAATATGAGCATAGTGGCTTGATGAAAAATGTAATTGCAATAGTGCACGGTTTATTTGTTTGCCCCTGCAGCCATAACAAATAACACAGAATGTAATCATGTATATAAGGTTGTCATTCCTTTATCAGTGTGCTGACAAAAATGACAAAACACCTCTCTTAGGGCCTTCGTAAATCATTGTCTCTGTATATAGAATGCACTGAAAACAGCACTGTTACTTATCTCATTTAAAGTTGCGTTCTCTTTTCAAGGCGGAGATAAAACCGTAGATGAATAGAATTTCTATAGGCATTGTCACCACACTTTTGGGGATCAATCCCATTTACAGGAAAAATGAAGGGCCACCACAAGCTGTCCTGCTGTACAATGTGCGATGACTGATAACAAGTGAGTAGTGTGCTGACGACAATGCCACGAGGCAAGGAGCAGAAACCCACATTCTCCCCTCAGTTTTTAATAGAGTCTCCACACAATCAGAGACATGAGCCATGCAAATGGTGTTAAAGAGGAATAATGTTTGAGAATCAAATCTAATCCTCCAGCAAGTCGTGAGAACAGTCAGGAATGTAATTGTGTCAAGGTTCCGTTTCTTCCAGATGTAGAAAGCTTAACTGACCATGAAATGAAAATTCTTTAGGCAAAAGCCTTCTGGGGCTCACTTACTGTATGCAGCAGAGATATTTTAAAAGCTGCAATTATTTTACATGCCAGAAGCATGGAAGCAGGAAAGAGAGCTGTAAAATTTTATAGCCCCTTCTCATATGGAATGTAAATAAATATCTGTAATATCAGTGTGATTCAACAAATGTGTTGGAGAGAAAGGGCGTTGGGGTGGGGGGGTGGGGGGGGGGGGGACTAAAACACATTTCATTTATTCACACAGTTAAAATGGTCATGGTACCACTTCTCAGTGCAATGCTTTTTGTGGTTCACGAAGCAAATTCAGCATCAATATCATCATCTCTCCGCTCATGCTTTTGTCCTTTCATTTCTTTTCTCCTAAATGAATCTTCCCTTTTTGTAATAGGTCTGTAAGACAACTAGTCAGCCAGTGACATTTCCATTTTTCCTCCTCAATGCTTCTATGATTGTGGCATTTGAAAACGCCTTTCCACCCCGAGACAACAATCTCACAATCTATAGCACATAACAGTATCAACATAAAGAGAGTGATTACTCAGTCTACTGTTGGATGTTTGACCATCCGTATCAGAGGAAAGGAGGATTAAGCTAAAACTATGTTCATCATGTTCTCACTATAATTCTCTACCACAAAGGTTTTCTGCACACACAGAGCTGAACTTCAACTCCAAACAAAGCAGTGTGTCTTTTTTTTTCTCCAAGACCCTATGTGACACTGGACAGAAGTATGCATCAGCATTTACAGTAGAAAAAAAGGTTTCTAGAGGCAACATGAATTAAATATGAGTATGTGAAACTGTGGCACTTTTGGGTCCCATTTTCGCTGTCCTTCTGGGGCTGAATGTGCTTTGTACTCTGACACCTGTGATCTATTCACATCTGCTCACCTTACAGAGGGGATCATCCACAGTCTGTGTGATTTAAAAAAAATCCTCACAGTAAGTAACATAATATCATGACATTTACTCAATGTGATCATATACCTCCTGTGTGGTAAACAAGTCCAGATGCTGTGCCAGATGTACTGACAACAGGAGGCTTACAAAAACTGTGAAGGTGACATTATGGTCCAGTAAAAGGGTTCATTTAAGAATTGTATGCTTCTGATCTCAGGTGTATCTAGTAGTATACTTCTAAATCATATCTCTAACACTGGATACACCTTCAGAAAACCACATCTGGAATAACCACTACAAGTAGGAAACACACTGTTGCAGCACTAGTGCAGGATTTCTTTGTGTTGACAAATGAGGCAGCCATGATCAGTTCACATGGCAGCAAATAAATAGACTTGGATTTACTAGAGGTGTGTATGCATGGCAGTGCTCACCACAGGTTGGCCATTGTTGACAGACATCCCTTCCTGGTCCATCATGTTGCGTGAGATGGTAATAGATGGCAGATCCAGGCTCTGCGGGGGGAACTGAGGGATTAAGTGACCCCTGTGCTGGGCTGGAGGCTCTGGCATTGGTGGGTAAGGGGAATCCACTTCTGATAGGCCCAGGCCAGATTCCGTCTCAGGTGGAGGTGTGATGGGAGGAATCTCAAATTCCTCATCTCCCAAACTGGGCGTATGAAATGTCTTTAAAAGAAAGGGAAGGAAGAGGAAAGTCCAATCAAATCCAACATCACAAAACAACCAGGAAGCATTCACATTGTTGGGCTTTATTTGACATGCTAGAAGGAAACCTTCAGGGATTAAATCAGACAACTTTGTTTAAGAGAGGGAGTGTTTTAGTAGAGTGGTAATACACTTGTCTGTAAGTGCACTAAGATGTAACATTTCCTAAACCTATTAAAGTTCACTTTGAGGAAAAGAAGGAAAAAAGGCAAGTGTAGAAGAAGACGTCAAAAGCAAAAATATCAAGCAGCAATCATGAGAGAGAGGGGATACATGATAAAAGCCCTTAATCTAAGGGATGGAAGATGTTGGGTTGAAGTGCAGTGAAAATACACGTCACAGGGAGATGGGTTTAAAGAACATTTTCAAAGATTATTACGCTTGGCCAGAAGTGTTTCTTTTTGTTCCCCTTGCCTGCACCCTTAAATCTGCTCATCAAACAGCCTAATCCTTCTGCCTTTCGAATTAAAGCTTTTGGTCACACTTAATTTGCTTATGTGCCTTCTTGGAGATGGGACTGTTCACCTACTTGGGTCTTGTTTTCATCCACATATTGCATTAAGCAACTCTCCAAAACCAAATATATTCATATCCTCACAATGACCACACTGCAGGTCCACATAAATGCGGCTGAACACAGGGCCAAACAGCATGGTATCTAAGGTGCCAGGCTTGGCTTGCTGCTGTTAAATTACTGACAACCTCTTCAAAGCATAGGTCTCTTACTAAAAATGAAATGATTTTAACTTCTAGCACTTGGCTTTCTGGCTGTCATTGTGGCATAGTGCACAATTGTGTTTAACTCAGAAACCAAGCACTATTATAAATGATGAGCAGCATGTCTTTTCTATTGGAAATCAAGATAAAAATGAATCTGACTCTGCATGGACAGGCTACTGGAAAACACAAAGTGCTTCAGGTTGATCTCAAACACTTCTTTCTTTGCCATGGGTCACTTTAACAGCACTGTTTAAGAGGTGCCTCTACTACTTGAAATTTCTCAGGCAATCCTGGCATGAAAATAATTGGCTTGGAGGCCAAAACGAGGGTAAATAGGCATTTAGACCAATTCAAGCAAGACACCGATGACTCTCCTGCATGTCGATTCACCTTTTCACACACCTGCATTTCATTTTCAGAGGGATTGTGAGTCCTGGAGTTGATCCTGCATCACTTTTTGAGATAAATCCAGCTTTGTTGAAAGGGAAGCCATTTTCTCTCAAAATCATTGCTCGCTCATTCTTACCAAATGTGACAACATTACAGCATTAAGTCACATGTAAAACATCATACAATACATACAATACCATGCATTTTCAGCATGACTTGTCCAAATAGGAACAGAACTCCTAAGCTTAACAGAGGTGACATTGTACTAACATCAAACCTGATATCAAGAGTTGCATGACCTTACAGCAGAACTAACTACAACAACAACAACAACAACAACAGAGCTAACCAAGCTTGTCTTCCCCATCTTGCTTGGCTCTGTCTCTCTGTCTCCAGTAGGGGATGGAATAACAGAAGGGAGACAATGGAGGAAATATGCCAACATAGCCCTTGATTAGGGAGTATTAATGTTCCCCTTGCTTGCTTTAGCACACAGACACTTGAAACTAATTCATTGCCTACTCAGGGCAGCTGTCTTGACAAGCACTGATGAATTCCACTGGCAGAGACAGCTAATAGAGTTTTCATTCCCGCCTTTCTTTCTCTCTTCCGGCTTCGAACCACTGTTTCACTTTCCAATGCTTGTTTCACAGCTAGAGAATCAGTTCTCCTTTCAGAAGGTGCTAAGGTCATATTCATCACAGCCCTGGCCCTTGGCTCACAGAGTGCAGAATAAATTATGAGCACCTTCAGTAGGAACCATTTACTATGAGTCCTCTGCTGTCATATTATGCTTCAGTCCACTCAAAAACCTCTGGAACTTAGTTCACAATAATGCCTATTCAGCAGCATGTGAATCAAAACACAACGTGTTTAGAAAGTTAATAAAACAAAACTGTCATGAGTCATGGACAAAAAGTTCTAGTAGCACAAAGATGGGATCACAGGTCCTCCATCATCACAATCTTCATTCATCTGTTTCAACTCCACGGTGGCGCACGGTCAATCTACAACACCAGCCTTGAGACCTAAACCTTGTGGTCCCAGTCTCATCTGTATCATATGATCCAGCAATCTGTAAACATGGGCATGCTATTGTAATTTATTTGACAGTTAAGTCTCAGCCTTGTGCAGTACAGTCAAATGCACAGTACAGTCTGGGATATATTTGCCACATTTATCCACATAAGCCTTTGCAGTGATGCTTTTGAGGAGAGAAACATTACATACAATATTTTCTCTCTTGTTCTATGGATGCTATTTGTTGAGGTACCGGTAAGTAGGTTTCCTGTAGTGTAACTTTATAAAAGTGTAAATCAGGACAGATCTAATAGTAGATCAGTTGGTGTTAGTGCAGCACAGAGACACACAGCTGTGAGTCAGCAGAATGACATTATAACAATGGTTTGGGTTATACATCAGCAACATGTGTTTCCTCACAGGGAAGGTAGATTCTAAACACATTTCATAAAACAACAGGCTAACCCCCTGCACAGGATCAAATCAGATGATCTTGTGAACTGAATTAATGTGTTAATGTGTTATGTTGAGTATGTTTTTAAATTCAAAATTAACAAAAAAAAAGGTTGCAGTTCAGACATACATTGCACATTATTACTGATGCAGCTACTTTTAAAATGTTTGAATTAAGAAAAAGCCTAAATAAGGCTTCATTCAATGTAAATGACTTGCACTACTAAACATGTGTCATAAATTGCACACTGAAACAAAGCTACCTCGCCTCATACATACTGCACTAGTCCTATAGTATAGCAATTGTTTTTGATTTAGTTTATGTAGATTTTTTTGCCCTTCAGTGAGTATTATATTTGTTAAAAAGCAAACAATTAAAGTTCTAATCTTCCTGAAAAATCTCATCTCGGTGGTCAATTGAGTGATACTGCACTGGTTCAGAAAAATGATGTCATTCCGCTTGTCTCTTTACATTGAACCTTGTGTTCGTTTGTCTGCTGAGTCAGAGGGAAATGTCTCCAAATGCCTTGGGTTGGAAAAATCATCCTCCTCCCAGTCAGATTCATTGCTCTGAAACACCTCAGATAAAACATCAAAAATAACGTGCTTCTTCACTCCCTGCATGAACATTACAGAAAATCCACTGTGAATAGAATGTGATTTGCTCCTGTCACTTCTGGGATTATTTCTGTTGTGATGTCCCTATTTTCAGTGGACGTGCAAGTAAATGTTCAGTTTTCCATAGACTGACTTGGTGAAGATTTAAAAAAGTGTTTACAGTCAATCAATGATTAAACTAGGATCACTATACATAACAGTCAAAACAAAAACTACATTGTACCAATTTATGAGAATTTTGGCTAGAAGTGGACTAAATCAGGGCTCTAGTCTGGATTTTAAAATCATGGCTATTGCTTACTGGGTCTCTTCGAAGGAGACTATATAGACACAACAGAACAATGACAATGAGACTTACCACTGAACGACAGTATGGATCGCTTTCTCTGCCAAATGTTTCAGGGGAACTAAAAATGATGGACATGAGTCTCTTGGCAATGTCTTCATCTGTATTTTGGTTTTGAAGCATATTCAGCAAGTATGCTTGTTTGGCTAGCAGTGACCATGGCATTGACCATGTCTGGTATATCAAGCCAACATTAAACATGAGCTAGCATTTGTCAAGCCAATACCTTAAACAAAGCTGTTGTTATGGTTTTAAACTGTTAACTGAGATTGATCGGTGCACAGAGAAGGAAGTTTTGGTCCAGATCCTATCCAGTTTAGCCTTACACTGAAACACTGGCTGTTGCCATCAGAGGCTAGATCATTGTCAGAGAATAGCCAATGGCTTGGGAGATTGTATAGGTCATTGTATCCTATAGGCTGGTGCCTCGTGGCCTGAATTACATAGCCAGCCAAGAGACAAACGTCAAGGTAAACGTGAAACGAGTGCTGGCTGAGGTAGACTACACTTTTGTTAAGAGAGCAGCACAAGCCTCACCATGACCTTTAAGTGAAACACAGACATGTACTTGGGGAGCAGGAATGCGTTTGTTTAGTGTCTGCTAAACAGCACTGAAGTGGAGGAGAGAGAAAGAAAAAAATGACAGTGGGGGAGGGAAGATGGAGCAAGATCAGTATCAAAGACTGGGCTTGTGTGCATCACCTCTTCATGTTAATGATGATACAAATTAACATCTGCATCAGGGGTGCTGATAATGGAGACATGGCGTTAGTGTCTCATTTGGGGAGGTATGGAAGATGTCAGCTGGCCGCGAAGAAAGGCTGTTTCCCCGGGGAAGAGGTGCCAGATCCTACTGGAACCCACAGAGTGTTACAGTGTTGCACACTGTCTGGTGTCATTTCACATAAAGCCAGTCTAATTCTGCACCAGGAGCAGCTTAGGGGGCTCTGATTGGAGATTAAGAGATGCACAATCCACTTTCTTCGCATCACCAGCCTGATTATCCATTTGAATTGTTCTGAAAGGCTCAGCAGAGCCAAGTGCCAAACCAGATGCTGGCTTGGGATGTGCAGGCATGTACATGTTAAGGGGTGGGCAAGGGAGAGCACACAACAGAGCGGGAGTGAGAGTAGTGTGTGTGTGTGTGTGTTTGTGTGTGTGTGTGTGTATGTGTGTTTCCATTGGCAGACACTGGGTTCAGTGGTATGAGGGCAGAGCAGGGCTTGTTACAGAGAGGTCTGATGTAACCAGCACGACCATCCTGAGCAGGTGTGTGGGAAATCTGCAGGCATCAGTGCTGATTGAAGGTGGTAAACCTAGATCAACTATAGTGTACTGCAAACTGAGAAATCAAATTAAAATCAAAGTGCAGGGTCTATCTACTTCCTCATAAATATAGAAGTTGGAAGCAAAAGTCAATTACACAAAATATGCTTTAATGACTATAGACTCCCTAGAATGTGCTTAGTTTGCTGCCCTATGACAAAAAGGCATATTGTAGGATTGCCAGATTATACCTAATAATTACTGGTTTTTATACAGTACAATAAAATGTACTGTTACTAGTGTAAATACAAAATATTAGAAAAAGTGTGTATGGTCTTTACAAATCTCTGTGGTAAATAATATCTGTTGGTTTATGTAAAGTATGCACATTATTTAACTCTATATAATAAATGAAACCCTACTACAATGTTTACAACAATAGACACACAGGGAGATGACTAGAAGATGTTTATCAGTGAATTTTCTCTTACGATGATGTTACATCCCTTTGCTGCCATGGTTCTCTTTCAATATCAGGACAAAGAGCAAGAGAAAGCTTTTCAGGCAATATTCCCAGTCCTTCAATAAACGTAGTAATGCAATTCACAGATGCAATAACCAAGACATGTTAAAGGCAGCAGCATGCAATTACTGCATATAATAGGCCTCGGAATCAATAGGGGCTGAATTGGGGATCCAGTTTCAAATATCTAGACAGGCAGAGTGCAGCTACTCAAATGACAACATTAACCATGGCACCCCTAATCAACATTATTTCAAATTTGGATCATTTGTAGTCCATTTCTACATATTTATAGTTCATTACATGTCTCTAATTTGATTGAGAGAGTAAAATGATACATCTGAGTGGAACACAATCTCAGTGTACAGTATCTTTTTCACTGAGGGAAGCAGTCAAGCTTTCCCTGCTAGGATGTATGCTTTACCAGGCACACCAAGGTCATCTTATCTCATCCTCTAAGTGCATAAGGTAAATGATACACCGGACATCTAAACAGCAAAGCAGATCTGCTGTTGTGATGCAAAAGCATTTTGCCTCTTACACAAAACATGCACATTTTAACTATACAGTGTGTATTATGCAGACCAATAATATCCTGATATAATCAGCTTGATATTTAGCACAAAAATAATTACTGTATATGCTGTGTATGAAAAATCAGGTAGAGCAACTAGGTCCAGAAAGGCTAAAGAGTGAGGTACAAGAGAGGACATGTTGTAGCATTATAGATAGACTAGTTGAATGTTAAATAAAATATCCAAGTATCCAATTGATTATTCAAAACAAAGTCATAGGATGCCATTGTCCCCTGCTATTTATTTTTTTGACATCCTCTAATGATATTTTTTTCTAGACCTAATTTGAGAAAGAGGTGTTGCTCCATAGAAAACAGGGAGTTTATCTTCATTAACTAAATAAAGGGTGCCTCTTTCAATACAGTACCTCTCTGGTTTGATCTGAAAACAATAGCTAGCTAACTGTGGTGACATAAATTTAGCTTAGCTGTCAAAATCATGGAGCCCTCTTATGGAAGACTTCCTTTCCCACTGTACGCTCAGCCCAAGGCAGATACATAAAGTAGATTAATAGCATCACAGAAGAGATAGTGTGAAACCTCACAACTCAAAGTGGAAGTCACTTTAATCTTACTTTAGCTCAGGTTGCTACAAACAAATACTTTGGACACTCCATCGCTTGAAAGGAAAAATCTATGAATAAGACTTCTTCTTGTCTCTCTCTCCCTCCTTCTAGGCACAATACCATCTGTGCCCTAACACTGGAAACAGTTGTTCCTTTTGATAAAATGCAAATGAGCTGGGCTCTTTTTATCAAGGAGTCCCCCTCAGCCCATCCCCCCCTTCCCTGACTGCCACAGTGGGCCCTTACAGCTGGGGGCTGAACGCTCTCCAAGCAGCTTGTGTCGGCGTGGTCCCCGCTGCAGTGGGCCTCAGCAGCCCGTGGATACAGAGGATGCGCCCACTCAGCGTAAATGTGGGGGAAAATTAAACTTCTTCCACAATACACTGTGCCTTTGTGAGGCGGCAACTCTATGAACATGAGGCCACACGCTCCAAACACTTCTGTGTAGCTGCCCTAGCTTGAATGTCACAGTTAGATCCCAACTGCCCTTCTGACGTGAATGAAAACAATAAGGTTAACAATGATATGTATCTCACTATTTTGGAGCTGTGTAATGACGCTTTGCTGTGGGTTTTGGAGCCAGATCAATCTCCCCTGCTAAACTGGATGAGATTGGACCGTTTGAACCACAGAGGATGACGGGTATTTTTGGTGCACTTTTCTCTAATGACAGGGCAGCAGAGTGGGTGGAGGGGGAATAAAGTGGGTAAATTTAGCACACTGTTAGGACTACTATTGCTCAGAGAGGCGGTTATATACCTCCAGAGCAAAAACTATTCCCCTCTTCCTTTTTAACGTGACAGTACAGTACACAGAGTTATTCCAGCAGTTCAGCAGACTCAGATTGTTGGTGACATTTCACTTTTTATAAGTGTCAGCAGATAAAGTGGCTCTGAGAGCGACATGGCTACAGAATCTCTTTGGGCTCCTTCATTATGTCTAAGAAACTAGGGGTTTGTATCCTCACCTTTCTGGGATATCGTTTAATCTTACTGGGTACAGTAAAGACAGATCAGATGAGTGTTAGCTCTCAGAAGTTACTATAAGACAATATAGGATAAGCCTAATTCATCTTTCTGTAAGCTTAGTTTCTTGTGTGGGTCTCAAGACAAAAAAGGAGGTGGCAACATTTCTGGCAATAAAAATAATGTTACCTGTGACAAATATGGAGAAACTGGAATTCATTATTGCGGATATTATGGAAGGCTTTATGAAATATGTGGCTTATGCTTTATGATACTAGTATATTTCGTTTAATAGTGAATCATGAGACACAGAGAAATATTAAAAAGCGATAAAAAGCAATATTATTTATATTATGACACCTACGAACAGGACTAACTAAATGAAAACTATATTTAGGTATTACCAAGTAAGAAACCAGGAAAGAAATATTTACCCCACTGTACTTGGCTGTGTGTGATTTGAAAAGTACATCTTAATTACTTTAATTTTCCATGTTCATCATTTTAATATGAAAAGGTAAAGATATACTCACATCACCAGCAGCAAGCAGGGCACCGTTGGCCTCCGCCATGTTCATGTAGTTGTTGTTGTTCTGGAACTGCGAATGAAGACAAAAAACACTATCAGCTTGCTAGTGTCAAGATAACATCCAGTGTAACTCGAGCTCTCCCTTTCATAATGGACACCTGTCACTCAGACGGATTGTCACACTTGGCAGTGAATGTTTACACACTGGGTTAACCCCTTTCTCCACTTACACAAGTGCATTCTGCCACTTTGCCATTATTGTGACATGACGAGAGGCATGTGAGAGGCCCAGGCCAATTCAAACCAGGGTAATGAGAATCTGGTCTGGCTATTCAGCTCTTATGGGATGGCAATTAAGGATATGTTTGCATCACAAAGCCAAGTATCAAGATGTGGTGGCAGGTTATTAACTTTAAATAACCTATGGGAGAGTGGTGATACTGAGGGAAATAAGGAGGTCGAGAGTGTTTTTAATATGGGAGGAGTACATTTTTGGTTAATGGGAGCTGGTTTAAACAATTTATTACATCAGCATATTTTTTGCATGTATCCATGCTTATGAATAATCTCATTTGCAATCATTGTCTTTGCTGGTTAATATCAGAGTAGGTCTCAGAGTAATGATGGTGGTGCCACACTGTGAAGACACTTAAGTGTTTAAGACAGTTGATAAGCTATTAAAACCATGTACTTTGGTAAGAAATAACATGTTTTCACAACATCCCCCCGTCTCTCCCAACCCACACATAGCCTGCTGGCAAAATGGCAGCCACTTCCTTTCTTCGGAGACACAACCATGCTGACAGGTAGGAACAATAGGACATAGAATGAAGAATTATGGGCTAGCAGCTGGGCCCAGGAGCACAATGCACCTCACTGTGAGTGAGTAGTGCAGACCCAGCCTACACGGCTCGGAGGAGAAAGAAGCACAGCGCGTTGCGTTTTCATGAGGTTCCACTGAGAACACTCTCCCTATTTTCAACAAAGCTCTGCAGTAATCTCTTTTGTGTGTTTATTACAAAGTCACTCTCTTAAAACATTATGAGTGACGACGAACTCCAATAGACATACAGAGAGAGAGACAGAGAGAGAGAGAGAGAGAGAGAGAAAGAAATGGCTTCTTATCTTAGTAGAAGCCAAACAATAGTGGAAACAAATTAAGATCAGAGAGAACTGAGAAGTGCATTAATATATTTTCTAGCCTTTTGTGTTTTTTTCTACTCTCCTATTCTTCTGAGTGGTTAGTATGCGAATGTAATTACCGAAAGAACTGCTGCTAATCAACTGCGAATGGTATCCATTAATTAGTCTATGCCCTGGAGAGAGAGTGGGGAATCAGCAGCAATGTTAACAGTGTTATGCACCAATGAGAAAGGGAGCCACAAGCTCTGCTAGCAGTTGCTGAAGCAGGTGGTTTGCACTTTCTAGGCCTCCAGTGCCATCTTACCTGGAGCTGCCCCACTAAACTATATCTGACTCAAACAACGGGGTTCACATGTTTGCTTATAAGAAAGGTGCACACCAAGGTCTACATGCTTCAAGTGAGAAACATCTGTCAATAGGTAGTACCTTCCTCACTTCCCAGCTGTGTGTAAGTTTGAGACATGACATGGCTGGGTTACGTCAGCCACTCACTTGTAATTAACCTTATGCTGGGCTTATCTTGGAAGTGTTACTCCTTCCCCTTCTTCTTTTAGATAACAAATTGAAGTCTCAGAGATATCCCCCTCTCTATTCAAGCACTAGGAACATTGTTCTGATTGTAGGGGGAGATAGTGCAATGCTGTTTCTGTTTCTTCTGTCCCTGTGTCTCCCTGGATGTAAATACGATTTTCAAGAGTGAGCATATAATTGCACTTCATTATGAATAGTTCCCTGACAATACAGGCAGATCTGAAATCTTAACACTACTTTTAATATACTTTTCAGCCTGTTGCATGGGAGGAAGCGCACTGTGAAAGTTACGCAGGGTAGCTTTGTCTCAGATTCGGCGTAAATGTCTTGGTGGTATTAATAGTCACACATTTTCAACTCAATTACTTGCCATATTACGCACCACTGGCTAATGTGGATGACAATTTCACGAACATGTAAGTGTTTACACGTCAGGAAGCCATGTGTCATTAAAATAAACACCACACAAAGAGGTACGGTTGAATTACATACTGTAAGCGCAGACCTTGATCTGGATCACATTAGCTTCATTAGAGAAAACACAATCAAGTTAAGTCCAAGTGCTAATTAGTGGTGTGAAATTCCCTGGGCTCTGTCTATGTGAGTCACATTTTATTGTGTTTCCAGGGGCCTTTAAGAGCAGTTCCAAATGTCCTCAGAGAACTGTGACTAACATCCCAAGAAATGTCCCCAGCCACCGGTATCAATCTTCACCATTAAAAGCTGTACCATGTCTTGGTGCAGCCCAGGCCAGAGGCCTCGGTGGACAACCAGCGCAGGGATATTGTTATTGTTATTCCCAATTCATTTTTTGGGTGGGTGGAGGGAAGGGGAGGGGGCATTTGGTGCTCATGTTCGCGGCAGTGCCGATTGAGTCAAATGCCAGATGAAATTAAGTGTGATTGGAAGGACCACGCAGCTGACGGTAAGGGACCGCAGTAAAATGGGTCAGCACAGACAATGAAGGCTCTGTAATTAAAATGATGTGACGAGCTAGAAGAGAGCTGCAGCGGCCATGAAAGAGGCAAAACAACCGCATGTGTATGCACGGAAAGGCACTTTCAAAACAAAGATGTACATAAATGAAAAGTTTGGGAAATTTAAAGATTGTATTCACTTGTTTTTTGTGAAATAGCTGTTCCTAATAGCACAATAAACTTGCTTTGAATGTCTAGCACCAACCCGGGGAGGGATGTTACATGCATTGAAAAAAAGCTTTTCCAAAAAAAAAAATCACCCATGTACTTCTTGTGCTTTTCCTCCTCTGGCAGAAGGGAACCATAGGGAAGCCATAGGAGAAAAAAAAACAACTTTAAAATAGCTGTGGGGAAGGAGGCTTTTATTAACAGAGTGAATTCACGGTTAAAGGTGCTCTGTAATATGAGTCAGGCATGGCTACATGGCAGAGCAAACACTGGGCACTCAGTGTTTTTATTTCTCCTTCTGCACCACTAGCACATTTCTTCAATAACTGTTTAACAGGAGAGAATTAAGAGCTTACATAGACCCTGATCCTAACGTGAAAAGACTCCACTGTCTGCATGATCGCAGGCAGACAGAAAACCAAGCACCCTCGCAGTGAATGGGATGAATATGAATTTCTCTGTTTTGCTGTAAATGCACAGTACTGCCATTCTTTTCCGTCTGTCTATGTCAAGATAATCCTTTAAGGATATTCTTTGTGTCATAGGGAGTTATTCATGATCAGACAAAACAGTTACTATCAGAATTTAAATCATAAACATCAGCATGCATACTGCACACCTTTTACTTTTTGGACCAAAACCAGTGTAATTTTGACAGTTGATTTTTTTCCCCACCTTTTAAATCCCAGAGCAGGAATATTTGTATGAAAGAATGTCCAGTGGGAAATAAGATGTTTTACAGCTATTATAGCAAACAAAATTATTTCAACCTCGGGGCGAACACAATATTGCACCAACATGACCCCATCTCACCCCCAATATGATGGAGTAACCACACAGATCCTATCAGTAAACATGAACTGGATGACCAAGATCCACAGAATACACGCCTGAAGAGCCTCTGATAGCACAGCTGCCATCTCTGCATGCATACAAATAGAAAAACACGCACTGGCCAATACCTTCTCATCTGAACATCAAATACAGATTTTTCAATGGTCATTGAATAATAAAGGATGACTGAGAAAGATGTGTAGGACAGCTGTTTTCCATTAAAAAACTTCAAGAACAAAAACTGAGCTTTCATTAAATCTGCATTTTCAAACCAGCTTCAGCAGTCTGCTTCTCAGTTTTACAGTGCAATCAAAAAGTCACAACATCAGTGCTGTCTGTCAGCAGGTAAGCAAATTGGACACATTCTTCCTCCCCACTGAAAACCACCAAACTAATTCAATCAAGAGCCCAAGCTTTTCCAGAAACATATCAACTGCTGACAAGCGATTTTTACAGTTCAGCTTGAGCTCAGTAATCACAGCCTAGCATGTGTTCTGTGGAACATGACACTTGTGCTAATATGTTCTCCAGTGGTCTCCATAAAAGACAGAGAAAACACCACAGTTAAAACTCAACCTCCAATCCAGAGAAACCCATGGTAATTTGCTATGTATTATTTTATTCAATTTCCTTTAAAGCTCGGCCTACCGCCAAGTTTGAGCCTCTTATTCAGTGCGGCGAATTGGAGACTCAAAAGAGCAGCACCGTTTCCTTTCCTGCAATCCTGGTCGGGCTCCGTTGTCTCCTCTAGGGAAAGTTATCTTCTGATTCCCGAGGTCCTCCTCACAAAATACATGCTCATTTACAACCCAATTCAGCATAAACACTCTGCAGCTGCTTCTCTGGTGCTCACGAGGCCTATTCACGCCCAGCAGGCCACCATGCATGCAGTGCCAAGCTGACATACTGTATATAGATATATTTCCTCCTATGTGTGCAGCAGTCAATTTTTCTAAAGCGACTCCACAAAACAGCATGTCCACACAGCCAGCTCACAAGCTGTGTTCTGATCTGCAGGCCGAATCGATTGGTAATTCAGTTTAAAGCTGAAATCATTACTCCCCTAGCCCAGCACTGTCTTCCACTATTAGCACTGCAAGTCCTCAACTACACGAGGTAGCACTGAATGGAAGTTTGTTGTAAGCATTTCATCCTGCCTCTGTCTCTCAGTGTGAGTACTATCACAGCAGAGAGGTGAGTCCAGCATGAGAAAAAAAAATGGAGGTCTTATCTGAGATCCGAATCAAGCTGATGACAGTTTTGTTCAGGCTGTGTGCTGATTATCTCCCTTCTCACACCACACTGACCGCTGTGGCCTGAGCTAGTGTCATCACAGTTTGTTTTGCTTTAGTAAATTTGGACCTGGAGGCACAGTTTGAACCCTTGCTGGGATATCTAACCTGCCACGAAAGACTATGTTCCCTGTTACACTCCCTTTATTCAGTGTTTTATTTGACATTCAGGTATCTATACTGACTGAAATCTGGTGTGTTCTTTAAACTCATGGGAATCAAATTTAAATCGTAAATTAAAGATGGAGCGAGTCATGAATAAACCCAAAAGCAGAGTTTCTGTTCCTCAAATGACTCTACATGGTACAGGAACATTACCACTGTGTCACGGGCCATGAAAGTAAGTTTGCATATCCAACCAAAACGACAAGCTTAACTATCAAAATAAAGGAAAAACTTTAAGCGATTTCACAGCTCGGCAAATACGTATTATGTTTTTTCAAGCTTCCCAGTCATTATGGCGGTGTTGAAAGACAGTAAAAGGCGAGCTATAGTTTGTGCGTTCAGCATATTCCTTGGGGCTAAATTTACATTCAGCACAGACGCGGTGTACACGAGTGATAACATGGAGACGCAAGCACACCAGGGTGAACAGTGTTTCTAAGA
This sequence comes from Scomber japonicus, assembly GCF_027409825.1. Lineage (NCBI taxonomy): Eukaryota > Metazoa > Chordata > Actinopteri > Scombriformes > Scombridae > Scomber > Scomber japonicus. The sequence goes on from NC_070578.1 coordinate 12,150,660, forward strand.
TCTTTGCATTTCTTTTAAAGTTTTTGAGAATGAGATTAGTAGAGTTTATTGCATTAGTTCAGACATTGGTGCACAGAAAATTACATTTCTCACACACTGTATTGTTGGGAGTCTTATACAACAAGCAAGTTAAAAATGCCAACCTCCACACCTGCTTGACCACAGTAATGTCATGGTGCCTAAACCGTGTTAGCTTTTGCTACATCCTCAGCATCGCTATAACTCCATTTTGTGTGCCAGTGTTGATTTTAAGAGTAAACAGTGACAACACAGTAAAACATTAACACCATAGTTTTGCAGCATACAGTAGCCACATCCAACGCCACCATGTTACACAATGAAACTAAAATACACTGAGGTTCACCATAGCTACTGTTTTCTTTGAGGCCTAAGACTTGCAAATGCTGCCAAGACAAAGATGATCTAAGCATTTGTCATAATGGACCCATAGCCTGAGCCCAGTAGTCTCAACACTATGCAGGTCAACATCCAACATCCCTCTTTTTTTTCCTAGCTGTTGAGTCTGCTCTGTACTCTCAAGAGCAAATCCTAAAAGAAAGCGCAAGCTAAATGGGGTTCCATCTTTGATCTGGCGGGGTGCAAAGCCATTGGCCCACAGCCACAAAGGAGCTTAGGCGATGGAGAGGGCCTCAGAAACATGGTGTAGCTTTCTCACAATGGCTGCTGTTGCATGGACACACAGCTCTTGAGGAAGAAACATGAGAGAGGCTTGGCTTGGTGGTGTTGTCTTGCTTTTACTGCTAAGCCATGTCTCAAGGCTGTTTACTCTCAGCAGCTTTGAAGCAACTCCAACTCAAGATGGTATCAGAGGTGTGGATTTTAACCGAGCTCGCTTTGCTGTGCTTGCCATTCTTCCACTACAGAGCAGAAGGGTGCTGTGGGGTTAAGGAGGCTAATAACTGAAAATTATATGGTTAAATGTCATACAGGAGAGGAACAGCTTCCTGCCGCTGGAAATCGGTTTGTTTTTGGCGGCACTAACGGTGACTGTTGTGCTACTTCTCTCGGTTTGTTGGATGGATGGCTATGAGCTCTGGGACATGGATTCACATAAAGCTCTATTTAAAGCTGCTAGGAGTGAAGTCCTCTTTTATTGCTCTAGCAGCACAGACGCATTTTTCTATTCCCAGTGTGCCGTTACTGGCTAATACACTCATTATAACCGGCTTTGGGAGTGTGCAAAGTCAAGAGCTTTTAGAGATGGACTCAACACAATTTACTATTTCCTATTAAGTTATGGCAGAGGAAGTATTATAAATAAAATATTTGATTTTATAATTAAAAACAACCCATATTATGTTGCCCATTTATAGTACAAAACAAAATCCCAGTGTACTAAAAGTAATAACATTAAGATAAGATACATTAAGATAGTCAGCCCAGTAAAAGCCTTAATACACAGTAAAGTATCCTTTTGAATGGCGTTGCCCAGTGGCTAGCTTGGTTCAATCTTATCTGAGATGAATTAACATTAACTTCCAGAAATAAACAGTCTGTAAAATGAAGGATACTGTTTCTAGGGCCTAAAGAAATTATTAAAACCACTGAAAAATAGTTACAAAAATACTTTTTAAAAATGAATTTTCATTTGTAGCTATGTGCACAGTCAGTTGAATGTTTAGCCAAACATCTTTGCCTTTTCTTTTCAGTGTGCACTGTGACAATACTTTCCAAGTTGGTGTGCAACCTGTGTCTTTTCTGTTATTCCTAACATAAACCCACAGTAAGCACAAACCGACCAGTTGTTCAATCTCTATAAATCTGAAAAACACAAACTGCTGAGCGGTGACTCATATATCAGTCTATTATATACTACAGGGCTGACTGTATTAAACAAATGGCTAGGCCTGCAGCTGGAAAAGAGAGGCAATATAGAGAGAGCAGAGGTTATTGTCTAATTTAAATCTTGGCTGCTTTCCCAGAGCTGTACCACATTCCAATTTGTGGCTGTGTTGCTTGGCGCTACTGACAGAGGTCCGGCTGCAAATACTCTCTAGCTCCTCTCCAGAAATGTGTCTCCAAACTGACAATCAACAAGTTGGCAGAGATTAACGGAATGACTGGGGCAAATTAGGCGAAATAATGAAAATGCACAGATATGGATGTTACTTTGTTGTTCCTGCACAAGCCTTTTATTCCTCCCACTGTGGTTGCAATGATGTATCATAATGACTTGATGTGCAACAACACAGCCTCATAAAAGAAAGCCAATGCATTGCTTCTGTAATGTCTTTAGGTTCCATAATGAAACAGCAGCTGGAAAAGACATCTGTGAACACATACTAGTTACAGAATGGTTGAGCAGGCTCTTAGAAGCAATTAGCTATTTCAAGCATTTTTTCCTTGCCATACTATTGTCCGTTTATATGGTAGATTGACAGCACACCAGGACATCATTAGCAAACCTGACGGCTGTTGAGTCGCAGACATTGTTTTTCTTGTGACAGGAACCATCAGGCTAAGTGCCTCGCTAATGTTTTTAACAGTATTTAAACTCAAAATGTCACTCTAACATTTCCTACTTCAAAAGCAGAGCAAAATTAAGATACCAGCTTTGAATAATTACAAACACTAAGCTTCAGCTTTGATTCCATATCATTGCACTGACATTTAAAGAGATTCAGAACAAAGATACTCTACACATCTTTTAGTCATAACGCAAAAATGATTCCTCTCCTCTGTGTAAAATGACAGGTTGGAGATGAAAGGCACAGAGAAACCTGGAGGTCTGCTGTGTATTGAAGCAGTGCTTTTTAAAAGAGAACAAGATACGTTAGCAAAGTGCTCATAGGTGGTAAAAAGTGAGAGGTTTTTGCAAAGATTTTCTTTTGTTGATGATACCTGTCAGTGTGTGACCAATCAAAATGCCACCATTTTCTCCAGGAGTCAATTTCCCTATTGATCGTATCACACAAAATAGTGAAAATCCATTCCAGTCATTTCAGCTTGTCACACAAACCTTACACTGGCATGCACAGAATAAACAAACTGAAATTACAAAAATAGTGAATATAAATTAAAATTATTTGCAGAGCCATTAGTCATGTAGATGTAACTACAAATATTCTTGAGTATACAAGCAAACAAGCCTGAATCTGTCTTTTTATAATTGAAAATAATCAATTACATCGTATGTACAACCCCCCTTTACAGCTGTATTGATTTCCTCTTCTGACCACTGTTCGCTTCAGAGCACACCCCCCCCCCGCCCCCCATTTCTCCACTGCAGGCGGCTAAAAAAGGGGTCACTGAAAAAAAGGGGTTTTCTGTATTTGAGCCTTGACCTCTATTTTAAGACTTTGCGGTGAGTTTCTCTGCTAAAATAAATGAGAGAAGGGCACAATTTGCTTTGCACTCACACCTTCTTCTGCACATGTTCTGCCATCACTCTTCATTTGTCTTCATTAGGCTCGTGTTTGACCCGCTTCTCCAATTGTCTGTGAGTATATATATATATATATATATATATATATATATATATATATATATAAAGCCAGCGAGCATCAGAGCGTGTGATATCATAACCCAGATCTCCTGCTGTCCATATGCAGAGAGGGGAGGTACACAAAGCAAAGGATTACAAATGATTTCAAACTGAACTGCTAATCAACCATTTAAACTGACTAGATATTATATGTCAATAGATTTAAACCAGGAGTGTTTATTTAGAGCAATAAATGTAGATGTAGAGTTTTAATTTAACAGTAGCTTTTTAAAGACTAGAATACATGTGAGAGGTTTTCCCACGTTGGTTAGGTGCATTCAGTCAATAAACCCTGAAATACAAATGTCACTAATCTAATTTATCAAAACATAAACAAACCCTGTCATGAGTAAATCAGTTATTTCAACAGGGGGCGCCATGCTGGAAATACTACCAGCAGCTTTAAGTTCGAGTGAGAAACAGAATTCCCACTGTCAACTTGTCATCAGCTAATTTACCTGGAGCCAGAGGGGGAGATTCACCGGACACATAGGGAGAGTTAATCTCTTCATTCATCTTCGCTAAAGAGATCGACCCAATTAGCTTGCCACATTGACTGACAGCCCTTGTGTTTGCTTTTTTCCCTTCGACTTTTTCCCCCTTCTTAAATCAGTAGTTATGCAGTTTATGCTGGCTCTGGCTGAAGGACTCTAAAAATTATTTGAGGGTATAGTACAACAGTGAAATAATCATGATGTCTTTATTCAAATCTGTCCAGTCTGAAATATTCACCACTGCAATTTGCTGTGACTGATTAGCCAGTGGAAGGGTTGCTTGGGGATAGCTCTCCAGAGCTCTGTAATTGAGCGGATTTGACTTGGGAGAGGTTTTTTCTGCTGATAACTACACACATTCCCTTTTTAATGTACTTTTCTTTTTTTAGCTGCTCCTAAGAGCCAGTGCACATCAGAATTATGACGCTTGCAGAAACAGCAGTATGTAGGACAGTTTATATTCTGATTGCCGTCCCTAGAAAATGTGACTGTGTTGTGTTTCATCGGAAGATTTAGCCCAGGATCCCTGGCCGTGGCCCAGAGACCAGTCAGGGTTGGTTGGCCTGGTCATTTCAGAGTTGTCAGATCTAGCAATTCAAAGATCAGAGACAACAATAGCCCTAAGGACTACTGCCGTGGCCTCTGACATTCTACAATACACAGAATATAGAGAAAGTTCATACAAATAGTCTGTGTGCCACTACTAATGTTGTACTATAAAATATGAAGTCTTTAAAATGCTACATAGGCATTTGCAAAGAATATTTCATGAATTTAATTATTTGGCATCTATTTGATCTACACATTCTTGTATTTTGCCAAACAAAGCCACCTATTATCTTAAAAGCTAATTTATTTTGCTCTAGCCATATGGGGTCTTATTACTTTAAATTGCTGAGGGAACCTTTTTCAATCTCTCTTGAGGTATAGCTCACATTGCACATGTCACATCAAATCTACTGTATATTGGCTAAGTGATGACCTGTGACAATATTTCAAAAGTATGGCTATATTCTGTTGCTGGCACATACATGTGAGGGATTGCAAGGCTTAACAGGGGATGATAAACAGTGCACTGAAAAGGGTAAGCCATCAAATAATGTCTAATAATGAGCTGTTTCATTATAATCCTGTATGGGTAATTATGAGATTAATATGTCAGTCCTGGTTTTGGCAGGTTCTGCAGCCAGGAACGGCTATATTTACCACAGTCCATGTGCCACAATGCTCTGAAAACAGCTTTCTTTCGCATTAAATCTCATTTATATTAAACAGAAAAAAAGAAGAGATGCTGTTATTCTTTTCCAAAACACACCACTAATGCTCTGGGGCATGATTTGTCATTGTTATTCAGTGCTCGCTCACCTACACTTAAAACATGATCCTTCTGGATTTTAATTAAGCACCAAGGTACCTCCCAGGGGGTTCTGGCTTGGCAAAGGAAACTACTTTGATTTATGTACTACTTTGTTGTTTCTGCTTGAAGCTTGCCTGTTATGAGAGACTGTGGTGATGAATGAAAGAACTGGGCAATTATTCTTATTTGTTAATTAGTTTCTGTAAGGCATGTATTCTCCTGAAAATATCAATACACACCAATAATGAAGCCAAACATAGAACTGTCTCTTTACATGTCATCTCTACTGCAAAACCATCAAACACAAACCACTGGCTTTGCCCAGACCGGGAATCTTACTGTAAACTAGGTGCATGTTCATACATGTTCAGGTACATTTGTTGACAATTCACTGCTCAATTTACTCAAGCTGATAGGATTTTCTCTCAATATGTTCAGCATGCCAACAGGATAGAAATCAGCCCTTGGCTGCAATTGGGTGCATTTACGTTTTTAGTTCTTGTTCTGAACATGTATAATGATGTACATTGTCCCTGTGGAGAAATAAATAAATACATACACAAAAGGATACTACATCTGTTTAGCAGTTCTGTGCAACCTCTATGCAGCAGAAAATAGCACAAATCAGCAAAATACTTAAAAGACTAAAGAGTTCTATTTTGCAACTAATTGTATTTGAACACAATTTACTGAGAGTTGAATGAGAAATTATTGATGAGAACACTAACCCTAACCCAACACAATTCCATTAGCAAACGTTCACATATTTGTCAGTTTGCCCCTCAGATATATGAGAGAGTATAATAACAGAACTGGTAAGAGGAAATGCATTGTTTCTGGTTAAATGTATGAGTGCCATTAGATTCATAAGAATAAAATTAAAAATATGTCATTATCTCAGAAAACCTCCTTTTTTGTCACTTTTCATAAAGATGAACAGGCAGTGTTTCACATGTACTTTGACATCCAACACTTGCTAGCCAAACCTAATATTGTTGTTTTTCTTTCTAAATAGTTATTACTTGGTAATCATATAACATGAATAGCAGCCAGTTTTCAATATGAAACGTATTAATTGGAAAGACTATAATCCAGACTACCCAAGCGTACAATATGCAGCTGTGTTTGATAATAGGCCACATTTCCTGCAATGACAGATGACAAATCCTCTCAAGGGATGCAACATTGTTCAAATGATTATTTTTGTTACACAACCTGGTTTCAAATGCTTCATAGCTGTTAGTGTGTTTTTTTTCCATATCAGAACTGGAGTTTCTTTAACTCATTATAAGTTTATGTGGATGAGCAGCTGATTGATCATAATGTAAAATCATCATCATCTTGGCTTGCGGTACCACATGTGGTGGAGGACCTGTCTCATGATGAGAGCTGAAATAGAAGATGGTCAGCGACCTTAACGCCACAACAACAGCGTAAGAGAAAGACCTTGTACGAGGTCTGCTCTCCTAGATGCATATCAGAAGCTAATGGAGTCTCGAATCTACAGGGGTGCTGCGGGATCGCTACGATTAGCTCATGGAACTGCTGAAGGTCACCACTGCTGAGCTGAGCAGCCACAAGCCTTCATAAAACCATGCAGCGTATCATTATTTTCAAAGTGTTTCATTATGGACGGTTAACCTTGGATAACTCCGACCTAACACTTTAATCAGCTGCCTGTAATGCCTTTGAAACAGTGTAATCATTCAGCTTCTGTTCTTGTTTATCAGCGGGAGAGACACAAATGTACTGGTGCCTATTTTAAAAAAGAGAGAGATCCCTTTTCCTAGGCTGTGCGAGTTTTTTTTTTTTTAAAGTTACACTGGGAGTCAGAGCCAAAGATGAGGAACTAGATCGGTTTCCTTGGAAGGAATGTCATTTGAAAGAATTGTCAGTGGCAATCCAGTGAGGGAAATCCTGCCAATCCTGAAGCCTGCAGACCTTGATCTTGTTTCTACTTCTGCCATCCCACACTATGACCACATGCGAGAGTTCACGAGCCAGCAGAAACACACACATCACAATAAACAAGGACATGCTGTGAATGAGGCTCAGTTTCAACTCCTGAAATATCAGAAGTCGGCTCAAGAATTTCATGGACCCTATTCATAATCCCGAGTCGAGGTTTCAGGGACTGGACCCTTATTATGTGGCTGGAGCTTTTACTGAAGCAATGTCCATTGTTCCTTTTAATCATGTAACTGAATGAAAGCTGGATAGATTCATGAATACTGGAGGATTTTCATCAAACGGTAAATCTGACAAAGACTTCTCAAAGCAGTGATATTTCAGTGACATGTTGAGGGCTTTGATCATTCAAGTGAAGACAACTGTCGGGCAATTAATGCTCAAAGAATGATGTAAGAATGATGTCACAGTCATCATAAATACTGTTTCCTGAAAAACATATTCATATACAACAAATTTGTTCTGGCAAATATCTCCTGTGGGAAACAAAAATGCAGCCAAGAATGTGTTTCTTTGTTTTAAATATATTGGACGAAACAAACAAAACACATAAAAAGACAAACTAGGAATGAGTGATTATTTTAAATGAACTAACTACTTTAAGATGGATTCCTCCATCAGTACACTGTTTAGAGATCTTGCTATCATTCAAACTCAACATGAATAATGGCAAAAGGACATTTTTTAAAAGGAGAACATATTCTTATCAGTTACACACCTATTTAAAAGATCCAGTCTAACCGGCAGGGTGAGATGGCAGTTTTCCAATTCTAAGTGACTATTAAAGCTCATTTAGGAGGTGAAGCAGGTTTATAGGCAGCAGTATTATTGCTGTGGCAGTAACTGCAAAGACAGACGTTAATATTACCCTGCTGCCACAAACAGACATTATGTTTGAAGGGAGCGTTTGATAATCAGTGACAACAAAATGAAACCCATAGAAAACTCACCAGGGTGAACAGAAGCATGCAAAATGGAGACAAAACGGTAAACAAGATTATTTTTCTCACCTTACATCTGTCTCATTTTTTTAAATTAAAAATATTTTTGCCAAACAACTTATCATTAATTAATTTTATTATGTTACCTTCTGTTATTTTGTTACCTTGATGATGAAAAATAAAAAACAAATGTTAAAATTATTGCAATAGAAAAGGCTCCACTCCACAACATTTAACAAAGTGCTGCTGATGAACACATTATACTAAGGTTAGTCTTCCCCACACTGCTGCAGTGTGTTCCAACATGCTGTCTATTTGACCATTCAAAGTTTTACCCCCATTATTTAAGCTGTTTGTCCAACGGGTCTGAGGGGTATTTGCACACCTGCTACTATAGTCGCTCCTTTTACTGCAACCTGGTAACACGCTGCATTATGGGAATGTGTCATGGTGGTGGGGAGGGCAGGTGAAAGAGGGTGGATTAATCACACTGCGTAACATGTAATAGTACACACACCTGCCGCCCATACACTCTTAATGAGAGAGAAATTCTAACTCAGCTTGATACATGAACAACTGCTGGAACAGTGACTAATATTTCTATGTGTAGGCTGCTTTCCTTAGAATTGTCACAGCTAAATCAGGCCATAGAAAGAAATCCTGCACCCAGCCAACAATTCCTGTTTGGTTGACAGGAGTAATTTATCTGTTACAGGAATAATATCTCAATTTTGAAAATGCGATATTCTGCTTTTACCCAATTGGAAGCTGACTTAAAAGCAAATGGCAGGAACAGCTGGAGGAAAGAAGTCTAATATACAGATAGCAGCAGTGAATTCAACTGGACCAGCCTAAAAATATTACCCGTAACTGTTTGAGATGGAGGACATTCGTCAGTGGCCTATTCTCCTTGAAAAGAGCCAAGGGCTTAAGTCAAGCAAGTCAAGTTAAAAGGAAAACAGCTGAATGTTTTGATACAGTCTGTGAGCCCATTAAGAGAATTGGACATTAGATCTATGAAACATGGAATGACGGCCTCTCTGGAAAGCTTTAAAAATGAATGTGTCTTAACAGTGAGGCTAACCACTATAGGGACACAACACTTATTGAATCAGCCAACCAGAAGTGATTGACTGGTCCTTTTGAAAACTGCTTAATTCACGGTAAAAGCAGTTTCTGGGGGCACAGGGAGTTTTTCCTTTCCTTTTAATAAGTCAGCAAGGTTGAGGCTGTCAAAGATGTAGTGAGCCAAAAAACAGATTAAAACAGTTTATCATGGTGAAAAATATCTCTTGTGGGGCACAAAAGGGGCACAGTATTCACCAAAAAAAATGAGAGGACTCCTTCAAATGCCTACAGAAGGTTCATTTTACCTTTGAACTTACAAGATAAACAAACCCAAACAGCAGATTTAATATTTTTCATGTCAGTATATACAGCTTAGAGAAACTCTGGCTACTCGAGTGCTTGTCATACTTGAGTCAAGAGGTATCTCAGTCTTATCTAAAGATCATCAAATCCTCAAACCCTCTTGCTGACTTCTCTTCTTTTATAGGGACCTGCAAGTAAGGTTAACAACTTTCTCTTAGAAAAGTTCATTCTCTGTGTGGAAACATGACTTATGTGCTGTTTCTGGAGTGGACTTAGTTTGTGTGACTGAAATCACATTAAAATAAAAAAACAAAAAGAAAAAGAAAAAAAAAAAGAATTCAGTTTAAATACGTTTTTGTTCTGTCACACAACTTTGCAATTAAACGAATGAGGTTGTACATGGTTTAATCATCATCAAAATAAATTAAACATTAGAATTATTACTGTGTCAGGTTCATTTGCACTGTAATGAGGCATCAAATAATTATATATTTTGGAGAAAAGAAATCATAAAGCAAGGAGCAATTTTCATTTGTGCAACAGATTGCAGTGTACTGCATAAACTCACTACTGTGAATCTGATGAAATAGCTATTAAAGCAATCTGGAAGAAAACTTATGGTTTGATATTAAAATCTTCATTAACTCAAGTAAACCATTTACAGTGCATTTAAATAACAACACTAAACGCTACAGCTCCTCTTTTATGACTTTGCGTGTCAAAATAAACTATTTTTCCTCAGGCACTTACAAGGTTTGATGGATGGGGTAGCGATGTTGTATTCATGATCAAGCTCCAATAACAAAAGCTTGTGCATTCATCCTCTTTGTATCACTAAAAGAGGTGTTTTTTGAAACAGTCACGTAGCTACAAATAGCCCAAAAGAAGCGGGATGTTTTGTTCAGTGTGGACCTGTAAACCTCTGAGGGGAATAGCACTGCCAGAGGTTATGCTGAAGGAAAAAAGAATAAAGTATGCACACATGGTAGCCTACTGTATAAAGACATACAACATGTAAGCAGAGATTGTTTACTGGCTTTACATGGTCATGGGATCATAACCTAGGGCATAGGACAACACCAACATATGCTCTGTCTACAGCTATGACAGAATGACACATGATGCCCTTTTACTCCACAGCCCACAGGAAGAGAAACAGTTTTAAGAGTGTGAGGTCTGCCTAAATGAACCACGCTGAGTAATGCACAAGGAGATGTAATGAAGTGGATTTATGAGCAGTGATGGCAGGATTAGAGAGGGTCTTTACGAGTGCTGATCTGGGTAATGGTCTATGTCTGTCTAAGATTTCAGAGCCTTTGTCATATCCACCTCATAAACAAAGCAGACAACCTGGTCTTAGGTTTCCCATAGGCTCACACTGTTGGTTCAAATCAACACATTACACAGGTAAAACAAGCAGAAATGAGTTAAATTTGGAGGGGCTTGGAGTTGGTACGCGCACGTGCATGCATGCCGTATGTCAACGTCTCAGCGTGATCAACAAAGTAAAGAGAGTGACAGCTGTGAAAATGCACTGCCACAGCAATCAGAAACTATCAGGCTCATGGTTTAATATGAAGCAGTTACAGCTCTGGTGCAGATATCTTCTTCACAAACAATCACTGTGAACCCCTTAAAGGCATAAACATATAGTTTCCAGCAATGTGACTCGATCTCTCTCTTGTATTATCAAACAAACAGTCATCAACTGTGTTAAGCAGACAGCCATGCTACGACATCATGCAGGAAATGGGAGAAGTGTGCATTAACAAAATGTGAACATCTGCTCTGTGTAGGCATACGTGTACCATGGCAGATCACAGAACAGTCAGACAGAGCAGTCATTCTTAGTGGCAGGAACTCCAAGTATAGTGTGTCTTGGAGGAGGCAGACTAAAAATAACACTCTAATCTCAGTGGGAAAATTAGGTGTTTAATAAATCTGTTGAACTACATCTCCTGACAAGCTACAATTAAAAGACTCAGCAAAACACATCAGCTATTCGCTTCTTGTGACATTTTCACATTTAACATGTACCTTGGAGCCATATCCATCAACTGTTGAGCTTGACAAAGCAGACAGCCTCTGAGGTTATACTCACCCCCACCTAACACACACACACACACACATTTAAAGTAGTGTTTGGATATGTTTAGAATGTGTGTGATGAAATGGCACCAGCTGTGTACACTGGAGAGATGCACAAGGCCCCCTGGTTGAGCAGAGTGTTAACCCCTTCCCTACCGATAAAGCAGCAGGGACGGCAGAGACAAAAGAAGCCTGGCCCACTGTGGCATGGACACAATGAAAGGTTACTGCCTAGAGAGTTTAGAGCTGAGAAAGTACAGTAATTCACTTCCCCCAGTTCCTTCAGTCTTTGTTACTTTTGCTTTCCTTACATATGCATGGGTCAGTAGCAGCCACATCAACCATGAGCAGGCTTCTGTTTCACCTACAGTGCATTTTACAGGCTCAATAAAATCTGCTGATAATTGCAGCTGCAGCCCTTCATCATCATGTCAAGTCTCACAATCTGAAGAACTTCCTAATCATTGTCTCCACAGCAGTTAGACTTCCATATCATAGGTGAGTGGATAACAAAATACAGAGTAGCTATACATTCTCCAGAGTGCTTCAAAAGTACATTATGTGCAGCAGTAGATTTGTCATCGAGTGACTTTTGTTGTATTACAGCCAAAAGAAGCTGTCAGTTTAGAAGTTTGATGACTTCTCCTTGCTTTTGTTTCACTATAAACAAAAGTCAAATGTTGCCTTCACAGCTTTCAACACCACTAGGTTATTTGTTTAGGTTATATTTTAGTTAGCACATTTTCCTCTACATGTGCTCTGAAGTTACCTATCAATATATTTGTCCATACGTCTCATTATGCATTAGTGTAGAACTGCAATGATTAGTCAATCAACAGAAAATTGATTACCAATTATTTTGATAATCTATTAATTTATTGTGAGTATTTTTTTTAAGAAAAAATGCCAAAGGTCAATTTCCACTATCTTAAATGTGAACATTTTCTGGTTTATTTAGTCCTCTGTGACAGTAAACAGATAGTCTTTGGGTTGTGGGTTGTTAGTCAAGACACAACAAGACATTTGAGGTTGCATCTTGGACTTTGAGAAACAGTGGTCAACATTGTTCACAATCTTCTTACATTTGATATACCAATTGATTAATTGAGAAAATAATCAACATATTAATTGATACTTAAACAAAAAAAAGAAAAAAAGAAGTCAGTTGCAGCTCGATATTAATTCTTGACAACAACAATTACAATGTCTTGGTGGTGCTGGAATTAGCTTTTCAAATAAACTTAAACGTTAGCACCAGTGCAGGTGAAGAGTTTGTATAAACATCTGTTGGTAATTTCAGTCTCTGTGTGCCAGGAGGTAATGAAAGCCTACAATAAATGGATACTGTATCTGAAACATTATTAAACCTTACACCAAAAAAAGACCAGATGTCCATAAATATGGGGATAACACTGGGTCCCTTTCATGAAACCATTAAAGTCAATCATATTTGACTTTTATAAATACCAAAACCAATCAAATCCAAACAGCTCCCTGTCTTTGGTTAACACAGTGCATGACTGAAGAGCTTGTCCAGAAACAACACATAACTTTTAACTGTATCACATCACTGACATTACCAAAATGAAACATTAGACAAATAAGAATTAGATGCATAAATACAAACACCCATGTATTCATTTAACGTTGTCCAAGGCTCTTAGAAACATTACTGACTACAACCAGGTGTTCTCAACACAAGCCGAAGAGATAATAAAACCAAGAGTCGTTATCTCAGTTAAATTGAAAACAATGCAACTGCTCAGTTCTCAAAGTAACAAGCAATCAGTGAAGTAAAGGGGCCTTGGCAGGTTAATGCCCTTGGGCATAGCTGATCCGTGCTCAACCTCAAGTCAAGGCAGTTTAAAAGAAACGGACCCTGCTGTGACAGCCATGTCGCACACCTGAACACTCTGCACTGCATGTTTACAAGTGAAATCACAGTAATACACCTATACATCTTACAAGGCAGTGTTGATAAAAGGAGCACCACATTATAGCAGGTAATTTTTCTTGCTTAATATATTTTACAAGCATTATTCGGCTGTGTGAAGTTTCTCTTCAGCACCGCTGTGTCTTCTTCATCTCGGTGCCAAAAAACAGGAAGCTTCATTAGTCATGACTGCAGCACCTAATTAAGTCTGTGCCACTCGTTTGGATTTTTCTGTAAATTTAAAAGAATCTCTGATGTTTCAAAGTGCCTCTGGGTCCTTCTGCCTCTGTTGTCATTAAAATTGAACATTTCCTGTGCCAGCCTTTTGAGAGGGTATTGCCTGATTCAAATAAAAACTGTGAATCAAGTGAAAGTTTTCCTGTTTGTAAAGATGCTGTGACAGCTTATAAATAGATTAAAGAAGTAATACTTTAGTTCTGTCTTACTTGTAAGCATGACACATCTTTTGGATGACTAACTGCTCTGCATTGTGCTACCTTTCAGCGAGTTGATTCAAATAAATTTGAGGCTTATTTGAAAGATGCACGCAAAAGAGTCTATTTGTTGGCCATGGAAAGGCATTGTAATTAGCATGAAATGCATGCTTTGTGCTCGATCTCTCTCCCTCTCCAACATAGCTGGTAGATACTGGATAAGCACCTTCGCAAAACCCTCCCTCTCGCGCCCTGCCTCCTTTTGCATTGTAGCCAATTACTGTTACAGATGGAAAATTTCACTTGACCTGGGGAATTTATGAGCAGGAATAAAATCGCACTTCAACTCTTACACCAATTCAAAGCAATGTAGTTAAAATTTCTCAAGGCTGATGAAGACATGATGAAATTGGGCACATATGACAACTTGGCCACATGACAAAGAGCTGATGAAACAGTGAGACAAACCTGGTAACTGTTTTGAGCAGCATCAGATTGCAAGGGCAAATAGGGTGTGTGTGTGCGTGTGTGTGTGTGTGTGTGTGTGAGGGGTGTAGGGGGTACCGTTGTTTAGACTTTATAAAAACAGCATGTAGCAGTTGTGTGATTCTTTCTGTCACAGTGATGTTCCCTCTTGCCAGAGAAAAAAGGAGTCAAACTGTTGATGGATCTAAGGGTCCAATAGTTCAAGTGTTACATCACTGACAACATATCACAAACCATCGACTGTGCTTTATATGACTTCTGCCCCATGTTAGGGAGTTAATAAACTTGTCATACCTCAGGAATGTTAACATTCGCAACTTAGAAACTGGGCTGGGAAGCGAATAAAACAACTTATAAACGATATTAAGTTGGGGTTTAACGGAGCCGAAACCGAGTCTGAAACCATGACACAAACATCCATGGTCTCAAGAATCGGTCCCGTCGAGATTCTGTCACATCTTTCCACCCCATCAACCCTATGTCACAGTTGCAAGAGCAGCCTGTTGAGCTTTCATTATGTTACTAACGTAACAAAACTCACAACCCCTGCAAAATGACTTGTTTTACTATCAAAATTGGATCCATCTGATCTGATTTGGAAAGTCTAGAAGAGACCACACAATTACATTTTTTATCCCCACACAAGTTAGAAGATGGCTCAGAAGTCTCTGGTGTGGATTACTAGTATTACCAGTAATGCAATAACAACAATTAACATATTGGTTTCCAATAAAGCTCCATACCCTCTGCAGTTTAAGTAAATAAAGGCCACTATTTGGGGAAATACAGTAATTGTCCTGTCATCAGCAAAATGTATTTTTTTTAGTTTTGTTCACTATGTGAAGTTTATGTTTTGTTAATCTACCTTTATCGTGTTCTTGACATTTTGAACTGCAGTTAATTTAATAAAACCCAGATTTTTTTTCTCTGTCATTTCTTATTAAGTGTCAATTATTTGGGAGTTAGCAGATAAAACATTATGTTAGCGATCTGTTTTAGTTAGTCCCTCAAGGAAATCGTGATGTTGCAATGACTATAATGAACACAAATTTAACCAATCTCTGCAATATTTGAGGGAGTTTGCAATTTTGAAACATTCCTGCGATTTCTCTGCATTGAACAGTCTCTCCAGGAAACTGCACTGTTGCCATTTCAGTAATCAATGTGAGAGCTTTCAATTTTTCTGAATAACCTTAACTTTTCTGCATGAAATGGCCAAATCAACAAACTGCTTGTGATTTGGGCCAACAGTAGCATTTCGTGTCGTGGTAACTTGTGTCATTGCAGTGAAGAGGAAGTGATTAAAAGACTCCTCATTGGTAGTTTTTTCTTCTTCTGTTTTTAATCATTATTTTCCTTCTCTTGCAATTTTTCCCCAATTCCTGCAATTTTAACACAAAAAGTACTAGTGCTGCAAAATCAAGTACTTTGGCAGCAATACCACCAAAATACCAAAATCCTAGAGGAACTTATCAGTATGACGGTGTAAAAGGTTTACTGATACCTTGTTTAAGACAAGTACACAATACAGCGCAATGCTGATAATGAGCACAGTCATACTGAACACATAAATGTGCTCTATTTCTCTTTCTGTATGTATGTGTCTGTGTTTGTAAGTAGTTTCCAGATAATCAGTGTTCATTTTCAATAACTGCAAGAAGTATTATAGTTATCAACAGCAACTCTGATGTGTTGAAGCTAGTTAATTACCATATAATAGAGAATGGCTTTTGTTGTTGTCAGTTTAGATAAAAAGAACACACAAGCCTATCTCCAAGCAGTCTAAGAGGACAGACAAGTGTTTTCTATAACATGCTATTTGACTGCATCACCAGAGTCATGAAACATGATCACAGTCCAGCAGAGCAGTTTATTTGACACTTGAAACACTGTATCTTACTTTTATCATATTCTAATGCAAGACTGTGGGGTGCTGATGCAATGACCCACCACTGATGTTCAGGATCATGAAACTGTATAGCCAACAGCGCCCAAGACTGTGGATCACATCACTCTGGTGAGAGTTTGGCAGTGCAATGAGGCTGTGAAGTAGCACAGTGTCACTACACTTGTGCTCACTTCTAGTACTAATACACGACAACAAAGTTTGTGGTTGTATGTGTGTGGTGGTGCTGGTGCTGGTGCATGTGTGTGTGAGAGGGAGAGGGGGGGTGGGGATGAGGGGGATTAATTAAGCAACTCCAGAAAGACAGCGATTATTAGTGGTCGAAGTAGGGAGGTAACAAGTGGAGGCAACTAGAAAAAAGAACATCAGCACTAGTTTTAAATATACTTAATTTTGATTAGACCGGGGTTACGGCGCACTGGTTTGATTTCAGCACCAACGTGGGCACACAAGACTATTGCTACAGCGCAAAACAGAGGAGTTTCTCACCTTGTTGAAGTTGTAGTAGCCCAAACAGTGGGCAAAATCCAGGTTTGGTGGATCTCCTGGAATAGAATTTCCACCGGCAGTCGGATAAAATCTTACATCCATGGTGTGTGTGTGTGTATGTGTGTGTATGTGTGTGTAGGTAGCCGCGCAGCTGTAGCTGGAGCCTACTCTGCACGGAGCTCAATTTGTTTCTGCCGTTTACAATCCAAGCGCACAGAGGGAGACGGAGAAAGAGAGGCGGTGAAACTGACCCAGGCTTTGTTGAGGTGAATGAGATACTAGGGTGGCGGAAAAAAATAGGTTTAGGTAAAGTTTCGATATTCCTCTTCTACGCCTGGTTGAGCCGCTTCATTTCAGAGGAAGCCCACATGAAGGTTGGACTGAGCCCAATAAGCTGTCCCTCAAGGAGCAGCAGGCGCTGTGTGCCCATGCATTTACACACAGCTGCTGCTGTATACAAAGAAGCCACGAGACCGGCGACTGAGCGTGGGTCCACCTCCTTTTCCTCCCCCTTCAGATGCAGGAAAAAAAGACAAATGAAGACTGTAATAAAAGTGGTAATAATAACCGCAAAGTAAGTCCGCGCGTAAAACAACTGCACTACTCTGCGTCCGTGTCCTCCGTCGCGCGTCTCTGACTGAGAAGTTTATTTCTCCAACTTAGAAAACTAGCTGCTGAAGCAGTTTGAGTCAGAAGTAGCTTACTGGCCGCATGAGCCCATCTGCTAAATACTGTACAGCGTTTGGAGGGTTTGTAAAACAAGCACAACAACACTCCACAGATGGTGCAATTAGTGAATATGATGTACTACACTGAGTATCCCAGTTCAGCCCTCGGCTCTGCCTGTCGTAGTGAACAAGGCAAAATGTGTGAACAAGCCAGCCACTCCCCAAACACACTAAGCCACTCCCATGAAAACACTGCATTTAAGTCCATGTGACCTGTTGGCATACGATAATTGATTTAAATGATATTACTCTGTAATTAATTACAAAAATATATATACTGTTCTTTTGCATGTCTGTGTGTATTTTAATATCATTCTTATTGTAATCTCCATGTTACCACAGTGGCCCCCTCTGTGTTCTGTGTAGGCACTTTAAAATGATGCTATTGCTTACATGTCATGCCAAATGACTTGTGGATGTCTTTTGTGGATGACTGTCCATATCACACTGTGACTATTACATATTCAATAATATGTACAAGTACATGCATATTTCAATTTCACTGTTTGTACATATTTACATACATATTTACCATGATATTATTATTTCAGTTATTTTCTCCTGAGAATAGAAGGGGACTGTATAGAATTTCATGTAGTTTGTTTCAGTATCTATTTATCATCATTATTATTAATATTATTATAATAATTATTATTATTATTGTTGTTGTTGTTGTTGTTGTTGTTGTTGTTGTTGTTGTTGTTGTTTTAAGTGTATTTCAAATTCAGGTTTTCAGCATTCCAGGGGTGATCAGATTTCCTGCAATTTTTCTCCTTGCTTTTTTATGTGAATTCCACCATTGGGATGTTTTTGCTTTTTTTTCCATTCAAACAGCTAAACTACCAACATATGTGCTGGTCGTGTGGAGGGAGCATGTCAACTATGATTCTGACCTCTAAACTGACTTCTGTTGTTTGTCTTTCTCCTTTGGCCTCTTGTCTCCATACATTTGTCAAGTGGAATTATATAGCTTAAGACTGAGAGAATACATGGGCTTATTACATTAACCGTAGTATTTGCACTGTTGTATACACTGCAGTGGAAGTTTGACCTGACGTTTTATGTATACCGTTGTCCATTGTTGTGTGTGCATATTATTTCTATTTTATTTATTTTTATATCTATTTTTTCTTCTTTTTCCACCTATACACATGCTAATAATAGTTATATGTTTATATCTGTTTATCTCTTTTACTCTGTTGTACTTGTTTTTTTGTATATCTTGTCTGTGAGTACATTGAGAGCCACTGGAGACTGGAGTCAGATTCCTTGTGGGTTCACACATACTTGGCCAGTAACATGGACTGTGATTGTAATTCTGTGGTTCTGATCAATCGTATCTACCACATTGTAGAGTTATCTCATTTTATTTCAGAGATAACATTAATAACTAATATGTAAAACTAGAAAAAAGAGAAAAAAAGAACAAGGTTTCTAGGGTCTGTCAGATCCTATAGTAAATGCTGTTTGAATTGTATTAAAAAGACAGTTTAGTTGGTTCTGTTATTCATTTTTGAAAACTGAAAAAGCCAAGTTGCACCACTCTGCCTTTTGTCTGCCTCCGGTTACACATATCTCTGTTACCAAGTAACACTCGCACTATTATTAACAGTCATCTGTGTTTTCATTTGGATAGTTGTAGGTGTTTGCTAATTGCCATTGCTATTTTATTCGAAGATGTTAAACCTCACCTGGGCCCCCTGGCTCTAATAATCTAGCCTTAAAGCCAACTACATTTGCTCTTTCATTTACAAGATCTGCACTTTAACTATCTATGCAAAGCCATTTCATAGTTTTATTTACATTAGCACAATGTAATCATTTAGATATGCTTGTCTGCTGCTTGAAGTTTTAATGTTACAGACACAAACCAGATGTCAGTTAAAAATGTTCTCTGGCTCCAGCCCTGTTTGAGATAACTTACAAAAATAATGGTTAAATGCAATTTTAATACGCTTTTGGGTTATTAGGAAAAATTTAGGAAAAAAGAAAAATATGAGAAAGTACCACAGTTAATGAAAGGGCGGAGGTAGTGGTGCTTAGAGGCCACTGAAAAAACAATACACCCTGTTATTGTTATTATAAGTGTAGTATTGGGAAATGAAACTATTTTCTTAACTTAATGAGAGTCCTCCTACCAAAATGTTGGTTTGTCAGTTTGACAAACTAACCAAAATGGACTTATATGTGTACTTTCTAATCTGCCAGCCCTATATCATTAACATAAAGGCTATGAAAAACTTTTTTTCTTGATCAGCTTCTTAGTCTGAATGATGGGATCCTAAATGGACGTATCATTTCAGCCAAAGTTTGAACAGTTTTGCTTATTTTTACATGAAAGATGTAGATTTAGAATACCAATGGGATTAAATGTGTGATGTCGTCCCTCAAATATCACCATCTGACATGAACAAAAACATCAACAAATGAATACTTTACAACAGACACAAAGCAAAAACAAAAATCTATCAATTTACCAAACCTAAACCCTCAACACCCTTCAACCAGACGAGATTCAAGCTCATCCCACTTACCGTGTCTGGCCACCTGCCTCAACCCAGTGCACTTCACCACTTTACTCTAAATGTAAGTCTGTGTACTATTCTCCCAGCACACTTCTCAATTTTTTTCTGTTTCTGATTCAGAAACAAGACAAGATTGTGCAAGTGTTACTTTTAGGTTGCTGCTGAAAAACGGTTATTTCCAGACAGCCAGATCAGAGACATTATTTTGAGAAGTTCCTCACAACATTGGGAGACAAAGGGTGTACACCAGGGATCCATAGAAGCCCACCCACTGTAAGTCTCTGTCATCAGGTTTATAGGTAGCTGTACTGTACAGTGTCTGTAAAAACAAATAAAAATAGTTTATTGTTTACTGAAAGGTTTATGTAAAAAGAAAGTAATAAAGAAATAGAATGCTAAGCCATACAAACCAAACAGTGTACAGTAAAAATATTTGTCATTGTGTTGGGAAATAAGTTACTGTGTATGAGAAGTTTTCAGAAATAGCCACAAATCAGGAAGTTGCTTTACATTGGGAACTATACTAAAATTGAATAGGACACTAGTATCACTTTAAAGTGAAAATCCACCCAAAATCTATTTAGAGTATAGCCCTTTTCACTGCAGTCATTTTGATCTGTCATAGGAAAAACAGAGGTGTAATTAATAACATTAATGAAAGCTGTGTAACATTAAATTGTCCAGTAAGCCATACCAGTGAGACGGCATGCACAAAACCAGAACCCTCAAAAGGACACACCTGAATGGAATGCAGCCATAATTAATGTTATTAATTACACCTTTGTGTTTCCTGCTCGGGCATGTCAAAATGTCTGTAATGAAAAAGGCCTATTATGACCTTATCAGTGTACTGCACTGTTTTTTTATTATCGTATATAGCATTGACTACCAAGAGAATTTCTATTACAAATCACCACATTGATTCAAAATTGTGAGCAATCGGAAGAGATGAATAAATTGAGGATGGTGGATTTACTGCTAACTACACTCCTGGTTGCTTGGTAAGAACACAAAAGGAGCCTTTGTATTCACCCACTATGTTAATGGCCATGAGCACACATGAAGTTTTGTGATATTCCACATTTCATGTACTTACAACTAAATCTCTGTTTGGAAATATGTCAAAATGTATCTTTGTATGCCATAGGTTGGCATATTCTACTAAAGTGAGCATCTACTGTTTATTAATACTCATATCCATGCATCTGTGATGTTACAGCTTCAGTGTTACCTCCTATTCTTTATCAGTATGAAATAATTTGCAATTCATAGTTAATTAAATACAATTGTAAGTAATCTGTCTTTGTTGCTTCTTAAATTGTACCTCCTGCTCCATGCAATTACATTGTATCACATTGTATCCATGTATGTACTGTACCTCTGACACATGTTTTGAAGACACAGTCCATTGCGTTTATGCTTTTGTACCATTGTATTACATATACAATCATCCAAGACTCGTTCTCTTAGTTGTGGAGGCTTGATGGACTTGTTTACATCCACTATCACGGTATGAATTGAAAATGTGTTTGTATTCTTTATACTCTTACAGCTAGTGTTAAAGACATAATACCTGGGGTTAAATTAAGTTCAATTGCAACTCAACTCATTTTTACTTCATTTAATACAAACATATATATATATATATATGCCAGACACAGTTTTCAAGGTCTAATTAGCCTTTCCCCTGAACTCTATATTATCTGAAGCCCGCAGAGTGCTATACTGATGTTATTACAGCCATCTTTGCAGGTGGGTCCAGCGACATTTGTAACTTACGAAACCATTCAGTGTAATAACCATAAATTGATTGTATATTCATTTTAAATATCAGCCATACTGTATTTCTTTACATATTCAGATAGTATGTTTGTTTGTATTCCCAAGATGAGGGCGTTTTTAAGCACTTGTTATGAGACAGAAGAAGACACTAGGCAAGTGGGATGTGTGCTGGCATGTAATATGTGTGAGCTTAATCAATGACATACAGTGCTAAACTCCGCTGTGCTGTGCTGGAGTAGATAATCCTCATTTGAACACTCTCCAGTGCTTGCTTAGAGATGGTCAACAATCCATAATAGTCGCCAAGAAATCTACTTTGTAATTATGGACACATTGATGCATATGCAAACCTTTTTTCGTCATGTTCCTGTTTGATAGTGGGTCTTGCATGCATAACGAAGCAATGCCTTCACACACTACACACACCGATACGCCCACCCAATCAAATCTCATTCACTCTTGCACATACAGACACATAAAAAAAAAACCCACGCAGTCTCCCACACACCACATATCAGATAAGCAAGCTCCACTACATCCCCAATTCAGCCTGGTTATTGGATGCTTGGTTTTCAATACGACACGAGTGTAGTGTGTGTATTTTGGTTGCTGTTGTTATTTATTCCTGTTTTTAATGTTGTTTGGCTGTGCAGCCAGACAGCAGAATTAATTTCCTTTCTGATGGTTGGGTATCAGAGTCTCAGCCAGATGAATTATGCTTTTCTACCATATGTCATTTCCTCTCAGCCTGGCAACACTGGAACCATTTGGTTACATGAAAACAAATTATCTTCGGCTGGCTCCTGCTCAGATTCAATTAAAGCAGTGCAGAGTAATTATACGGAGGTACAAAAGAGTAATAAATGCAAAAATAATTAATTAACCTAATAATCTTTATTTACTGTACGATCCCCTTCATGTTGAGTGTGTGATTCTGTCAGTGTGCTACACCTTCACAAACAAGTGCTGTCAGATGTTTGTCACAAGTTCCAACAAAGACAATGTGGTGTCGGTGTCATACAGTACACAAAAAAAACATTTGCAATCATACAGGTACTTGTAATTCTCAAAGAATTGATTACTATCACCGTCACCCATGCAGAAAATATTCATGCCATAGCTAAATGTGGTACTTATCAGCAGCAAACATAATTCAATAATCTTTAAGTAAAATATAATTAAAATAGGAAGCCATTCATACAGTGGCAAATTGTATAGAACTTTGTCTTTTATAGAAGTAAAGCAGAAGATAAAGTAGGAGGGAAAAAATAGTTGTTGCTGAGAAAAACTTGGCAGGTGAAGCTACTTTTAGATCTCATGTTTATATCCTGTTAAATTCTGGAAGCAAGCATGCATTTGAATAGACTGTGCTTGAATATATAATGTCAACAAATACTGAGTAAAATTACACTGCACTGGTTCAACATCTGCTTGTGCCACAACCACTTTTGCTTTTCCTATAGTTTGAACATTAGAAATCTGAGCAGCACTGACAATGTGAAGGAAGAGCTTCACCTTGACATGAAGAGGCCTTGCAATTTCCCTTACCGTTGTTACTCATTCAACCATGTAAAATGGTTAATTAACATCCTTTTTGCCCCACAGAAAAACAGTATTCGTATCTGTTCCCACTGAAGGGTATTAATCGTTTTTGGGTTGTTTTTTTTTTTTTTTTGCAAAGAAGAAATGTATGTCTTGTCATAGCCTGACATAGCCTAGACAGAGAGCCTTTTTATTGAATTCAGAGCATGAAGTGGTCTCCACTCAAACAAACATCATACATGCCATTAGAAGACTAAAATGGACATAGTTATAAGACTTTCTGTGAAGTGTTAGGGAACAACCACTCCACTGAGACTTAAATCGCACACACAAACCGTCTCACAGACAGACAGTGGCCTACAGCTAGACACAGAAAACATGAGGGGATAACACATTCGAAACCTCACAGCTAATCATTATAAAACTTGCTTTCAACTACTATTGCGTTAATGAAGATGTGTCCTATATAAAGATATGATAATATGCTCATCACTTTTCATTGAAGTGTGAGGCTAAAAGAAGAGCAAAAAACAACAACTAATCAATGGTGTTACAGCAGTGATAACTTGTTTAGTAGGTCAGAGAACAAGTATTTCTGTTGAAAAGGGGTTTAAGTCTAATATATCATGTAGCTATGTTTTTATGGCTTTGACATTCACTATAACATGACATAAACTGAATTTGTCTGTTTACAGGCATGGATTAAAATGTGCAGTGATCAAATAGCTCAGGTTAGTTCTGTGGGCTAAATCAGCCCACAGATATATGGTTGAATGTTTCAGTATTTAAAAGAAAAACACATTTCCTCCAGCATCTTTTTTGCCTGAGGCCAACAGCGTACCTGCCATCATTCTACTGAAGGAGGGATTCTCTGTATGTATGTCCTTCACGTATCTCTTGAACTGTTCATCCGATTGACTCCAAACTTGGCAGGTTTATGGCTGGGGATCCAAGGGAGGGCCATGTTGAAATTGGTGCAATTTGGACACACAGTAACTTTCAATATGATAAACTTTGAATAAACCAGTGATTAACAAGCTGACTGAATGCTGACTGACTCCAGCATATCAGGGAGAGGGAGAGAGGGATGAGGTGTGACAAGAGTCAGAAAAAACTGAATGGGCACTCCCACCCCATGATTAGACAGACAGCATAGCAGCATTATTGGTTGAGTGTAGGTTACCTGTATTTTGGATGCGCTCAGAGCCCAATGCACAATGAAGTAGATAACATCTGCTAATGTACATGTCTAGGTTAGCAATTGTTCTGGCAGTCAGATGTCAGGGGTGGTACTGGTCACTCTTTTGGCATCACAATTGAGACAATTCTGGATTTGGCAATGTTCAAATGCCTAGTATTAGTGCTGCTACCTACAGCACCTAATATCTTATAATATCTCATCCTGCAAATGGGTTCAGGCAATCTCCCACCATCCACCCTTACCTCCCTCCAACCAGCATGTTTGCATTTTATGTCGAGCCCTTGGGGCCCATTTCCTATATTACACTCCTCAGTAATGATGAGGGAGGTTAGACATTAATGGTAAACTGGCTCCCCTTTATTCTTTCTGTGTTTGCAACCCACTGCTGAATCATATCTGCATCTCTTTTTGCATGAAAACATTTGTAATACAATTAATGCCACAAGCCACTGTGTATTTTTAATTAATTGACATGTTGTTGCACTCAGAGACTGCTGGTAGGTACGCTGTGACAAATGTCATCCACAAAACATTAGCAGTAGATTTTATGTCTTATTTCTTCTTAATATGTATGTTGTGTGTGGAATTGAAACATGCCAATAAGTAAAGACAATTTAATCAGTAAATAAATTTGGTTACCCCCTTCAGGACTTGCACACAAAATGTAATGCTTTGCTTGTGTCCTGAATGAAAAAATAATGAATGACACCTGTGCACTAAGGAGAAAAAAAAAGCCTTTTAGCAGCTGGACATACTGCTGGCTATTTTATTGCTAGTCTTAGGCCTGTGTGGACCAATAAGGAACAAGGACTGCATACTGACAAATCAGCAGGACACTTCATTATATTATTCTTAATTAAAGCCTGTCCTCAGCAGCATTAGTCATCTTAACACTCGTCATTCATACTAATTAGCGCTTGCCTTCCGTGCCACATGCTGGAAGAGGATATTTCAATATCCCATTAAGTGATTCCAAGATATGCCCTTGATTGACGTTCCCTTAAACCCGGGGAGTAATTACATTATATGCTTCAGTTTTCTTTTAATATTTTCAGATTTCCTGAGGTTTTCAGAGTTTCATGTTTAATTTGTGTTAAATGTATCCATGTCAACATTGTAAAAAAGAGCAACATAAAAAACAAATCCTTCCACACTAATGAAGATAACAAACATACAGGCTGTGTGCATACGTAGTTATCAGTTACTCACTAATAGTAAATAGGTGCATTGGTTGGTTAGGCTGTATTGTCAGAACAAGGCATAAATTGAAATTATACAGCATGCATTGCATGACTTCGCAAAATATTACATAATTACGAGATTGTCAAAAAAAATAAGTATAAAATAATAACATAAAATAAAATATAACAATAAACTACTATTCATACTGGTGTGGAGTTAATGGAAGTATTTTGTGTCTACATGTTTGTGTGGCACATTTGTACTGAACCAGATTTATGCTTCACTCAAATGTACTGACTTGCTGATTTAAAGCAGCATAGAGAGAGAGAGAGAGAGAGAGAGAGAGAGAGAGAGAGAGAGAGAGAGAGAGAGAGAGAGAGAGAGAGAGAGAGAGAGTAAGAGAGAGAGAGAGAGAGAGAGAGAGAGAGAGAGAGAGAGAGAGAGAGAGAGAGAGAGAGGGGGAGAGGGAGAGGGAGAGGGAGAGGGAGAGGGAGAGGGAGAGGAGAGAGAGGGAGAGAGAGAGTCCTAAATGGGTCTTCATGCTGAGCTGGAACAGAGCATAGATCAGCTTGAGCCTGAATTCACATCCACCTCACAGATTTCACTGGGTAGTATTTTCAAATGAATGTAAAAGTTTGTGGAAACTGGAGACAGTGAGGTGTAATATTCAGAAAAAAGAGATATTGTTATTGGAAGGATATAGATATATTGCTGTTTTTGATATCTCAAAACTTAAAAATAAAATACTGCTAGGGTTAAAAGGGAATATATTTAGTGTGATCTGAGTTCAATTTAAACACTGTTCAAATTTGTCTTAAACTAAATGAACTTTATTATCAATCCAATGTCAATTGTGATGCAAGCCTTTGTGTTGTTGTTTTATTTATTTATTTTGTCTGGAATGGTAATGTAATAATCGTGGCTTTAATGAAAGCATGTGCCATGTGGAGGTTTGAATCTCCATGTGTTGTTGCTGTCTTTTAAAATATTTATTCAGTGCAGAGAGACAAAAAAATATTAATTACTGTAGATTTTGACAGGACATCTGTTACTTGAGAGAGGTTTGCTCATGAGAAAATATTATAAATGTCTCCCATAGTACTGCACATATTCTAAATGGTCCAGTGTAATGAGTTTTTTGTAATGAACATTCAATGTGTGATGATTAATAGCTCTGGGCTCTTATTTTGTAGAATGCAATCAGTTATCCTGTAACATGTCGTGGTGAACTTCTTTTTGTTTGTCTTGTGTTCTTAACAGAGCAGAAGCAATTCTTTGTTTTGCTTCACATGTAAATTACAGTGTTCACAGGGTAATTGTCACCTTATCACATGAAGAAAAGGGAAACTGTCACCTGTCACACAGATTATAATCTATTCCCAGCACAGTGTGAGTGTGAAAACAGCGTGAAGGTTGGGAGTGGATAAAAAAGAATTGCATGTATGTAAATACATGCAGTGTGACTCAATGTACACCATGTTAAATGTCAAATGGAATTCTTAAATTATCATCAATGTTTAATTTACCTATTGAGTGTGTTCTTAACATTTTTGTTAAATAACACACTTTGTCCTATTATTTGAGTTAGAAAAGAAACCAGTGTTGAAAGCAAAAAAAAAGATTTAAAATGTATTTTGAATCTTTTAGGTAAAAATGTAACAAAGAAAACAAATACAATGTTCAACAATGTTCTTTAACACTTGTGTCTACTTGAGCTGGTCTTGCTATTACTTGTAAGATTATTAGCTAATGCTGGGACATTACAACTGTGAAAGGAACATCAAAACATTGCATTCTTATGCTGTGCAGCAGAAAAATGCTTTCTAATGTTAGATTTTACTTTATTGGAGGAAGTTGTTTTTGCAGATTGATCCAAAAGTATTTTCTGATGTTTTTGCGTTTGATGTTGGACAGTAGACAGGTGACAGGATGCAAGGGGACAACATTAGTGTCTTCTGCATAGCTTAGCCACAGTTTGGCACGCTAGCCCTGGTCCACCAAAACACTATACCAATGTACAATAAGTAACCCTATAATATGGTAAGAACAATGTGAACAGATGAAATATGCTCAATTGCAATTTATATTTTAAAACCAATGCCAGGGTTTTCACAGTTCTCACTTCCTACAATGTCTGTACAAGGTAACTAAGGTAGAGTTAAGGTTAGAGCAAGGTTGTGATAGGTTTAGGTTTAGTTACTGTTAATAAAAAGGGAAATTGCAGGTCCAGTCTACCGCATAAGTTAGAGGTGCAACATATCAATTCACCATCCCCACACCCTTACCTTTTATCCTGCCACAGGACATACTGCTTCTTGTTGTTGTTGCAAATATGGATGTTGAGGTTCAGGTTGGAGTTAAAGATTTCAGTCAGTGGTAGTCAGTAATTACTACATGTACAGTACTGTAAGTTTCAGTTTATGGCACCGATTGTAGCCGCTAGAACAGAACAAAAGGGTTTTATAGGAAATGTAGCTATATGTAATGGTGTCTTCAATTAGGGTGAACATCAAGAACAAGCCTATTCCATTACCACAGATAGCTCTAATCATCCCAGCATATTTGACCTCTACTTTGCTTATGGCGAAACTGGTTCTGAAGCGAGCATCACAGGGGGAAAGATGTTTTAACAAGTACTATTCTGCCTCATGTATGTCCTCTAATCACAGTAATAATGCCGATACCTCTGAAGCATCAAAGATAGACTATTCTATTTGATCCAATGTGACCATTCACTAATGCCTGTCACTGGCCATATTCTTATGTTTATATCATGGGTTTGGAGGAATCCTCATGAATATTTATGGCCCACTGCAACTGAATGCTCAGCATGAAATGAAATACTGCGCTGCTTGAGGGTTGTTTGCCTTGAGACACAAATCTAAATCTACATTTTGCCCGTTGCATACAAAGTGCTACAGGCTTGAACCTGCAGGCTACTTCAATATGCTGGTCTGTTCAAATTTGAAGATACCAGTTAATTTGGATTTGTGCACATGTTTCTGTTGTTGGGCAAAGCTTTTTTGTGTTTTTCTCACTATTTCCTTCAATGTCACATTTTGGTAAAATTTTGTTTCAGTCAACTATTTCATTAACGAAACATGCATACATGTTGTATGTTCTTAATTCCTCCCAAACTGTGCTTTTACAGACTCATGTTTCTTGCCTGACAGTCACATCATGCTCTGAGCACCCAAACGGACACAGTGCATGGGCACTATGAACATAGCATCATTTTCCAGCTACATTAAAATAACTGCATTTTCTCTTCCATGGTCCAATAACTGAAGAAAGGATCTTGATTTGTTTTCCCCTATGACTGCAAATCTCATTTTTATAGCACA
Source organism: Scomber japonicus (assembly GCF_027409825.1). Lineage (NCBI taxonomy): Eukaryota > Metazoa > Chordata > Actinopteri > Scombriformes > Scombridae > Scomber > Scomber japonicus. The sequence continues at coordinate 12,179,936 of NC_070578.1, forward strand.
AGATATTATGTGCAAACCAATTCCAAATCCACTTTTCCAGTCTACTTTTCCATTATCACAATAAAATCGAGGCTCATTTTTATGATGGCTGAATGTTGAAATACATTAAACTGGGTCTGAGAATAGCCTTGCCCTCTTGGCCGTTGTCTTTTGAATTAAATGTCAACACAGGTGTAAAACAAAATGTAACCTCATATTCGGCGGAATATAAATGTGCCATTTGCTGATATTGATGAGTCTGGAGGAGAAAGAGGCTCATCTCAACGCTCATAAATTAACTAGGGGCTGTCCGTGGTTGAGTGACACATCTTTGATTTGTAGCAAGCAGTTAATTTCAATCCAAATCCACCATGCCGTAATTTCTCACAGCGTCTTGCTTCCCAGACTGTCATTCAGAGGAAAAAGGAATACACCACCATCAAATAAATGGCATGTCATGTAACCTTGCGAAGCTAGCCATTTGCTAATGTAGGCTAAAGCAAACATGACACAACTTCAGAGACTTCACCACTTAGATAAATGTTAGTTGTAAGATAACTAGTCAAAACAAATTCCTGCTGGTGCCTGGTGACAACTAATCTAATGATTTCCACCACTGATATTTTTCCAGGGTAATTGATTTCCACAAAGTAATTATGTCAGGACAAATGCAGTGTATTCACTCGACTCACGTTTCCAGTAGAGTGCTGTATTAAGTTGTGCGAAACGAGGCTCAGGAGGGCAACCAGTTTGGACAGGAGAGAAACAGAGGGGTGGCTGGATCTGAGCCATGACCCTTCTACTGTCTCTCTCCAAAACTGTCATTTCCATTAGTGTAGACTCACCAGGGCTCTGACAAACTCTCTCATCCCCTCCAACTCTATTCGATTGGACAAGCACTGGACTGTGTCGTTAAATTCTTCATAAATGGCTGTGTTTTCTGAAGCATGAATGGCTCCACGGTGCTAGTAAATGAAATCAGTATACAGTATATAATGGAGAAGTTTCTTATAATGCTGTACCTTTCATTGGAATTGGAAATAGGGCTTATGGAAAGTAGAGTTATGGGCTACAAGCTGGAGCTCGTCCAATATGTGTTCTTGAGTGTTGGAATCTGGATTTACAATAATGATAGGTTTGGGATAAATTTCTGTGCTGAGCATGTGGGCCATAAGGACTGCATATGTTGTCATAGCCTGATTATGAAAGAGCAAGATTATGATTATGATTAAACTGGGCTATTCCTCAAGATGTTTATGATACTTAACTTCAAATAAGAAAAGTATGGATCATTGCAAGTGCAAGATTGCAAGATTATGTGTATCTAGATTATAGCTCTTTTGTTCTTTATAGTTCATGTATGTTTTTACCCTTTTGGATGCAGAGCATTGAATCAGAAATGTCACCATCTATATCTGAAATAAAAGGCATTGCAAAATGCAGCTGAATAAGAGGAAATGCTTGCAAAACAAATTACTCAGAAAAAAGTAAGACATGAAAAGAAAAAAACAAAGTAAAACTGAAAAGAGCTAAAGAGATGAAAAGAAAAGAGAAAAGAAAAGACGAGATGAGGAGTTACAAAGGATGAAATGCTCTCTGCAGACAATCCATTTACTCCCAAACACACCTTGGGTTATTGAGAACGATAACAATGCAGCAAGGGCCTTTTGTACTGCAGCACACAGACACATGTTTCTCCTAGCCTGACATAATTGCCATTCTTCCTCTATTTTCTATCTGGGCAACATCAATCTCTGTTGCCGGTCTGTCAGAACTGTCGGAGGCACAGAGCAAAGTCAGGCTTCCCGTATCAGGCTTTGTGAAGTGCCGGAGCTAAGCACAAGATGCAGCTGAGGATGAGAGATCATACAACTGGCTCAGCCAAAAAGACTCCATCCTCCTCTTTACATTGTGTGTCACCAGATAGATTCAGTGTAAAACTCTGACTTCAGCACCAAAGCCCCATACCAGTTGACAGTAACAAATTGATTCTTGTTGTCTCTGCACTGTCTAATATCACATCAATAACACCTAAAATGGAATGACAGAAGCAAGGACCATGCAGCAATTAATATGAGGGCACATCAGAATTGATGATGATATACACACATTATATTTATAGTGCTTTAGGGAATCATGTTTGCATGTTGAATCCCTACCATAAAGTATAAGGTTGTGTTGACGGCAAAAGTACAAAACACCCTAAGAATATCCTGTGCACTGTGAGCATAGTCTAATCAGTGATTCAAACATTTTTTCACAACTTTGGGATGAAAAAGATTGTTTGAGGGGAGAAGCAATATTTCACTGGGTGAAATAGGTGCAGGCAATCTGCCTTTGGAGTGGAGAAGGCAGCAGTGTTTTATAATGGAAGAAATTCAATGTGACATGTCGAGAATGAATTGCTCAGTCAACCAGAAATATCCCTTGTTCTAATGGCTTGGGACATTCAGTGGCGTGTTCTCTCCTCCTCCTCCCCCTCCCCCCATATTTCTCTCTATCTTTCCTTTCCTCTATCTCCCTCTCTGTCTGTATAAACACAACACACATCTGTAATGAATAAGGATGTAAACAGTCCTTGATTGCAGAAATATACCTAAATATACAGCAGCTAAATTTGAAAAGCTAGTCTCAAGGGGTTTAATGGAAATTACTTACTGAATGAAAGGGGGGAAAATGCACAGATTTAATTACTAACCTTGATATCAGATCATTATTATTTTTGTTAAACATGGTTCCTTCAAAGTAACAATCAGTATATCATTTTATTGTATATATTATATACATTTCAAACAGACAAGATGGCATCTGGAGATTTGATGCAAAATAAATAATTTAGAGATAGAAAATAGGGCTGAACGATTTGAGAAAAATATGTAATTGTGATTTTTCTGATATTCAATATTGCAACTGTGATATAAACTGCAATCAATGTTCTATATATTGAACTACAGGCCTGTTTTTGCAGTAGACACAGTGTTAAACAAGATATGATTGTACCAAGAATAATTACAAATGTATGTGGTTTCAACAACATTTTTGAGGTCCTTCTTTTAACAGTTGAAAAAAAGACTTATTAATACAAGAGTAACAAAAATTAGCTCACATTTATCACGTGTTAAGATAGAGTGGTATACATCACATTATTTAATAATATTTAAACATAACCAGTATATCCAAAAGCAGTGTTCTATTTACTGATAACATGCTAAATAGTTGGCCAGTTACATGATGGTCACAAGCTGCTGATAAATAATGTGTGACAATATTGACAACCTCTAATGATAATGTTAGCTTAATGATAGCTCTTCATTGCAGTTGCTTGAGTTAATGTAAGCTTTAGCAGCAAAGAGACAAAGCTGCTTATTTTCCAAACATTAAAAATAATAGAGCAGTGTTTTCTCTTATTGAAAAAACACCTCTGAGATATAAATACTACAGACACAGACGTGCAGAGATCACACTAAACAAGAAACAGACAAAATGTACTCACTGAATTAATGTTAATTAGCTACAGCTGAGTACATTTACACATACATGTGACAGTTGCCATTATAGCCAGTCACATAAGTGGTCACTGACTTAAATTTGCTACAGCTTGCAAAGACACTGGAACACATTAAAAATGCAGGTCTTGTGATTTGAAAGTTGCACATCAGAAATTGCCGTCTGATGTTCAATCATCAATATTTCATAACTACTAATGGTTACAGACCCTACTACTGTAAAAAAACTAACCTTCAATGTAACTTGAATGCCTTTGTAGAGGTAATGTCATGTTTTTCAAATGATCTAGTTTCATCTACAGAAGCATGCTAAAATTGTCATGTTGTAGCATTATCTGTGAAGTGGGCTGAGAATAACGTGGTGAGGTGTACGCTCTGCAACAATAAACATGTATTTTCCCGGGTCACTGCTATGTTGTGATATGTGTATCTTGCTGCTGATACAGAATGTTTATTCTCTCCTCAGTGAAGCTAGAGGATGCACTGTCATGTAGCTTTTTGCATTATTGACTTTTGAGTGTGTACAGTCCATGATTGGCACTTTAGATATTCATCCTGTCCGCAGAGCATGTCTTACCATATATGAAATATGATTTCTTGAGAAATGTAATCATGGGTTGAAAGATTGCTTTCTATTATCCGGGAGTGAAAATGATAAATTGGTGCTCAGGGCGGAAAAATGTTTCAGATGTCAGTTTTGTCGCAGGGCTATTTTGCACGTGTGCTCCATTTCATTGTTAGGTGTTTAATCAAAGTATTGTTGAAGATTGTGATGATTCTCCCCTCTCATCAGCAGGATTTTGGAGGAGCCAACACAGCATATAATCTGTTCTCAGGATGAGTTAACCTGGAGCCATCGCAGGCAGGGGATCCGTGCTTTTGACCAAACCAAGCTTCAGTCCTTGTGCTGACATGTAAACTGGAGACAAACCAAACTGTGAGGCTAAAAATATCACAGCATTAAGATAGGTTATCTGGCTACTGATAACCGGCCATAGAATACATTACATATTAACCAACATTCACACTCTGGAGTTTCAACACTTGTGTGTAAAGAGGAACTGTCATTTTCAAAACAAATGATTTCAGAACACATTTGTGTTGATTTCTTACTTAATATCAATCACTGCAGCACTGACTGGTTGAAATCAATAGTTTGGTTGTAGATTAGATCAGTTAGGATAGAATTTTAAATCTTTAGTTGTTGGCCAGAAGTGTCTTAACATGCAGTATTGCTGAATCTGTTACACACTCATGACTGAACATAGTCCTCAACAAATGCATTATTTACTATTGCTTGAGTAGTGTTTCCTAAAAACTACAGTGCCCAGGTGTTTGAGGTATTTTTTTTAATGAAAGTGTATAATCATCACTCAATTTTAAATATTTGCATCTTTAGTGGAAACAAATTAGTTTGGGGCTAATTGCTACAGACAAAGCTAAAACTAGCTTTATCCATTGAGATTGTTACACTTACTCTTGTAAGTGTAACAGTTCAGTGATGGAACCTTTTAATGGGAAAAAATTCTAGTTGTTCTATGCAAACATTGTAGAAGATGAACTCCTGTCATGTGTCCTGATAAATATCCTGGAACTGTTAATTAGAAGAGCACCAACTACAGAAACACTGTAATGAAATTAAAATTCTAAGAAAACAGAGATTTCCCTTCTCCAGGTAACATGCAGTGTAAAAACATCAAAGCAATGCCTGCTTTGCATTACATTGTTGTATTGTTGGAAAAGATCATCCTGTAAGATATACATTTATTATAAACATACACATGAGATGATGATGTTAACATGTGCTGGCTGAACCTGCACAGTCAGATGTGTTGAACAGGAAGATGCAGTTTGAAGATGGAATGCATAACAAAGTCCCAACAGTGCTGTTTATGGTGCATGAAGTATGCAGCTGTTTGTGGCAAATATCCACAGCAATCCAAAGGGTATGAGGTCCAACAAAGTGGGCCAGAGAATTTGTTATTAGATCATTAGCACTGGAAACCCCCTTCCTCTTGGAGCTAATGCACTGATGTCTTTTCACACAGACTCATCTCCTCCTGAGCTCTAGCAGCACTAAGCTAATACTCTCCGAGGCGTTAACATTAAGCTGGGCTACAATGTCCGGTGGAGCTGTGGAAAAAGAGGCTCCCTGTGTAGCCTTTCCAGTGCACTGTTTAGAGTCAGCACACCATTAGTCAAATCTCCTCAGCCATGAAAAAAAGAAGAAGGGGGAGGGGGAAAAATCAAAACAGAATATGCATGCATAAAATTCAACACATTTGTTCCCATGGCAACCATTCAGCATGTCATTCACTTGTCAAGCCGCATCAGGGCCGATGGGGTCCATTGTCTGGGTCCTGGTGAGCATGGTTGCCTGGAACAGACCCGGCCCCCTCTTCCTCCCTCTGACCGACATCCAGGTCATTCACCACGCTGTTATTTCTCTTTAATTCACATTCGGCTCGTTTTTTCATCGCTAATCACACGACAAATGACCACCACGGTTAAAAAAAGAAGGGGATAATGCAGTGCAGAACTGAGGGATGGCTTTTATGATTCTTATGAATGGTGGGGGGGTGGGATTAGGGGGAAATTCAGGGCCACTACTTTCAGACCAACACCTCAAAGATTTTCCTGCTTTAGTTTATAGATTTGGTGGGCGGTGAAGGCAGCGCCAGGCCGCAACGCCTATGACTGGCTGTCAAGATCAGTTTAACAGTCACAATGGAAGAAAAGGCCATTTGACTTCTGTAATCTTTTCTAACATCCTCTAGAGTTGCTGTTGATTGGCACTGCTCAAGCACTTCCCCTGTGAAAAGCACTGCGCTGTTTGCATGTTAAGCTTGTGCAGACGTTGATGGATGTTGTACATCGCTTTAAAATATTTGTTCAGGTTCATTGTTCTTATCTTTTCCACAGAATGATCGCTCAAGACATTGAGTAAAAGAGAGAAGCACGACAGAACAGTTGAATGAGCAGTAAATTGGACACCAACATGTTTTGCTGAACACTGGATTCACTCAGCTCCAAAACAAATGCACGCTTCCCCCTTTTAGTTAATAATCAGCCCAGCCTTAGCTTGTTAACATGACTTACAAATTAGTAAATGTTGTCAGCTGTGAGGTCAAACTACTCTCTACTTGTTTCCATGGCAGCAGCAGTTATGAAACTATAATGTACAGTGGTTATTGGTGTAATAAAAACTTAAGTCCTTAATTCCTAACCATTTAAAGCTGATAGCACTTTATTACAATGCTTTTTCATGTTGATAAAAGTATATTATTAAGCACTCAGATGCTTCCAAGCAACACACAGCATTGATTATTAAAACATGTTTGATAGAGGCGGCTCTGCGCATGTGGAGACCAGATAGTTAGTTTATTTGTGAGCTGCAGATTGTCCTCCGGAGGATGGCTGAGGCATTTGGTCAAACTGCCATTTTTCAACATAACAATATGTCTCACATCCAGCCAATCACCTGCCACAGCCCAATCAATATACATCAGTGGAGATAATATATGGTATTGAACAGTGTAGAAATCTGTGTTGTTCATTGCAGTTTTATTTGGTCTGTTCTTCTGCTGTGTTAACATGAAGGGGGTTGCACCAAAACCCACTGTGCAGTTTCTGAAAATATCACTCCAGTGTACTTTACAGATGCATCAACAGTAATTGTATTATTATTTTTTATATCTTATTGGCATTTTTCCCCTGGCAGCTCACCCTCTTTGCTCCACATGCCTGTACATGTTCAACAGACACCAGTGCAACCTTCAGACTTAGCTTGTACCAGAGTCAGATATTGGACTGTAGTAACTTGTAATACTATTAAATAAGGATCCTGACTGATCAACTGAAAAGAGACACAATGGGAGTTTTTCTTGATAGCGCCAAGTCTCAAAAGCAATTCACACAACAGCCAAATGTTTAAGTCAGCACAGGAGCACCAGAGATGAATAAATGAGAACTTTGTTCTGGTATATATATATATATATATATATATATATGTGTGTGTGTGTGTGTGTGTATATATATATATATATATATATATGTGTGTGTATAAAATGAAACCAGTACACAGAGTCTTACAGCATAATAAGACCATGTCCTTGAAAATGGAAGTGAACTGATAAAAGTTCCAAATGAAAAAATGCACAGTAAGAGAGAATTAATCAGAAATGTACTTTTACAGTTAAAAGTGATGTTATATTTAATAATGTTCAAGTTATAGTTAGAAAGAGCCTTTGTTACTGCAGCTGTAAATAACAGGTATGTGAGACCATCAGAACTGCAAGTGATGTATTATCTAATGGTTACATAATGAGTTCTTACAGATTTGAACCTAAATATACTCTATTATGTACAGTAGTACCCTGCAGTCAAAATGTGTTTGATGGAAAGTGTTTCTGTGCTTCTTAAACCTTAAACACATGCATATAGTGTACATGCATGATTTGTGACATCACAACTACTTGGGAGTCAATCATAGTTCAGTAACTTAATCAAGTGTGATGTGGAAACCTAAAGCCTCCAGTGCACAAACAATGAAAATGGACTTACCAGTGAAATAGGAGACATCTTGTGTCCAGCAGTTAAACTTTTTAACATATTTGCATATTCATAGATTCTGAATGTTTCATTGTGGGAGAGGTTTATGTGTCATTTTAAGGATTTTAATAAAGGAATTGAACTTTTTTTCTTGTGGAAAAACCACACCAGACAATTATTATTCAAAGCAGAGTATTTTCTATGTTGTAAAACATATCTGGGGAGGAACTTTTTATTAGGATAAATTAAAACAACCCTGTTTTTAGCTTTGTTGCAGTGCAATTTTCATACAATCCTATGGGGTTCTAAATTATTTATTCAGCTAAATTTAGAGTTTTCATGACCACAATATCTTGTTTATCCACTCTAAAGAACAATAATAATAAATACATTTAAATTAAAAGTGAAAATAGTGTGTATCTTGAATCATGAATTTGTCAATTTATTTGGCACAATTAAATATTTTCTTTATAGTCTCCACTATATGTTATGCCTGTAAGGGCCATGGGATAATACATAAAGTTAAACCTCACATTTACTGGTCACGCAAGACTCAAATTTGTTTTTTCACAGAGGCTGATGTGATTGAAAGCAGTATAGAATTGTTTAACAATCACATGAAGAGATTGGGGATAAGCCTTGCCAAATAAAAAGACCCAAAGGTGCACTCTGGCCCCGCTACAAAGTGGAGGGTGTGAGAAAAAGGGAGTTAAACAGTACCCAGGTTTGGGGCTTCTTAATAATTTCTCTGTGGTGGAAGTTTGGGTGTGGGAGTTGTGCCTAAATAGACGTGAGACAAGCTCGCCACCCCTGCTCACAGCCAGTATCAGGCCTAATGAGGCATTAATCAGAGGTGTGGGATGTTGCTCTTTAGAAAAGCACCAGGTCAGCAAAGCACAATGAAGATGACTACAAAGACTGGGTAGGCAGTGGCCCAAATGAGCGGTTCTCTGAACTGTATGCTCAGCAGTCACTTCAAAAGCATGGTGACAGAATATTCACCAAATTTCAATAGAAAACATATGAAAGGGGCTTTCAACACTTTTGTTTGTAGGTTTTCTTTTCTTACAAGGGTGATTAACCCCTCCTTACTACCCCACCCCCTCACGCACGTGCACACACACACGTCAAACCCTGTGAGTTGGGAAAACTGGTGCGTGATCATGACTGCTGGCAGTAGTGTCCAATAATGTGCTTATTTGTTAGTTTTTAGGACTTTTTACCCACTACAATAGGTCTTGTTTGTTTGGATGATCATGTTTGTGTTCCCTAATAATTCATTAGTATTTACAAGACTGTGAGTTATTATTATTATGCTACACAAATGAAAAACATTTACATTTAACATACGCAGAAATCAACTGTTGTTTGACCCTGCTTTTAGCTCCAGTACATACTGAACAGTTTCTTCATAATCACTAGAGAGATAAAGAAGGCTGATTGTTTGATATACATGCTATTAAACCACTGTTGAGATTACCCCTTGAGCTGTTTTACAACTACCATTAGTTTTCAAGTTCACTAAATATGTTTTGTTTGATAAGATTTTAAACCGCCTCTACAACATTGCTAATAAAAAAGGTCAAGTAGGTCAACTATCTCGTTATACTCTTTTTTGCACATCCCAGCATAAGAAAACACATCAAATCTGTGGTGCCTTTTACTGCAAGTATCTAGAAATAACATTTCTGCAAATGTACTGTATGTTAGGCACACAGCCAATTATCATAAACCAATTTTCTGTTGTTTTTTTGGTTTTTTTTATTTGTGGTTGATAAAACCACAGATGGCTGTTAGACCCAGCCATCTGGATGTGAATGTCCAGCACAGAGTGTGTGTATCCCAGAGGAAACCAACTATCCCCAGATATATTGAAGGGTCTTATTTTGACCAGCCCCCACAAATATTTGACATTTCTCAAGTATATAATAATAGGGTTTTTTTTGTACCTAGTATCCATTTACATTATTTAAGCATAATAATTTGACTGTAACTGTGTCCTATATCACAGTTCATTCATTCATTATTTTATTTGCTTATTTCAATTACTTAATTACTTCAACACAAAAGCCACATAAAATGTGCATTTGATTTCTACTGTATGCAGTACTTGCCCTTTTTCAGATAAAAAAAATTATAGATTCAGATAGACTTTAAACAAGCCATAAAATATGAGCACACAGCAATAACACACTTTTACACCATCAGCAGAACATGAATATATAAATATCAGCCATTAAGTCAGTAAGTCAGTATTGCCCATATACAAATATTGAGTACAATTTTACAATTAGGACACACATCACTATAGTGCGTGTGTCTGTGTGTGTGTGTGTATGGGTGTGTGCATGTGTGTGTGTGTGTGTGTGTGTGTGCATGTGTGCGTGTGTGTGTGTGTGACTAAAAATAAGTTCTCTTCAGTGATTGATATAATTGAAACAGACCTTCTTTGACAAAAATACTGTAGAACTATGATGGAATGAAAATAAGCCCACACACTCACACACACACAACTCAATACATGAACACAAGCAGCTGAGTTAGAGCTTGACGGTGAGCATCGACAGAATCCCTTATTCTGCACCACAGTTTCCGTACCACTCCTTAACTGTATCATTTCTCTCTGCATTGTCCTTTAGTATATTTCTATCCTCCTGCTTTATACATGATTGGAATATTTGCATAAAAGGCCAGCTTTGCCTATACTTTATCGTGTGTGTGTGTGTGTGTGTGTGTGTGTGGATAGAAGAGGAACATTCAGGTGAGTTATGGAGCAGAGATGACATGCTCAATGGGGCCTCAAACGAATCTCTGATATTTAATCTTGTTATGCCTGTTCTTCTCTAGTTGATGAACACACTCACTGATTTCACTTCCTTTTGCTAGAGTTTTGGAAATTCACTTGATAGTTAGCTATAGCTTCCTGGCTTCATATATGACTTGCGCTTTTGAATAATACAAACAGACAAGTTGAATTCATGTCATTTGCTTCTCTCTGATGTTACAGCCTGGTGATAAGATAACCTAAAACAGACTTTTGCAGACTAATTACTGCTGCAGCTGTCAGTAGCACTGACAGGTAGGCAGTCATGCTCTTATATCAGCTGTAGATGGGACTCCTTGCCGGGACAGATCCTTGTATCCTCAACCAAAGATCCATGTGATGTGGAGATGTTAAAAATCGAACCCCTAATGAGAATCTTCTGTGTGAAGAAATGGATAAAGAAAAAGATAATTATGTCACGCTTTGGTGTGTTTACACTGTACATATGTGTATTCATTTGGTGTATAATAATCATTTATCACGCCATTATGTTCACGAAAATGATTTTTTGGGCGGTAACAGGCAGTTCACCATCTCCGTTCATGGTGAACTGTGTGACTGATTACTAGCTTTAAATGAAGATTTACTAAAGCCACAACTGAAAAATCCAATCAGTAAACAAAATGTACGACAACAGTCAACAGGTTTCATGGCTATTATTCATACCTGTAGTCAGGCAGGAATCTTATATCTTGAGCATATGACATGACTGGCCAATATCCAGTATGTAGTAAAAAGACAATAGTATTATCAGTGAATAAATCCATTACAGTAACAGAACAAAGTAAACAATCATCATACTGTATTGGAAATGATGGAAGCACACACCTCAACATAAAGTATAAAGGCTTCTATTGATTTGAATTGCCATCCAGACACTGCCTCATCATGCCGCAAACGACATTAGACTTTGATTGAAAATGCCTTTAAAGTTAACTGCGAGAATAGGTAATTTATTGGACAGCTACTTAATTTATTCCTCCTCCATTGCACATTCATCAGACGGATCAATAATCAAATGATTTCACTGATTATGTGAAATGAAATGCACTGAATTAGCTCGTATAGCAATCTTAGGCAGCTCTTCGTATTATAATGGAAATGTGGGATGTATTACACGGTCGCAATAGTTTTATGTAGCAAATTAGATGAATTTCGAGAGGTGTCTGCCACTTACTCTTGATCTCTTGTTAAATGCAAATGAGCACACTCAGCGGCATCTCAGTAAGTGCACCGTGGATCTTTTGAAAAGGGACACAAATGGCTAAGAGGAAGACACAGTATGGAGAGGTAGGCGCAAGATGGTAGTATGAAGTATGAAGCGGGCTCCTTTGTTGATGCCCACAGATTTCTCTGAGCGATTGAAATCCAAACATTTTCTTTTGGTTTCGGCTGAATTTTAACTTTTGACCTTGTGTGTGCATATTAATCAAAGCAACAAACCCTTCAACACTGAGGGAGATATTACACACTTGTTTTTTGACAAGGACCTGTCAAATGCTGTTGCCGTGGCAACATGGACACCGAGCAAAGTGAGGCATCCCTCACCATAGCCCGTTGTGCTCAGTCAATTAGAAAAACAATTCACTGTCATTGACTGCTTCATCACCATCATCATCAAAAGCGCCTTTGTGCCCTTGTCATTCCAAATCATTCTGTTATATTTTTATTATAGACTTTTTCTTAATCAAGGCCTTTCTCACAATATGCACTCAATTTTAAGTATAGTCATGTGTCATATTTCTGAGATTAATACTTTTTCTTGGCTAATGGGTTAGGGTTAGGGTTACCCTATACCCATGGTAAGTTTACAAAAAAAATCTAACTGTTCCTATATCACATCTTGACTCTGTAATTTAGGGTCTGTTAAAAAAAGATTTAGCTCCCTATTATCATGGAAGACTATTGATTAATATCCTCATGCCTTGTACATGAAGTATGCTGCAGAGATTGAAAAAACAGACCTACATATGGAAGTAGCAACCAGATGTTTTAGCACAAGGCAACAGATTTCAGTTAAGACTAGATATTTAAATGTGGCAGACAATAGGTGTCTAATGATCACTTTTGCTCAGCACTCCATAACTGATTGAAGTGAGTCCACCAGCAAGTGCAAACAAGATATTTCATGGAAAAGAAACAAAATAATGCTGCTAATAAAGGTATTTGGATCAACATCAACTATGCAGTCCTAATTTGATTATATGACATAGCAAGCACATCAGTAAGCCAGGGTCTATTACATCAGCATCAGTATTATATCAGTTTCTCAGTTCTTGCAAAGCATCAAGAGTGTAGTATATGGGACATCATAGATATCAAATGGATGCACACATCTTGGCGTGGTAATGAGTCACTTTTATTTTTAGTGTGTATCATTGTTTTTGAAAATGATACTCTTGGAAAGCATGAGAGACTTCAGTATCTCCAAGAACAATACATCATAATAAAGGACAAATAGCACATGGCAATGTCCATGATCATGTACATTAAATACTGGCTAAACGTAGGCATATATATATTGCCTTATGCTAATTACTAAATAACACCAAGCTCATGATAGCATATATTAGCATTAGCTATATGAGGATTCAGTTCACTGAAGTCGGGCCAAGATCGATTAAAGCAGGTAGCACACTGTCTATAATGTTCATTCTCTAAACAGTAATGGTTGCCTTTATAAACAATATAACGTGACATTAAACCATTCTCCCTATTAACTTGTTTGTAATCATCGAGAATGAGTTGCTGGTTTACAACTTAAAATGACTGAACAGACTTTTCTCTGTATATGGCAATGAAAAGCTGGCAAGTTTAGGTGAGCAAGCTATAAATACTCGAGAGAACAAAGGAGCAATTGACTGCTGCAGTGTAGGTGTTACACCATCTGTTAAGACAACAGAGATCCTACCTTCTGCATTCTTTATGTTCACACCAGATATTTAGCATGTATTCCCACTTTGTTCCTATACATCTCTGAGACACAAATGTTGACCTTTTATTCAGAGAACATAGACACATGGAGAAAAAAAATCTGTCAAAAGGCTTAGTTCACTAACAAAATGTGCATGAAATAAGACTAAGTGTTAGCTACATTTTTCCTCATGTGAGGCTTGGACTGAAAAGTTCAGTTGAAGCTCACATTAGTTCTAAAAGCTTTTTTTTATCACCACACTTACAGAAGCAGAATAAGACAAGAATAACTACAGCAAACTCTGACCTTCATCGAGTTTGCTGTGTCCCACAGTGTTTGACAGCAGAGCTTGATCCCAGCAAAGACTCACAATTGCAGCTCTAATCAGAATCCCGTTGATTGTCAAGCATGCTATACAATAATGTGTCTAGGTGACATTGTTGTAGAAACATATTGACAATTTGATTAAAATAATACATAACAGTGACACATCAGGCCTTTTTCTTATAGGCTGTGTTCTTGTCTGTACTTGTGTTCATGTGTACTTGTGAAATGTCATCAGTCGCAGCCTAAATACTGTTCCAAATCAAAGTCCACATCCAGCCAAGTACAGTCCATATGCCCCGGATGTGTACTCTGTTTTATTGAAGACACATCAGGGGATGACTGGCTTACAGCCAAGCATCCCAAAATATAATATAGCAAATATAGCAGCCAAACTAAAGACTGTTGTAATTTTCACTGTAGGACTGTTAATATGTCACAATATTAAGTTTTGAAATTGAAGGCAAGAAAGTAACCATTTAGGATTCCAACATGCCTTTTTAGAAATTTGCAAAGAAGTTTTCTGAGATGTGAAAAGCTTAACATCTGGTGTCATCCCAGGGAGAAAAATGATCCTATGAACTGATCTGTAGCTCTTTGTTCATTTACCTCTGGCTGTAATGTCTCAGTAGCATTTTGATATATGACATAATTTCTCTTGGAAGATAAATGTTAGTCTCACAGATGAAATCTAACAATTGTAACTGCCTCATTAGTCTGTCTGAATGTAAAGTGAAGCCTCATGTTTTAACTGGACAGAACAACAGCGCTGCCTCTGGGGCTCTGTGTGTACAGATATCACCATAATTTAATAAATACAAACGTCAATTACATTTTTTTAAGCTACATAATATTTACTATAGCTACATTACAGACTGAATAATATAATTTACTGCGTTTCATATTTGGTCACAGTACAGTCAGGTAGGTGTGTCCTGTTGTCCTCATAAGTTGGTACTCCAGAGTCCAACTTGCCAAGTCCGAGCTATCAAGTCCGAACCAGGTGTACATGGTGTTGAGATAGGACCATGTGGTGCAAAAACAACAGGACCTCAAATGCAGTGTTAAGGGTCAAAACAAGACATAGAGTGGTTAAGTAGATGCTACCCAAAATAGTGTGTATATTCATTATTCAAAAACTTATTTTGAGGAAATATGGAAACTTATATATAAAAGTATTTTTCATTTATTTGAATCTCTTGCAGTTAGTATATTTGGTTAGATCCCATTAGAACCAATGCACCCAGAAACAGCTATACAATATGGACATGACAAAGGGTATTAATGAAATCAAAAACAATTCATGTAAACTAGGTCTTGCTTTAATTAAACACCTGCCAGACAGCATACAGTAGTTCTCATTAGAATTAGCACTACCTATGTATTTTTAACTCAAGTTTTAGTTGGCTGACCTTCTCACTGCACCTGATTTCAATAATTAAGAGTCCCATTAAGATATGAGAACTTGCCGGTTATCGGTCCTTTGATACACAGATTAGGGCCTTTGTCAAGCTGTTATCACTCTAAAAATGAATGGCTGCCTTACAGCGACATTTTCAAAGCACTTGAAGTATGTTTGAACACTGTGGTTTACAGTAACATCTACAACCTGGGAAGAACAGATGGCACAGAATCTGGTGGAGCAACTGTACAAACACAGTCATGTAGAGGTGTCTAATGGAGTGATTTAGGCCATTTCTAATTAGATCAAGGTCCATCACCAGTAAAGCAAAATGGCTTCTGAGTTCAATTGTTACTAGCTTTGACATTTGTTTTTGTTTAAAACCAGGATTATTCCCTTTTTTCTATTTCTATTTTTTCCATTATGTGGAGGAGCTAGTCACTAACTTCACTAACAGTGGCTATCCTATTGTTTGATGTTGGGCGGATGGTGTACAATTTATTTTGTCAGAGGTAAAAGCAACCACCTGTGGTGATGAGAGCTATAGACACGTCATTATGGCTGACACCTTTCACATTATACATTGTTATTATAAAAATGTTGATTAGTGCAGCTTTCAGGCCTTTACTATGAGAACATTATTTGAAATGTCAACAGAATGCTAAAATATATCTAAAATATGTCTTGCTTAACCCTATCATTATTAGTTACACTTATTTGTGCAATAACTGTCCCAGTTAGTTTTACCTACCTGAAACAAAGTATCTTTAGTTGTCTAAAATGAATCAGAAGATTAGTCATCTTGGATGACACTGAAAAACAGCTTTTGTTGTTTTGATAGAGGAGAACTTGGATAAAACACACTCATGTTATGCTGCTATTTGTACAGAGTGTGCAGGGAATAAAAAGTGAAAATGAAAAACATGTTCAATAGATTAAATGATCCAAGTCATACCGTATTATATAAAGAAAGTCTGTAGTAGCGCAACAGTGTTTTATGGTTTAAATGACACGAAAATAGTAACCAAAAGTGGTACTCTGAAATTATATATCATTTACTGCTTTTGATGTTTTATTGTCACAGAAATTTACACAATTTTCAGCTATTCCATTGCAAATGTTATGGCACAGGGCATTTTATAATAATGTTTCCACAATGTCAGCTATTTCTTCATATACTGCTTTGATAATGATATTGTATATATACCACTCTGTTCTCTGAATTGTCATGCTTTTTAAGAATGCAGCGAGGGGACAGAGAAAAGCGTCTACTTCATTAGCTTTCAAGTTTAGATTTGGTAATTGAAATCCATTAACGTTCTAAAATGCATCTGATGGTAAATATAAGTGATTTTTTGTGGAAGCAATCTGTGCATGCTTTCACAGCTACAGAGAATAAAAGGAGTAGAGAAGGTAAAAGGGGTGAGAGAGAGTGATAGTGAGTAAAAGAGAGAGAGAGAGGGAGGACTGAGTGCAGTAATATCCATTAGATTTATTGTGGTGCAATTCCCAGTCCCTCCAGTACTGCCTGAGGGGGACTATATTACATTTCATCACAGTTTCATTTTCTCCTGCAGATGAGAAATGGGAGTTCTGTTGTAGTAATGTAGCATGTATGTGCTAAATCTCATCTCTAATAAAATCAAACACATCACAACTCCTGGCACTTTTGCCACAGGTCCATGACAAAATGAAACACCATCTGTTATCGTATCAAGACTGGCTTATTAGAACATAAAAATCAAACACACCCAAGGAATAAGAATGAGGATAATGAATACAGGAGGTAATGGGATGTGATGGGAGGATTGATCTTAAAAGTGGGAGATGGTTCCTCCAGAATCAGTGTCATTTTGTCCCCTAAGTGCAGTAAATTTATACTATACATTACGATACATTAAAGGTAAACAGTGGTGTCACTGTCCCAGAAACACAGCACAGGAACTGTAGCAATTCACTGTATACACAAGCTAAAACTGTCCCCTCCGAAAACAATTACAGTAAGTGAGTCTATATATTGTTGCATTTGTGGACTGTTGTAACATACATAACATAGACCGTACGAAAATATAGACATAGTTACCGTGACATCACTGTTTTGAGATAAGCAATTTGACCTTCGCCATCTTTGTTTTTGCAGGAAGTGACCATATTTGGTGGAAAGAGTGGACCTCACCCTAACACTAGCTGCTAGCTTTGTTAGTACTGTGCATTTACAATAAATGGTTAACTGCTAATGCTAATTTTTGCAAGCAAAAGAAAAGCCTAAAACTATTGAAACAACCTTGTACTTTCCGGAAAAACTGAACTGCCAACTCCATAGAGGGTGTTTTAGTAAAATCAAATGCTGAACAAGACTGCTCTTTGTAAACACTGCAGTCGACCACTGATGGCCGTTGAAATGATACAGATTTACGGCACTTCCACATTGGCTTCGTATGAATTAGATTTGAAAGTTTTTTTTTCATTGTACCAACAGTAGTAGCATCCTCGTAATGCATTAGTGGTTTTAGTAGCAGCAGCAGTGGTGGTGGTGGTAAAAGCTGCTAATCAAAACATTCACAATGGTAACTGAAGTAGCATGCACTCGTAGCTGTAGTAATAGTCATATATGTACTTCTAAAGAAAATACAGTTGAAGTAGTATATTTCAATGGTGTGCCGAAATTTCATATTTCATAACTTGTGATGTCCCATTTATCAGTTTCCTAGCGTTTTAGAGACAAAATGCTTAAACATATTTATGAAAATAGTTACTAGTGGCATCTTAGTATTAAGATCCCAAGCAGTTGTGTATTAGGAACAGTATTAATGGTATTAGCAGTGGTATTAATATTAGTATAAATGCATATGACAGTATCAGTAATAGCAGCAGTTAACAGAGGAAAGAACAGTAACATTGTTAGTAGCATCAGTAGTAATGCAAATAATAGTAGAAGCATTAGCAGTAATAAAACAATGTAATAGTAGCAGTAGTAGTATTAGCTGTAATAGAAATAGCAGTTGTAGTTAGTGGTGCAGCAGGGTTGAGAGTGTTAGTATGTAGCTTGCTGGCAGTGACCTCATAAAGCAGCTCATTAGACAGCGGAGCGACGGGGTCAGTTGCTTCAGCTTGATATTGTGTGTCAGTATCAAATAGCTGACAACAGGTGGGGGATTATAATCGTGGTTGCACAACTAATAATACCAACTGCTTAGTATATCAGTTACCACATAGACAATGGACAATCACTGCTAAAGGGGAAAGCGAGCGCTGTGACAGCAATGCTATCAACAAAGACTTTACTGTGTTTGTTTTAACTGGAGCAAATCCAGTCAAACGCATTTGATCTACAGTGAGAGAGCATTGGGAGGAAATACATAGGAAAACAAAAGAGCAGTGGCAGGGAGAAGAAAAGGCAACAGAGTCAGGGTGAAAATGATTTTCTCTGCTCTGCTTTGTCAATTTCAGAGTGCCATCTCCTGATACTCATTAAATAAGTTGTGTTGTTGTTTTAATTATCGATAGTAAAGCAATCTGTTCATAATTACAAACATTTGCTTGTGGCAATTACAAACAGTGGCTGGTAGCAGTTTAATTTGCCCGCTCTAATCTTGTCTGTAATTAGAGCACACACAAGCAGAGCACCGGAGTTGTTCAGCTCCAAGGCAAACAAGACAAGACTGAAATTCCCATTATAGCAAACTGCTGACTGCCTGCGGCACACAGACTCGCCTGCCTTTAGTGTGAAACATTTCCTACATTCTAATCCATTTGTTTAGCTTTATAATGCAATTGCACTGATGTGGCAGGTTCTCATTTACCCTCTCTGCATAAAGAAAGTCAAAAGAAATTGAACAAATATTTCATAATATTGCACCACAGCCCCACCAGGGACTACATGTTGTGTTTATTCATGTTGAAAAAAGGCTCATCTTAGATCATAACACCTATGTCAATACGAGCTGCAAAATGCACATCAAGTAGGCATGAACAGGGTTATCATTATCATAATACTAAATCAAATCCGACCTGCTTGCTCTTACTGAATTGAAGAGCCGTATGTTGATAGGCGAAATTAGCACATTAGACAGAGAGAGAGGGAGGGGGGGGGGGGGGGGTAGAGAGAGAGAGGGAGAGAGAAATTAAGAGAGAAATTGAGTATTTATATATTATTCATTTAGGAATGCAGAGACGTGTGTGTGATTTTAAAGCAATGCCTTAATGGTTATAATGATGTTAAAGCATTCAGGATCATGAAGCTCTCCAAACACATAGAGTAAACATTTATCAACCATATCACACAGCTCCTTCCTCCTCCATGGCAACATGGATGGACTGTTTTAATCGGATGGGTTTATGCCGGGATCAGATGGGAGTCAGAGGTTCACCTCAAACACTCCCTCAACACAATCCCACAATCCATCTCTGGATCGCAGTGAGACGTGGCTGGGGGCAGGGAGCAAATGGTTTGACAAGGCAGGAGATGTGTGTCTATCATGTCTCTACTTGGAGTCTCCTCTTACATGCCAAGTGCATGTCAAGAAATCGCTTGAGACGATGGCATGGAAAAAGGAGGGAAAGAGCAATAAAGGGTATCCTGGGTTATGAGTGGAGCAGTCACACAATATGTCATTGCAGTTCAAAGTTCTTTTGTACTGTATGGCTGCTCAGTGTTTGGGATCAATCAGTAGTCTGTTGAAGGATATTTGTATTTTAAATGCTAATATATGCACATGAATTAACTTTATGCAACCATGAACAAGCAAGGAAGAAAGTGCATGTGCGTGTGTGTGCCCACACACATTTTCTTTCTTTCTCTCTGTCTCTCTCTGCCTCTCTTTCTCTATCTTATGCCGTAATAACAATAACTCCAGGGGAACATCTTTCACTGTCACTACAACCCCCCATTCCAGTCTGTCTGAGGCCCTTTTTCCTCTCAGATGATAGCTATTAATTCCCTTTAGAGGCTGCTTGATGGAAGGCTAACACCATTTTATATTGTTGATACACTTCTGACTTGAGCTGCATGCTCTCAATTACAGATGAAAGATAACTGGTAACCTGGTTACAAATAGGCTTCACTGTTTAGATGATGTCAGGCACCTTTATCAAGCTGGGATGAAAATAGAAAGGGGGCCGTCTACAGACCCCTTCAGCTGCCTCCAGTGCCGATGTTATCCTCCTATAAAGAGATGGTTAACTGCACATCCAGTTTGGCTTGATGCCATTCCAATCTGGTCTAAGTGATTATCATTCATACTCATTCACACCATCTCTCTGCGGAGACACGGACACCAGCTATCTAACGATATTGTCCCTGGCCCAGTCAATTAAAGGACCAATCCGTAATTGTGGTAATTGTGGAGTTCCCTCTTGAGAGATTGTCACCCAGCTTCTCAGTTTGTTTGATACTGCTGGATCTGCTTGCACTGAAGACATTTTCCCTTTTTTACTTGCAATATATGAAAACAATTGTCTGAGTTATAGGGGTTGATGTGTTTTTATATTGTGGAATGTTTCATTAAATGGGTAATGTTTGGATATTTTATTTTTAAATATAATAAGTAGATAACAAAAGCTTATTTTTTGTTCACAAGACTCGCAGCACAAACGCAGCTTATAACCAAAACTTAAATGAGCAAATGCATTTGAGATTTTGTTTATAGGCAGAGAGTTTCATTTGGCTTTTTAAAAAATAATAGTGTTAAATATGATAGTCCATCTGTTGAGATAAACACTGCAGAATATAAACGTTAGCTCTTTTAAATGCACAGCATGCCATTTATTGAGTTTTGAGGAGGTGGATGTTCTGTAAATATCTAACATGCTAAAATGAATAAATAAATTCATATTTAGTTTTTATGTAAAGCACATTTAGTTGCCCTTGTGTACGAAATGCGCTATATAAATAAAGATGTCTTGCCTTGCCTTGCCTTATACTGGTTTCACTTGTATGTTAAGTTGAAAATGTTAGTGTGACATATTAAAGAGGATTGTGTTTCTGGGTTTTTAGTTCACTCTGTGTTTTTCCTCCCATGATCCCAGCCTGCTTTCCCCTTTCCCCACCATGCCTCCAAACCTGCCCTGCATTAGTCTGGTTAGCCCTGCCCTGTTCCCTGTGTCTGCCCCAGCCTATCAGCTCCTTCCCTCTTCTCCTGATCCACCCTCACCTCATCCCCTCATCAGTTTAGCTTGTACACTGTTAACCCGGAAGATCTTTCTATGCAAACAGTTTGAGTAAATGAGTTTTATTGTATTACTTAAACAGTATGAGTATATGAAGAGTGTTTGAGACAGACATTGAGTGTACTATCAAGCTTTACCTCAGGTCACCTGTTGTGATTGGCTCAAGCCTCAAAACAAGTCTGTGCTTGTCCGTTGGAGGTTACAGAGAAAGTTGCGCCATTTTCAAATTTTCACAGAGCAATTTAAGGTCTTTGTACTTTGCATGCTCCTTGGACAATACATTTACTGCCTGCATTTTTCTGTTTTTTTCTAATTAGAAACTGGAACTTTTTATTCATACAACATTATCTAAAATAAAACCACTGTGAAATCATAATATTTGTGAAGACCATACAGCTGATTGTAGACAAATTGCTGTAAATTTGAATATCCTCTTTTTATCTTGTTTCTCTCACTATAATGAAGGAGACTCCGCTATGCTATGAGGACACCAACGCTGCAAGCCCAGCAAACCTGGCATTGCCACAACTAAACCCCTCAAGAATGGGGATCATCCCAGAGGGCAGCCTTGTAATGGAAGCACTCACCAACCTACCTCAAGCAATGTCCCTCTGGTTTGGCTTTACCTATGCACTCTACATGCAATACCCAAAGTGCTTGAAAAACACTTTTACCTTCATTCAGCAGGTAATACTAAATTTGGGTCGAAGTGAGCTACCTCCAAAGGTTCAGAAGCTGAAGAATGATCTTGCAGTGTAAGACACATTAGCTGCTACATGGTCAGTGTTGTTGTTTTGTTTAGTTTTTTTCAAAAGTGAAAATTATTCACAAAGCAAACAATTAAAAAACTGTGCTGTGATTGTATTTAGAAGGACATCGTTTCATAATTCAATACACATGTTGTATGTGCTGCATCATAGAAAGGTACTGTAAGGTAATATATGCAGCAAAAAGTAAGAATATACTGTTGTAATTGTTGGCAAAGACCCATTTTGATAATTTTATGAAAACAAGGTCTTACTGTTATTTTGGATTTGCATCTGGTATTTCACACAGAGCATCATTGTTATGATTGTTGCTTTGCTGTATGTCTAAATAAAATAAATAAAATGTACTGCATTGTGTGGTCATTGACAAAAGAAGAATTTAATTGGAATGTTCTTATCCCTCTGCTTATAATATTTTAACATTCAATATATTCATAAATTTAATAAAAATAGGATTTCAAGTGTATTTAACTTATAATATTAAGTTAAGACAATACTACTTTTAAGTAGACTCCACAATTCTTTTCGATTGTTGATTATTTAAACCATTCAAGTGTATATAACTTAAAAATGTTGACTATACTTGAACAAATTAATTTTCTCTACTGTCAACCGTTTGAGGCAATCACTTTATGCAAATGGTTTAAGTACAATCAACTTACCTGGGTTTACAGTGTATTTAAGTCCTCTTTTTAGTGTTCAGTACAGTTCTGTTTCTAGTTTGTTCTGATCTGGTCCGTTTTAATTTGCCTGCTCTTGAGCCTACAATAAAGTATTCAGCTTTGCTCTACCTGTGGTTCCTGCATTTGGACATTTCTCCCTGCTCCACATCTCTGATTTTCCCATGTTTCCCCAGGAGTTATAGCAGAATAGCTATAGTATAAGTAGAGAAGGTCCAGGAGATATGACAGGCAACCAAATGAAATGGACCTTTGACTTGATTAAAATTTTCTCTGGGATTGAACATTGCTGTAAACATTTTGGGTAATGTAAGTACACAACTCAACAAAATGCATAACATAGGCCTAGTCAATTTTAGACATTTTAATGCACAGAAGTTATGCATTAAATTGAAAAAAAAGTAAGAGCACTTCAAATACTGGAAAAAAAAATTACTCAGGGCCTTTATTTTACTGTCACCCATATTGATTCAATTTGGACTTAATTTCAACACTAAAGACTCTGCACACTAGAGGAAAAGAAAAAAAATGTATCTGGCTCAATATCAAAGCAAATATTTGATGGCACCTTGGAACAAAGGGATTTCATTATGGATATAATTCATTTTAGAAGCTCATTTTCATTTCTGCATTTCTTTGTTAAGCAACATGTAATAAAGACTTCCTCTGGGCTTTTTTATCTTTTTATAATGGCTTGTCATTAGATTAGAGCAAGAAGAAAAGATGGGGGCTGTAGTAAGTAAGTAAAAAAAAGATGTTTTTATGAGTGGCTGTCTGAATGTTTCTGCACCCTGGGTCTGTGGCCTGAATACAAATGCAAACTGTTACATAATGAATGAGTGCTTTACTCAGGGAATAAAGATTAGCAGCTGACCCCTTTTACATCATCATCTTATTTCAGGAACCAGAACCTCTTGGGCATGGCAAATTCTCCGCAGTGTTTCTCCTTCAGCCTCCACTTTCAGAATACTCAAGTTGGTACCAGGGAAAGAAGAAAAAAATATTGCACTCCCCATCAAATGAAAAATGTGCATACGCAAAAGGTTTATGATGAGATGTCTCATGTAATGCTACTGATCCAACACATACATTATGGTGCTATTATGAAGAAAGAGAATCACAAGATGATGATCTGATCATAGGAGATTTAAGTGTCTTTCTAGCTTACCACTGAGTGTCCACAAACACACACAAGCTTCTGGTTAGTGAACTTAATGAATAAATCATTGAGCATGGCTCCCCCGCACCCCCTACTCCAACACTCACACACAAACATACACACACACACACACACACACACACATATAAATTCATTGCCCATCACAACAGAAGCTAAACATCCCCCTCTTGTTCTCTCTCTACCCTTGGACCCTTGCACATCTGCTACCATTACATACCCTGGCCCATATTCACAATGCTGTTCATTATATTGTGTCACGGTGTGCTCTGGGTCTCTGCCAACAGAAATTAAACTCTTCAGAAAAGATAAACATCATATTACTTCATTACCCTTTTAAAACACATGCAAATTAGAACCATTACTCCCCACTCCCTCTTCCTCCCCCAACACACACACACACACACACACTCTCTCTTGTCGGGTGATGAAGTTTGTCTGGCCGGTGTTCAGTCATTCCCTTTGTCACAAACTGACCGTGAATGGGCTGAACCATGCGTCTCTACCCTGCTCATTTTCAATGTTTGAATTAAACATTAATGCTGCTTGACAGCAATAAATAACATTTATCACAATGGGGATCTAATAATGATTTGGCTAAGCTTGGGCTGCTCATCAGAGCCCATCAACTGACGAATATGGCAGCATGATTATGCTGGCAGCTGTCTGTGACAACTGTATCTAAATCACCCCTCGTCCGTCTATTTCTCTTTGATCTCCCCAAATGCACGTCGTTACTGGAGAGTTTTCTTTCCATTCATCTCTCTTCTTCTTTCACATCATAATTACTGTCCCAATCACAGATATCATTACGGTGTCATTAAAGCCAATCTGGCAGTTTACAGTATACACAGCACTGTACATTACATGAAATGTTATTTGCACCTCAGTCTGTGTTTCAGTGTGTGGCCTCTAGCAGCCATGTTTGATTAAACCCTGATTATTTATTCTAAAGGAATAATCTTCACCCCCCCGGTGAAGATTGTAAAACATTTTGGTTTTATGATGAAAGTTATTTCATTTACCTTTAATAAAGTGTAGCAGATTTTGTAATCTGCACATTAAATTGTGCCTGTACTGCACTTTTGTCCTATAGGGAGAGGGAGAGAACGCACTGGCCAAGGAAATAACTGAAATGAATTAAAAGCCATCCTCAGAACTCAGGCCAGAGCATATTTTTGAATTTTTCTGTCTGCATATGTGCGTGTTTATGCTTGTGTGCATGCATTCAAGCATGCATACATATATAAAGCGGTCTGCCCAATATTATTGGACTTGTGCCCACCCCTCACCCCCCAGTCACAGTGTGTGTGATTCCAAAGCACAGAGATTGAAGTCAAATAGAACATCATGATGAAAGTATTCTTCAGCTCTGCTTTTGATCTTTCTGTCTCATATGACAGAAAAACACTATTCTCAGACGAGTCTCTTTTTTGATCTCAAAAGGCATAATAAAAGTCTTGGCTATGTGCCTTTAAGATAAGATAGCCATCAGACCTTGTGAAGATGAAAAATATCAAAGATAATTAGAGCAAGGGTGAAAAAAGAAAATTAAATTGTATGCTGGGAATGTTAATGGCATGGGCTTCGTTTAATAAGCAGATTCATTAACCATGCTGCTGTATCAGTATTCCATTTGTGTTTGATTAATAATGAGCAGGACCCATTTAATAAGAATAAAACATTCATCATAAACACACATAAATCAACTAATGATATTTCTTTGGCAAATAGTACCATTGGATCATATTAAACTCTCTCCATTCATTGGTATCCTGCATGTTAATTGAAATGCCTTAGAACCTTTCAAAATGTGTTCAAGTTAATCATTTGGTGTGATTCACAATTAGTCTAATCTCTGGCAGTGGGAAATGGAAAGTTCGGCCAAAGAGTGTATCAAT
Source organism: Scomber japonicus (assembly GCF_027409825.1). Taxonomy (NCBI): domain Eukaryota; kingdom Metazoa; phylum Chordata; class Actinopteri; order Scombriformes; family Scombridae; genus Scomber; species Scomber japonicus. Next base: position 12,206,129 of record NC_070578.1, read on the forward strand.
TCCGCCCGACGACTGGGTTTGAGGCACCTTTTATGCTTGTGATTGGTTGTTAAATTCCATTGCAGAGGGCATATCACGAGGCCACACAAAGCACTAGCTCATTAATCTCCCATGAAACTGCAAAGAAATTGAGTTCAGAATCAGGACCAAAATTCCTAAAAATGACGGTAGCCTTGCTGCATTTCCTATTGGCCAACAGCAGCTGAACAGTAACATGGTGCTTATTGGACCAAGCCCTCACTTACTTCATCATTTAAGGATTGATAATTATCTGATATTTGTGGTGGCTCAAATTTAACTATTTCTGTTATTTCTTGTCTGAGACACATTGGCTCCAAAATCTGTATGTCAACATAATGAGACTCTTAATCACACTTAACGAGTCAGAGGAATTGTTTTCCAGTGGAAGCTCAGTCAATTTAGATGAGAGAAAATGTAACTGTGATGGAATTTCCTGACGCAAATGCAGCTGATGGACTTACTTGATCTTACTTGAGCAATAATTAGTTTTCTTCTTTTAAATTAAATTGATTATTAATTTTGCTACAGTTCCTGATTTTCATTTCTCAGCACCATTAAATAACTACATCAAGTGTATATTTAAAGCTACATTTATTGTTTTTCTGCCACTTTTGGTTCAGCAAACAGTGACGTATTATTCTTGTAAGCTGTTTATATCCTATCAGAGCCAACTGAGACAGAGCAACATGATGACTCATTTGTAGTTGTGTTTCTGGCCACTTCCCAAATGTAATTTATTTTCTCTTTTGCCTGCTCTGCTTGGTCGCCACCAACTCCTGAGGGAAATATCGAAGCAGCACAACTATGTTCACCAGCAAGTTGCTAACTTTGTCTGTGTGCTGTTTTGTGCTGGCCAGGTACAGTTCAGTGAGTTTTTCAGTTTTTTTGATTCTATTTTTGACTGAAAACACCTGCCTTCAGGTAATGAGAGCAGTGAGACTGAATCAAAACAGTAAATTTCTTGGCTGTAAAATCAAAATAATGAGCTTAGAGTCACTAAAACGCTCCACTGACCTGAGGGGATCTACAGAGGGGTGGGTGATATTTCTCTGGGGACTTGTTACTGTGAGGGACCCTTCTCACATTACGCTTAGTCATTTGAATCATGGTGATATAAAAAGTATTGATTAGAGCAGTTTTAAGTTTATTTAGACTTTATTTAAAATAGTAATGAATAATAATAATATTTAATTCACAGTAACATGAGGGTATTGCAGTTTACAATACACACATGAATAAATAAATAAGTAACAAGGATGGTGAAAGTGTTACAAAGAAGTTCAGACTATGACTAATTCAAGAAAAGAGGGAACACAATTATAAAAAAGGTTTGATGTCATTCAGAGTTGCATGTAATTAATTTGATTATAAATAGCACTTTAAAAGGGTTATTCAAAGTGCACTCGAAAAGAGTAAACATCTACTGTGACAGGCAGCTGTTTTCACTCGTATCTCTCACTACACTTCACTGGACTCTTCAAAGCGCCACTCAAATGAAGAATGATACAGAGATGCCTGTGGCTAGAGCAGAGCATCTTTGACTGCATACAAACTAGCCTGTACCAGGACACTGTATCTGATGATTGGTGCCTGCTTCAGTTCAGAATAAGCTTACTTAAAGACATGGTGAGGAGCTTCACCCTAATCAACTCTTCACAATGCAGCGTTCATGGCAAGTCAACAGTCTGATGTTTTATGCATTTAAAATAAAATGGAATGAGTCAAACACTTATAAGTTGCCACCAGTCTTGTGTAGAATTTTAATCTGTTTTCCACTGACTCACTTACACCGTGGAAATGATTAAATGGCTACTGGTGTGAAGTGTCTGTTCAAGCTCACAGACATGCATGGGCAGCCCAAGAAACCCTGTAAATACACACACATACATTTTATAGTCATACAACAGCTGCATTGTATGTTCACACAGTGGTACAAATTGAATTATGAGTTATCCTTTTTTTATTGGATTCTCTCTGTACTACGGTCCAACTGATCACAGTTCACAATATTCATATATTTAAAATGTAGGCAGCATACTCAATGCAGTATGTTTTACACTATTGTTGAATTTTAATGTGTCTGCTCAGGGGTTGAGTGAAAATTAAAATCATCCCAGGACTTCTGAGTCAGACCAGCCCATCAAAAACCCACTTACAGATACACCACCATCAATACAGCCCATGTCTAACTCCACAAGAATTAAGAAATGAACTGAGATTGGATTTCTTAAAGATACTATCATGATTTGTGCAGTGAGGTATAAAATAACAACCCCACTACAGTGTTATATAATAATGATAATAGGTGTTACATAATTGTGTAAAGTTGTAATCGTTATTTATACTCAGAGCTGATTCTATGACAATTATATAACTGTTGATGGAGATATGAGGTGGGCGAAATATCAGAAATTACATTTTCATTTAATACAGTCGACTACAACACTACCACAACAAAGTACATAGATTCCCCTGAATCAATGAGCAAACAACTGATGTTGTATTATCAATAAGAACTGAGCATTAACTAGACAGCTGGTATCTGTTGTGGTTTCATTTGCATTGTATTACATGGTAATTGTATTTTTCATGCTCATACTCTCTCTGTGCTCACTATGGAGCAATAAAAAAATCACCAGACATAATTAATTTCAGTGGATTCACTTCCATAGTTGAATTCTACTGTGACAAGTGTTACAAGGTCCAAGCTAATCACACAAGCTAACCACACAAGCTAATCACACAAGCTAATCACACAAACAGAATACTAGTGGTTATTTACAGTACCACGATGGTTTATGGGTGATGAACTCAAAATTAACTACAGTGCCTTTGTTTATTATCATGAAATAACATGTCTCCCAGTACAACAGTGTTTGTATGTGTTTTTAATGGGCAGCAATTGAGGTCTAGGCACGGAGGAATAAGCTACAGTACTAAGCTTGTTAGCAAACAAATTCAGTGTGGGTTGCTGTATTTTTGCTGATAAAAAAAAATATTACAGCATATTACTTTTTATTTTACAGCAGGTTTGTCAAACATTGCTGCCATTTTTTTTCCCCGCTGGAGACATCATATCACTGCAGGGGGCAAATGTGAAAATTGCTTGTGATTTCATTTTTAAAGAATAAATTGTATGAATGAATAATAAACATTAATTACAGAAACAGTTGAAAGATATAATATTTGTCTAAAACATGTATAAATTATGTAAAAAAAAAAAAAAAACAGAGGAACAGAGAAACCTTTGGAGACAATGGCCCCTGATGGCTTCAGGTTTTCTAAATGCTTCAGGCTGTCTGAACATGCATGCTTAACCATTGTCACACACACACACACACACATATATACATACTATGTGTTAACCCATCAATTCTATAGTGACCTCATCCCAATGAAGTGAAATATAATTCTATGAGGTAATACCGCTGATATAAATGGAGAAGCTTATGAAAACTAAAGTGGTGACCTCAATCACTGGAGTGTATCAAAAACACTTGTCAGCAAAGCGATTTCAATTTCAGGCACATCTGTTTACATATTGTGTGATGTTTGGATTATATCGTCGACAAATCCCCATGGAAAACTGTTGAAAACTGCTCTCATAAACGGCTGTTTACTGTTGCATTAGTATTATATAATCCTTTTGCTGCTTAGTTTCTATTGTGAGAAATTAGGAAACCGTTATTAGGCTCCTGTGGCATCTAGATTTAATTTCTTCCCTTTGCCCCACTCTTTGAGAATGGCCTCCTTATGGTCCAAACATACCAGCCTTTTACAAGCTTCCTGGTGTTTGGACCAACTCCTGATGGAGAAGTAATATCATCCTTTTCCATGTACACATCATTTCTAGCACAGCAGGGATTTGTTTCATTTATGTAACAATGAAAGCAGCTGGCAGAGTGCCCGCGTGTTGCTAAATGGAACGCCAAGAAGCAAGGTGCTTTTTAAACAGAGATGGAGAGACACCAGAGAGTGCTTGTGGGGAAGAATGAAAGAATTGGATGGCAGAATAGAAAGCAATCAATGCCGCTTTGTGTTGTTCACAACTTTTACCCAATAGCTCCTCCGCTCTTGGAGCATTTGTGAAGGAAATACATGAATCAAGTTAACTATGGTAAGGCACAGTTACAGAATGCAGTAGTAGCAGTCAGTGCTTTAGTGAAAGACAATCGATCAACGAGAGACGTAAGTGCTTTGCTTGACGCCAAACCTTGCAGCTGTATGAAACTGTATAGGACTTGGCCTCTATACAAAATAAACACCACACCCACACATGTAAATGCTGTCTCGCTCATTTATACTTACATTTCAGCAACATCTGCACTCATTCAAAAGCCCAGGTGCTTTAGGACCATAGTGATCATTATTCGCTGCAGATGTGAAACGATCACTGATCACATACTGTGTATTAGTGAGTAAAGGAAAGCACTGGCTTCTGCAAAAATGCACCTGTTGTTGGACTAAGTCAAAGTTACACTAGTTTCCAGTGAGGGGTAGTTATGTTAAGGCTGCATTGCGCAAGCTTTTCTAATGGAGAAATACACTAGTCTCATCCTATTGTGTCTATGGCGTACAACCACCCTACTTGCCCAAATGATTTCAAGCTGAACAGTTAAGATATGTACACTATGTGTATGATATGTATGCAAAGGAACTGATCAAACCATAAGAGCACTATGCAGAGACAGCTGGACCTGCAGGCATTTTTTTGTCTCTCTCTTACTGCTGTTTTTTTAGTTTTCCCCAATATAAATCAACCCAAGGCTAGCTGTTTTAATATACATGAAGTTTATCTGGCATCACAGTACATTTCTGTCCATAGAGCGTAAACAATGGTCACAGCCATTTGAGACTGCCAGTGAGAAAGTTTATCATCGAGCCCAGTGCAACTTTAGTTAGTTTTGTGGTAGCTGGATAGTTCTAGATATGAACATTTTCCAAAAAAACATTTATGAAAAAGATGGAGCACTCAACAAATTACATTTTTAGTATGGTTCTTTGATGATACTTGAAGCTACAAAGAAAACATTTTAGCAATGATTGTCCCAAAACCATCCAAACCTGCCTTTTTTTTGTATTATGTGATGAGATTCATGCATGAATGAAGTCATTTTCTTGACCAAAACCACACATATAGCAGTTTTGATAAATCATTTTCCTGCTCAGCTCAGATCAGAACTGTGTTATTTTACCTAACTTTATGTTTATCCCACAGCACTGCGGGGCAATATATTTCCCTCCACCAAGTAAATAAAGAAGAGGTTATGCAATCAATCTTTTGGGGGTTTGAAATCATAATATTGAACACAACTGTCAGCCATGCCATTAGCATGATTCATTTCTGCCGTTTTACATTTACAATTTTCCCACAAGAACAACATTGATTCCTTGTGTTTGTGTGTAAGTGTGTATGTGTACGCATATTCATCCATTTGTTTGCCTTTGAGTGTGTGTAAGTGTGTTCCCGGGTGTATTGTATATGTATGCGTCTGACACCATTTCCTTCCTATTTTCTTCCATAATTTGAATCAGAGAAAATGTATTAATTTTGCAGCGGTGAGAAGAGCCTACACAGAGCCAGTAAATAAATCTCTCCTATTATTACCCACAATGCCCTGTCAGGTCCATACATCATCTCAGCACATCATAATTAATTGCACACTAAACTATTCTGTTCAATTAACCATGAGGGAATGGATGGAGGGAGGGAGAGAGGGGAAGAGGCGAGGGCTGGCTCGGGTTACAGAGTGTTGAGACCTTTACTCTACAATAAAACACAGATGTAGTGATCATACAATTATCTATCATAAAGTTTGTTTTGCTTAGTTTTATATCTTTTTCTTTGTGTTCCTGTTTGTGCATACTGACCAGCTGTACGTGTTTTAAATAAGTTACTGACCGCTCTGGTTGTGCATATTTCCATATTTTCCACAAGTTGTTGTATTGTATATAGACAGGAGTCTTGTTCAAATTCCACTTGCCCTTCAGTGCTGTTCTAATGGGAAATGTGCTTATGCAAGGCAATCTCACCCCGGAGGCTTCACATTTTCCACCAAGGCTCTGTCAGGTCAACAGTCTCATAAAAAAGTGGAATAACATTATGAAGACCGTAATAGTGGAATGAGTTTGTTGCTAACACATTTCCCATGTTGCCTCAGGAGCATGCAGCCAAACATACTGCAACTCTTTAAAATCTCAGAAACACCTTCAGTTTGGGTTGCACCCAGTGATGAAACACTGTAGTGAAATGTTTAACTCTGTAGGGAAATAAGCAGAATTTGTCTGTCGATTTGGCCCTGGCTTTCTGTCTTTGAGGAGACTTTACTTTACATGCAGCAAAGTTATAAACACAGTGGGTCAAACAAACAGCATCTTCTCTCATTTCAGAAGGAGGCATATTTTTGGCTGGTTAAACTCCTCCCACAGTGATGCAAATCTGAGGCAGGGATATAGGTCAGCCTGCTCCTCCTGACTCACCAGCCCAAAATAATCAAGGAAACACGTAGTCTTAGTTCAGATAGATTTGTTTGGAAACTCAGAGATGCTATGAACACTGAAAATATAGAAAAGGGAATAGCAAATGCTGGAGGCAGGGTTACAGTTATGGGAAAGTAGAGATTGGTTTTTACATTACAGGCTAGGCTACAACAGAACTGGGTCAGTGACAGATGCTGAGGAGCAGCTACAGAGCGCTTTTCATCAATGAAACATGCAATTCACACGTGTGGCAAACTTGTCAGTTGCTCAGTTTACCTGGGAGAAAGTGTTGAAAGAGGCAATTTGCTTAACCTCTCCCTGAACAACAACTGTCCGATCATAGCTTTGCAACATTTCCTGTTGCTAGCAGTGTGTATGAGCCTCCAGTAGAGAACACTTCAAAGAGTTTGGAGGGTGGGGAATATTTATTTTTATTTTTTAGCCTTTCTAACCCCATTCCCCCCAAAATTAAAAAAAATATAAATAAGAGCAAAAGTAATCTAGGTTTCACTGAAAATAAGAGCCTCATGCATGTCACTCCTATGTGGGAGCTGGACCTGCATCTGTTCAGAATTAAAGGTCAACCCCTATATCCAGAGTTAGCTTTAATGTTTGTCAAACACATCAGTTTGCCCCTCATCCTAACAGTTCCCTTGTAATGTTAAATGTGAATACCTGCTGTTTGAAATACTAACAAGTATCAAGTATGAAACTAAATGCCAAGAGATACAGACGGCGTCACGGAGCACCACATCACTTGACACGAATCATACACTGCCAATGTATGTTAGCCTTAAGCAGTAAATAGAATTATGTCTTGAGAATCCTTAGTTTTTGTCTATGACATGCCTGAGTCTTTTTGGACAATACCATGTACAGTACTGTGCAAAAGTTTTAAATTATCAAAGTTAAGTGAGGAGGCATTCGAAAATAATCCGATTAAAAAGTGCATAAACAGAAAAAAATTAAATCAGTATTTTGTATGACCATGCTTTGCCTTTAAAACAGCAGCAATTCTCTTGCACACACTGTTTTAATATGATGATAATACAACGAATTAACATTTGTCTACTGATAGTGTTTACCTTATGAGTTAATATGAGTTAATGTGATATGAGTTTATGAGATAAGTGGTTTATTGCCTCTAGTAAGTCAATCTCATTCCAAGTAAACTTTGTGTGTTAAGAGCGTCAGATATATTCCTGAGACATAAACTTTATGTTCTAAAATTCAATATGCAATTTGGCTCCCTTAACAGCTTTGTTGTGATGTTCCAGACACACTCTCCTGAGCTGTTATTTCAATATCCCATCTCAAACACTTTCCATGAGCAGATCTACCCACATCATCACTGCAGCTCTAATAATATGGTTTGTAATATAGAGTGCACTGTGGTATATCTTTCCACTGTCAGCCTACTGTACCTTTTCACTTAGCAGGATAAATACTTGTTACGTGTACAAACCATTTCTGGAAAAGAATAAAAGTCCCAAAGGAAATTTCATATCTGATGTACCATTTGTCACTGCTGCATGTACGTGAGAATTTATGGTACCTATTACTGGATCAGTAAATCCAATGTTCTGCAGCTGAAAGCTCTTTTGTTGCTTGATTTAGTTTATCTGAAGAATACATCTCACAATAACATATATGAATATGTCAGTGCAGGGAGTTTATATCACAAAAGAATGTAAATAAAAGTAACTTACATGGATTTATACTATTTTGGGGCAAGCAAATTACTTAGTGCAACCATGGGGAAATACAATTATTATTAAATTATGTGCATTATAATGACTCCTGCAGATACAGTAATACAATTTTACTGCTTAAATTAAGTTTGTTAAACACCATTACTGCGGAAAAATAAACACCACTAATGCTGTTTTGAAGCACATATAATGGATTTCTGCGTGGTGATTGGAAATTGCTGCTATTCTGACATTTGTTTTGTGATGGCCTCCCATATGGAGGTACAGTAGTGTTCAAAACAACATAACAAATCTACAGATTCCCCTTTGAGTCAAAATCCAACCCAATGCATCAGCTGTTTTTAATTTTATCCCAAATTAGCTCCAATACCCAGAGTTTATCTTTTGCTGATATTTGATAACTATGAAAACAATCTCGATAAATGTTTCTAGAGGATATTTTGTGCCTTATGTCACTTCAGTCTGTCTGTGAAATAAAGAGCATGATTAACACAATATCACTCCAGAAACGTATATCTTCTTTCTCTCTCAACTTGTGTTTGTCCTTGAACTCCATAGCTTGTACACATCCTTCTGTTTTAAAGGAAGCCACTTACAGGGGCTCAGACTTTGAATAACTGAATAGAAATTCAGGGGAAATGTGTGTGTGTGTAGGTGTGTGTGCGTGTGTGTGTGTGCATGTGTGTAGGTGTGTGTGTGTGTGTGTGTGCGTGCGTGCGTGCAAAAGATCAAATGAAACCTTGCTGCAGTTGTGAGCTCAGAGGGTCTGAGGGTTATGCAAATTTCTTGTGGAATAGTGGAATTCCCCTTCAGTACTGTTCCAGATAATATCCAGTGTCAAAAATATTCACCGCAAGCAGCTTGGAAATGAAATAATTAAATGGAACCACTTATATGCTGCATTTTGACTCTAAAGGGTAAGGGGGTTAGTGTATATGTCAAGGATGGTGTCCACTGGTGTCATTGCAGGTCTTGATTCACCCATTCAAATTGATTCCTCCATTTAAATTCAATGTAGGTTTCAGTCCCTATTTTCCACATTAGTTCTCAAAACCCCCATCACATGTGACACAAGTGACATGTAATACTCCATCTGATGGCTCACACACAAAGCCAAAGGGTGGAAATTTTCCCTCTTAAAGATACAGCGCAAAGTCATCGTCCTCATGCATCAGCAGTGAGCAGAAGGAGAAAAAGACCTTATTATTATGTGCACGAGATGATGGATCACACGTATATTCCTCTTATCTTGCCAACAGCAGTATGTGCTGTGCATATCACTTACCAATGACAGAGATGCAACGGCTTACAGAAGTCAAATGGCAATTTAACTTTGATCATACTACGTTTCTGATTTACATTTGAATCGCTCTTTGATTGCATCAGATGAAATTTTTGACAAAAAAAAGGGAAAAAAAACAAGGTCAGAATACATTTCAGCTGAACTTGAAAGTTCTCCCTCTCTTAGCCTGCCATGCACTTCAATTTACCGTCTCATTATTCAAAGTGAAAATGAAAATTGGAGCCTGAAGCATTTGTATTTGAACAAAGAGAGGGAAGCAGATTATGAATGTTCAAAATGTAATTTCTATTACACTTCCATTATTCTTCTATTAATCACAGATTCATTCTCTCTGTGCTCTTCAAGTAAAACACGCTCATACAGTATTCATGTGCATACAGAGGGAAAAAAGAAATTGGTGAGGCTATTTGAAATGTTTAATTTATGGAAGATATATCCTACTGCTGAGAAGAAATGTGTTACAGAAACTAAAGTACATGTTTTAATCACAACTCATAAAATCACTCACTATTTGGCAAACATAAGCAAGTCATAATAGCAAATTCCTTTGTGTCAGAATAATCCTTGTTTCTCCTTATTCCTAAATCACAGTATTTGTGCATCGGGACCTGCATCTCTTTTTGTTCTCCCTGACTTCTATAGAAAGGCTAATATTCACAAAGAGAGATGAGATTTAATGCATACTGATTACTCTGGAGACCCGCCATTCAACTCTGGGAGAAAGCGTCAATTAAAGAGTTTTAAGCCTCCATAAACTGCACCTTAAACAGCTGATCGACGCTATGCAGGCCTACCTCCTGGATTCGAGCTGAGTTTTGTTTAAATGGAGCAAATTCATCTCTGGAGAGAAACCTTGTAATCCCCTTTTAAATCTCCAAGCAGTTGAATAAGTATGCTATTCATACACAATGATTTTTTAACTCACTGACACACACACACACACACACACACACACACACACACACATATACACATATACACACAGAGCAACACTATGCCCCGGAACAGTGGCATTACAAACACAAATCATGCACAATCGCTGAAGTGTTTAAGAAATATCAAACTACTGGAACATGTCAGCTTGTATAGAAATACAAAGAGAGCATTTTAAAATGAAAGCTATCAACACAACACAAACACCCTCTCGGGATATATCTGTTTAGATTCATTTGCCTTATTTATGTATGTATTCATAAGCACTGGGGCATGAATGCATGGAAATATTTTCATTTGTGCGCAATGAGGCTTTGACATTGACCTCCCTTTTAAAGCACACCACAATGGTTGTACAATGAACAATAACATTTGGCTGGGGTTCAACACAAACCTACTAGTTTATTGATACTGGCACAAACAGATATGCGCAAACTGTCCTCATTATTGGCCGGTCATTAGTTTGATTAAGAGTCTAGTAAAGCCCTCTGGGTTAAACCTTGGCCTGCCACAAAAGCAGAGTTCTACATACAGTGAACTCTATTGTGGTCCGACAAGTGAAGAACGCAAAAAAGCATTTGCTGAGCCTCGGAGCACTGGACAACAATAACACAGCAGGGCTATTTGCAGTACTCATTTTGATCCAGACCAAATGAAGTGAATAAGGGGGGGTGAAGCTTTTGGTATCCAGTAGGAGAATGAGATGTTTAAGACATTGATTCACCTTGGGTTCAGAACCACAGTATCTAATTATAGCCATGGGAATCAAGTCAAGGCCATGGTATTTCAGGGCTGGAGAGAGACAACATTCTGCTATAACTAAGCTCTGCTCTACATGAATCATATTCCCCGTGTGGTTTGGCAGCCATTAAAACAGAAAGAATGCCCTTTCTCAGTCAGAAGCCATAGGCTAGTGTATCTTTCTTGTACCAGAAAGGTTAACATTTTTTGACAATATCTGAGTGATCAACATAGACTGTGGCAACACACTGAACACACTAAAATCAGGTAGGCTATAACAGGAACAGCTCAGAAGCTATGTCACCTGTAATTATAGCAAGCTTGTTTCAAGCCAATAAGTTTCATGCTATTTGCATTTCAGCTGGAAATAACGTGATATAAGTAATCACAGCATTAGACATAGATAGGGCACCAAGCTTGTAACCCAGCAATACTTGGCACCCAATGAAAGTGTTGCTTATGCATATATCAGCACCATCAAAGAGGAGGGGAGGGTGGGGGATGGTGTCTTTGTAAGAGAGAGGGGGGAGGGCTGCTCTCTGAAGCACACAACCTCATTATTCAGTCTATAGAACAGCACATCCACTTCATTGTTCTTCAAATCAGCCCAAACTCACTGGGCTCATCCGTAGCCCTCAGAATAGAACAGAGCTGCTTTATGTTTTAAAGGAGATGCCAATGAGATCTCCAGAATGATCAGTCAAGAGAGCCGTTATTGCCTTTTTTTAATGCTCTTCATTGTCAAGTACATTGATATGATTTCTCTGTAGAACATCATTTGTCATTAGCAATTCAAAATGATACAAGGCTGACGCAAACATGTGGGGGAGATGTCTTACTGAGATATTTTGAACGGTGTGATTTCCCTGAGGCAGAGCTGAGAGGTTGCTTGGAGATGGCATGTGATAGTTAAGGATATGTTGGGAGTATAGTGTCAGGAAGGCCCAAGCAACGTGGTGAATCATTCCCAGAAATGTAAACTGATTTCATCAAATAGGGAAGTGGGAGAGATGGTCTGCTATGTCGCAGCATGTGTGCTTGGCACGCGCTCTGCTGTGGAGTGCGCAGGACAAATAATGGCAACACAAAAACGGCCTGCTCGTGTTGGTCCTCCCACCAGTGTTTCATGTAAATACGCTCTAACGATTCTTCTGCAGCCGCATCAATCATGGCGGATATGACAAGGCCCCTTTGTTCCAGACAAAGAGTGTAAACACAGCTGGAACATGCTGGGGGAACCTTTCCCTCCCCTATCTTGCCACTACACCTGTCGGACATACTGCATCAAAACCTCATTTAGAGCTCTGATTATCCTAATGACACCAATGTCTTTCCCCACTTTGGCCATTATTTGTTAAATCCGCCCTCATCTAATTAAAGACACACAGTCAACACATGGTCAAGCATGAAAATGATCCTCGTTCCCCCCAACACACGAGGGAATCCATCAGTCTACCTTTTATTATTCTGTTTATTTTGGCATTATTTATTTAAAAAAGATTTCCCTAACGTATTCTTTTAAATTACTTTACACCCAAGTGAAATTATATTAGAACTGCATATTTTATGTTGTTGAAATGATCCACAAATTGGATATTGATGCGTATGATCTCCATACATGATGCAGGCATAGAATTACTAAAAATGGTGTTTACAGGAACCATTGTGAGCATTTATGTATGCCATCAAAACAAATCAAATCTCAAAATCTGAACCAAGTTTTATGACAGACCATCCAATAGTTCTTGACACATTATAATATAACATAAAACTTTCAGTCTCATAATAGATGATGAATAGATGGTGAAAATCATCATAAAATCATTACACTTCATTGTGATAATGAATATTTGTATAAAATGTCAAGGCAATCTTTTAAATAACTGTAGAGTTATTTCTGTCTGGACCCAAGTGGTGAACACATGTTGCTAACGTGGCTGAAAAGTTTTCATTCAACATCAAATACACATTTCTTTCCATTTTAGAGGCCTATGCAACCATCATTACCCATCACTTTAAGCAGCACCACATTTGCATAATGTCACTCATATAAAAAGAAGCTGATCAACAGCAACACATTCTGATTAAGCTAAAACTAGCTGTCAATTATCGCTGCAAATATGCTGTCCTGTAACTTTTTGTTGTTGTTGGCTCTAAATTTAGTTAAGCAAAAAGTGTATATTCAGCTAAACACACAGCAAATGGAATGGAAAAAGCATTGGACAAGCAGAAGTCCCACTAACAAGAGTTTAATAGCATTTAGTGTTCAACATTTAGTCACCCAATCATTAAGGGCAAAATAATGGTTGTGCCAAGTAAATCGCAGTAGGAGTGAGCTGCATGACCCAGTTGACCTTGCAGGGATAATGTATTGTTGCTGATATGGAGAGTATGAGAGTGGAGAAAATTCAATTTTGATTCAGCGGAGTAGTTTCAAGTGTTTTGGGTCTAATAGGATGGGAGAGATGTTGCATACAGAGGTCACCCTGGATTGTTTTCCTCTGTTGGCTGCTATTATGATCTACTGAATGGGATTTTTTCTGTGTTTTCAAAATAAAAGTACATACAGTATATTTATTTTATATGCTGAATGATATTATATCTGTCAGCATTCTCATTTGATCAAGTTGATCATCTTTATTTATCATATTGGGTGTGTTTAAAATACACACAATATTCAGACTGGTAGTGAATCAGGGTCTCAAGTATCAATGGTCTACATTTAAACTGAGAATACAACCACTAGCATCTTGATTGAAATTGATATTAATTGAAATGGACAAAGGTCTTAAAACACAGAGAAAACAAATATGTTTACAGAAATAGCAATATTTATAGTTACAGTTGTATATGTATGTTTGATTTCACCTTCACTCATACTTTTGGGATTTGATTTCAAAACTGAGTGATACATGTCAATACTGAGCCAAGGTCTCAACAAACCACTTGGCACTTTCACCCAGTGAGAGAGAAAAAAAGTCACTGCAATGCTGCTTCCATGTTCTCATTCTCTCCCATTTTACCTCAAGGCCCCTGGACTTACCTCAACAAGACCTCATCAAACTGGAGCTCTGTTTACAAATGCTTTTAGGAGACAGAGAGAAAACCCCAATTCTCCACAGAGGAATGGTACTTTTTTTCCCTTTTCATATATTATTTGAGACATGGAAGGCACAAAACATACCAAGAGAGTCAGATCGAGCACAACTCCAAGCAATGTATTACCTAGACATGCTTTCTGAATTATTTACCTGCAGCAGCCGCTTTGAAAAGGGGCTGATAGTGTACTGTATGCCCCTTCACATGACAGCTGTGAAACAATAGTCTAAGTTTGGCTTTCACTGTGCTTCTTTAATGCTCTGCTGGTTTGCCCTTTAATTTCACCTCTGGTGTGAGACTGCCTCAGTGCCCATATGAAATACAACTTGACCTGCGACAACTTTGTCAGAAGAACCAATGACATTTTTTTTCAAAGGCAAAGTTTGTAGACAAAGGATGGCTTTGGGTTTATTTAAACTGAAATGTTTCTTTGTGTCTGTGTCAGATTTTGGTGACTCTATGCCTCCGTGCTGGCAGGAAGACATACTGCATCTAGGATTCTAAATGTGTTTTGCTGTAAGGTAGGATACACTTGTACAAAAATAGCAAGTCTGTATTTTCTCCGAAGTGAATGAAGGGATTTCTTTTTATTATATTTTAAAGTGAAAGGAGACAACAGCAAGATTATGAATTGACTCTGCAATAAAAGTGTGTCATTATAATTAAGGATTTTACAAAATAAGAAGACTGTTCAGAAAACCAACAGCCAAAATGTAGTGTTCAACTCAGAACTCAACACAGACTCAGACCTTCTAATCTCTCTCTTTTCCCCTCGCCTCTGTACATTTTTCACTCAAGCTGAAACTTTTTCAACTCAATTTCAACTCAACACATCAACCTGTGTCACACGGAATGGATTTGTATCTTTCCATTGACTATGTATTTAATTGTCTCTTTAAACATGCAGGATGTTATGTCTAGCTAACAGCTCTGTGAAGCTGTACTTCAGCATAGTAACATGTTCACAATGCTAAAAAGATTATGTTTATCAGGTTCTAATTAGCGCTGAACTCAAAGCACAGCTGAGACTGTACCTTGGGTTTAGTGCTATGGGCTATCTGTATCAAATGTCCTAGCAGTTCATTCAAGAGTTGTTGACACATTCTCTAAAAGCTACACATTTTAGAGGTAAAGTCAGAGGGTCACTAAAATTAGTAGAATTCATCCTCTGGAGACAATGAATGTTATGAGATATTTCAGTCTGGGCCAAACTAGCAGACTGACTGAATAATCATGTACTACATATATAATAACTTCAATGTCATGCAATTTGATACCATACATATTGATTCCCTACCATGATTTTGTCCCAACCTGGAAATAACTAGCATACATGGAGGAAATGGTATCCCACTGCATGAACCAAATCTTACAAGCTTTGAATCAAACATCCCACATTCATTCCTTTTTTTATTATTACTATCTCAGAAGCTCTGCACAGCCAAATAAACTGAAGACACACCGTCGGTATGTCTACCTGTCCACACTGTAATGAAGTGTGACCTTTCAACCTCTATATAAAATGCTCTCTGTGTCCCTTTATTGCCTGGAGGGAGTTGAAAGCATCCTGGTGTTTTGCTTTAAGAAGGAGTCTTGTTTTCTGATGGGGGGCTATGGAGCTGCTGGTAGCTATCCTTAACCCCAACTGACAGAGACAGGATAGGAAAGGTGGAGTTCAGCTGAGGAGAAGCCAGGTCTGCAAGCAATTTTCATCAGCCAGTACTGTTTTAACAGAACTTGTGTGTCCACGCAGTCAAATAAACTGTGTGAAAGTAATGGAAGGGTGTTGCTTTCTTTTACTGCATTCTATAGTGACATATGGTGAAATTTCATCACATTCTTTGTCTGAATAAATGTAGCACATTCCAATACAAAACCAAACAGCTGAAGAATGCCACATATGGTTTTTAGAAATACAAGATGAACTAAATGGAAATTGGTTAATCTTTCAGTAAGTCTGATCCTTATTCAAATCAGGCCCAATCCTTCAGCTGGGTTACTTTCTCTAATTCTAGAGGAATGAAGATGCCTTTAAAGCAGCATGATGAAATTCAGCAACATAAGGCCTGGTTTGGGATACCAATATTATTCAAATGAGTACTACAGCCTGCTTGTACTGATAACATATGGTGCTTCAGACAAGCACTGCCATATGGACCCATATGGTCGTCATTGCAGACATAATGACAACACAACCAAATTTAGGGTCATTTCTGGGCGTATTTGCTTCTGAAGGAGAGAGCGCCTCTGAATTTGGCTCTGTGTCACATAGTCTAGCCAATCTGTGATGGCTGGCAGTGAAAGCAAAGGAGATTGACTCAGGCTGATCAAAGCGACAGAACAATGACAAGTGTGAGTCACAGAGGGGAGCGTTGCCATACAGTAGTGGTGCTTGGCATGCAGGCTGTTCCGAGTAAGGCAAATAAAGAATACAAGCACTCATCAAAATACTTTGCATACACAATCAAGTACGAAATAGTGATAGGGATTGATACCAAAATTCAATCAACTCTTGGACCCAAACATGACCAAATAAATACAGCCTTGATTGCCTATCATCTAGAAGTTGGAACCAATTGGACCCTGGCAGAGTCAAGTGCGCAATTTTCTCTTTCAAGCTATGTAATTGTGGTGCACTCAGATCACCTTTCCATGAATGAGCAGTTTTTGGTGAGATGGAGAAAATAACACAATTTATAACCTGTCCAGTAATCACTGCTTTGCATATATAGGAGGGATGGGCTGCATAAGCCTTTGGTTATGATGCTGGGACTAAATGACTGTACACCAGTTCTGGACAGATGAAGAACCTCTGGGTTTTGACATGGTTGTCAAAAACTTTCTCATGTGTCACATTTAAAATAAATATGTGCTCTTGTTGCAATGTGGGCACAGGAGGTTGAAGATGCACTCATTTACTTTTCAGTATTTTCTCTCCTTCACTTTCTCGCTCTCTCTTTCTCCTCATTCCATGACGTTGGCAGCGCTTCTGGCTCGAAACTCAATTTCTCATCCATTGAATAGACAGCAATTGCACCGAGCTAACTCAATTGTGAAGATAGTGCAGCAAAGGTTCTTGAATAGATTGAGGCCTGGACTTTAATACAGCATCACTCATGTTGCACACACACAAACACAACACTATTCCATTTCATCCAAAGCATTTAAAAACAGGATGTTTGAGAAGCAAGCCATAACCATTATAGTCAGACAAATAAATGGCACAAATACATTTAACTGGCTAAGTTACTGATGGCCAACTGATGTGTAAAAGAAATTGCACATTTGTGGAGTCTTCTATTACGTTTGAACCCCTCATTATTATTGTAGATTCTTATATCAACCATTTCCTTTTACAGAGACATAATTAATGAAAGTCAAACAGAGTGCTAGGCTAAATCCAGCTGTATAATTAAGCGTTTCATCATGCACTCCAATGACATGACATGAATATATAATGAATATTTTGACATGTGTAAAGACAGTATTTGTCCCAAGGCAATATGTTTCATGCATTTGCAACTGTTAGCATACAGTGGCTGTAGGCTCAAGTTTTGATTAAATGTATCATTCCCCTTCATGAAACTACTACTATATACTGCTGTGAACTTAATTATAGATTCACTGGCGACATCACCTGTATTTGCACAATATGCTATACTTTTTTTATAACCCCATATTTGCACACAATATAGAAGCAGCCAAGGCACTATAAAATTACTATGCAGAGTAAAACACAGTAAAATCCTTTTAATACGCACTTTACCACTTTATCTTGCCACTTATTTGTTTCTTCCATTTGCTTGCAAACTATTCCAGGCACTAGACTTACAGTATATGCCAGATCTTGAAATCTAATTATAGTAGATGCCTGCTATTTCTATAGGCAGTTTCACTCACATATGTGAAATGATTAATTAGTGAAAAACTAGTGACTAACTTCCTTATCGATTAGTGATATTATTTACATCACTGCCAATTTGCCACCTCTAGCAAACCTGAATGAAAATGACCTACTGTAGCATGGACTTATCGATCAACAAAGCTCTTATTTTAGAGTTTGTATTCTTCTCAATATAGTTACCATACTCATGCAAAACACTGTGAGCTGTTTAATATAGATCACATGTTTGTTTGTTTGTTTTTTTGTTTTTAATGTGTTTCTGGGAAAAAGTACCCATCATTATATCAAAATCCAGGGATCTGACCAGATTATGGGACATACTGTAGAACAAGGAACTGAGACTTGTTGGTTAAGTTAGTTATTTATACAATGAAAACTGGAAAAGATTGTCAACACACTGCCTTTGCATAGAGCATGAACATAGCAAGAGTAAAAAAAAACATTTGGATGTATGTTTGTCCACTATGTGATGAAGCAGCCCAGTGTGTAGGCTTATACCCATAGAGCATGGTATGCTTACACAGTATGGTCCATAAGCATTTGAGCAGTAATATATTTCAACTTCTAGTTTCATCAAATTATTAAAACAGCGCCCCCTAGATCATAACTGCTGGCAAATGAATATTGGTGTGGAGAGACGAGTGCAATTCATCAACAGCTTTGGGGGATGGAACCAGATGAAATTGATATGCTTTGATTTGAAAACAGCCCATCAGTCTGAACCAATGTGGTCTCTGCCATACCACTGCAAGCAGTTAAGCTGCTGACTTTACCTTCATAAAAAACATGTTCAGCTATAAAATGTTTAAAATTAAAGTGGGAAATTATAGGACATGGATACTGACCACTTTTTCCTGCCTGAAGGACAGTCGAATGTGGGCCTCTTTTCTCTCTCTGCCTTTGCTGCTTGTGTTTTCTGGCTAAATGGCCTATGGCTGTATTTACTTTCTGTGCTGATGTTATGGAGGCATTCATGTTTTAATGTCTTGCCTTGTTGTTTGCCTGGACAAGCTGTTGGACATTAAATCAATTTCTCCTCTTTGCACTAGTTGTAGCTAAGTTGCCTGTTTAGCTATGTGTGATTTTGTGATTGTAGCCTGTGTGCAAAGTCTGCTGGTTGTTTGTTGGATTTTTTTCATCCTTCTTTTTTTATTGTTATGTACATGGCACTGGGTTTAGTATACTTGCATTATGATGAGCATTTAGGCTTAGCTAAGGGTGTGTTTCATGGAGCCTATTTGCATAGATGCTAGTCATTTGAATGACTTTTCCAGTACTGTGTTTTTGTATTTCACTACTGATTTGCAGTGTGCCTTTTTTGCAAAGGCATCTGAAATAGCCTCTATCTTACCTCTAACCTTTGTGTTTTTGCTAGCAATAAATGTAATATTAAATACAATTACAAAAACACATAGAACAAATTGGTGGCTCCTTTTGTATGGTTGGGAGAACACAATAACCATTAAAACCATTTACACAGCAAACATGTTGACTTGTCCTATAGCAAGAAAAGAACAGGTGTTCTTAATAACATTAACGATGTTAAGTGTCACGACAGTGTGAACCAGCCTGCACAGAGTATGTCCCTGAGACCTGTCGTGTCATATAATATGTGTTTGTTCCAATTGTATTAATGCAGGATGACCTCCGCTCCACCTCCACCTGCTTAAATCTCTGCTAAGCTGCTAGAAGCATCAATGAGTCCAAACTGATAGAACAGATTTCCACATATTTAGATCTATGCAGTTTATCGCTTTACTTTTTTATTAGACCTTCATCAGAGCATACGTTATGCCTCTTAGATTATAATAACATTTCCACATTCATCAGGAGTCACCATAGGAGTGGAAAGAGCCTTAATGCTAGATTATTTCTAGTTGAAATGGAATTCATAAATTGGTGCCTGTGACAGTGAAAAATCATAAGGGGCTGAAAATATAAGATGACAGGCCATAACTTAAACATTGCTTTTTGCTGTTGGAGCTTGTTACTCTCTCAAAGCGTGGGCAGAGCAGCACAGGCAACATATCAAACTTAATTACCTTTCAGGTTGCCTCATCAAGTCAGAGCTTCCATGAAGACAGATTGTTCCTGTTCCACAGAACCTTTAAAGCCACAAACACCACATGGCACTTTCTCTAATCTTAGCAGCCTTTTTGAATTATTCCCCCACTGCTATCATGGACCCTTAACAGCAAAATGTGCTTTATTGAATAGCATTCCATCTATGAGCCCCATACCTCATCTTAATATAGACCTGTACATGTAAGCCTTAAGGTAAAGCAGCAACACAAGGTTGCAATTTGGATTACATTTGAGGAATAACAACGTGTTTACCATGTACTTCCTTAGTAATCCTTCAGTTTTATGTTGTAAGTGCCACTTGCTTCCCTATTTTATTGGGTATTACTTTTGTTTTATGGAGCAATTTTCACATCCTGCCCTTGATGATAGTGGCCTCACTCTCTGTTAGCACCAGTAGAGCAGGCCTACTGATGAACACACAGCACGAAGGGGTGATTATGGAGTGCTAAACTAATGATTGCCGATGAGAAGCTGTTCCCACCACAGAGCAAATTCATTTCTCTGTCACTTGGAGTTAATGGCTCCTTTTAAGGAGATGAAATCTGGCCACTAGGGGAAAGCCATCCTGTAAGTCTGCAGGTAGCTTATTCCATTTGTCTGAAGCCCCCATTTCTCTAATACATATAGACATATATAGATAGATGCATATAGACACACAGTGTACTTCAGCCACTGAATACAGTGGTGCGCACACCGACACAAGACTGTAATTCTGATATCAGATCCATCAACAGTACCCATATGGGAATTTATTGAACATGTCAGGTGAAAGTGGCAGACTGAAGGGACTATTAGGCACGTCACCTGTGAGTGATCATTGCAGAATCTCTGCACACTAAGCTGCTGCCCTCCATGTCTACTACCATGTCTAAAGGTTGTTCATGAGGCCAAACAGAAGGGGGATGGGGTGACATGTAGCAATCTTTATGAAGCACTCAGTGATGGACCCAGTTCACTGCCCATGCATCAGAAGGTCCTTAACCTCCTGTTTGTTGCTTTTCATTATTAATGTGGCAGTGAAGTTTGGACTCATATTACAGTGGAAGCTCTGATCTGCTGCAGCCGATGTTCAGTGTCTAAACGGCAATGCCGGAGCACATTTGCTGCATACAGTGCTGGGTAAACATTTATGAATGATTTAGGAGTGCAGGGTGAATCGGTAAAGCACTGCAGCTGCATCGTGAAGCTCCCAGCTGCTCCAGGGACACTTTTCCACCTCAACACTATACTTCACATCGAACTCTATTCTGTCCAAACATTCTATTTTAGAAAGTTGTTTGAGCCTACTGTAGACCTTTTAATCCTTATTCTGTTGGAGTCTGAAAGCTGAATGAGGTGTTTTGTTATTCCTAAATATGCCTGTATTACATTTGAACTTACCCTTAAATAATGTTTAAAAAATACATTGTGATAGTGTGAAAATATTTCACTATAACTGTGAAGCTAGATGATAAAAGCTGAAAGCAAGTTGATAATAATGGTGATATAGTCACAACAGAGATCTCACTTTTTCTACATTTAGCTGAAAGACTGCTATAGTTCAGCTGCATGTCCATGAGGAAATAAAGAATCAAAGGTTTCACTTATTTTAACTGCTAGAAGGCACATGGAAAGGTCTGGTAACTGGCTGATCGCGAGACAATAGAGTTTTGGTCTCACACTCTACTAATTTGATCTGACTGTACAACGCTCAGGAAAGAATTGCCTAGAGGAAAAAAAATCATGAAGGGGTGCTATTACTGAAATACTCTGTGCTCATATTTTCCTTCTCAAAAGTATATTAGCTGGGGGGGAAACACATTTAAGTAGTCGTCAACCTTGAGCTCTGACTGTTGGCAGTATATCTAAAATATTTAATTGATGCTACAGCAGTCAGTAACAATTACTGTTAGTGTCAAGTATGTAGTTACATTTATATGGTGTTGTATTTGATTGGTAGAGTGCTTTTTAGGGCTAACACATCAATGCATTAGTACTACTTTATTAGTACTTATTTATAAAAGTGCTGTAGCTGAACTACTGAAAAGCTAATCTTTTAACAATGTGTACCAATTTTCAGCAGAATTATTACATGTTGTTGGTGAAATATAGAGCTGACAGCCAATTATGAGCAAATCATGTTGTTTTAATACAAATATTAAACCTGTGGGCTCAGACATGCAATGTAAATCCTACATCCTGTTTAATATAAAGGCCAAAGACATATTAGTCTCACTTGTCTTTTGTTTTAATAGACAGAAAAACATGAGTCAGGCTGTTTACACCCAGGACCCAGGAGTACCTGTAAACAACAGCTGCAGTATCACTGGAGTTAAATACATACTACATGCCAACTCACTATGCACATTAATGAAACCACTTATCCATTTCAGCTGCAACAGCTGTGTAGAATTCAAGCATCTTTTTGTATGGGCTAACCCAGACAGCTAATTTATCTCTATGATCAGACAACTATTTATAATACAACATGATGACCTACTGTAAATCATTATATAGTGGCTGCAATAGTAAAAGTGACACTGATGCACAGGCAGTTTGATATATTATTTGTCACATTGTGTTTTCCAAGACATCTGGGTGCAGCATGCATTGACAATAAACTGTGATGAGCCCATGTAGACTATACTTAACAGTGCATGTAGCTGTTGTTATGCATACAGATATTAGAGAAAAAGAACAGAAAAACAGCATGTTTCAGAAAACTTCATCCCTATATGTTTTAAGTGGACTCTGTTCTGAATAACAAGCACAAGTATTTATGACCAAATACCAATCACAGCATGCCTAAGCATGACCTCAACTTCTAAAAACACAGAAAATAAAATGAATTATATAACAGAAGTCATTAAGGGAGATGGTTAACCGCACTTCTAGTATTTCCACATCTCCCTCAAAAGTTTTCATACAAGCAGTGTCAAAAGCCTGATATAAGGAAGTCAAAGTAATTGTGGTATGTGAGTGTAATATTTTTATAAAACATGTTTCAATACAGGCTTATTTCATCACTGTGTTTTTTATTGCTACTTCCAGAAATACTTCTGTTGCTTTGCCACTTATGAGATGGACCTTTCCACAGTTTGGCCCACAGCTCGCTCTCATATTCCCTTTTTTATCACAACCACAGCTTATGACCTCAGCTCTGATTTGCGCTTCAGGGGGTCTTTAAAGAAACCTCAGTAAGCATTACTCTGTGTCAGACTGCCTGTGTCCATCTGTGTTAATATATTGGAAATAATATTTTCATGGTAAAGGATATTCTACAGCAAGAGAGCATTGTGAAAATGCTATAAACAGTGATCCTTTAATTAAAAGTATTTTTCTGTTGGTGCAGAGCAATACTGACATCACAGGACAAAATGGTGCTTTTGGTTTGGCATCAGCTGCATTGCTTAGTGGTCATTGCATTTTCTTTTGTTTTTCTCCAGTCAAAACATGTCACATTGCCTTCATTGCAATAATGCACACATTTGCTATCAGAGCTACTGTAGTGTAAAGTTTGGCTGATAAATACTAACAATGAACAATGTTGTATCTGCTTAAAGGGTACTTGATTATTGATTGTTACAGTGTACGCCACAGATAATCAAGACTGAGGGCATTATGATAAAAGAGTGAATGATCACATTTGATGATCTAATCAATATACCCTGAATTATATGTGATTAAATGTATTACACTTTTATTATTATTATCTTTTAAAAGAAAAGAATGCAGCAACAAAAGTCACAAAACAGTATTGTAATTGAGATAGTATATAACTAAGTGGGCATCAGTCAATGAACTGAGGTAACCCTTGTATAGAAGAAACTGAACTGAAATAACCCCTGTGTATAAAACACTGAAGTTTCAAGGCCACACTCTGAAAATACTCCATGCACCTGTGACTGGAGTTTTGAATGAAATGAGCATTATGTGATCGATGCCAAGAAAAGTTGTTTTGAAAGGAATCTGATTGGTTGAAATAAAGGGGATTTCCCACTTTCCCACGATGGTCAATAAAATTATCAGTGTAAAAGGAAACATTTATCTGAGATCATGGTATCATTTCTACATAGACACTGTCTTGTTTTGGTTCCAAGGATTTGTTTGTTGTTGAATAAAACTCTAACTACATTCAGCTGGATGACTCTTGGTGATTTTTCAGTTTGGACCTTTTGGAACTTTAACATTTTACAATAACACATTTTTGGACTGTTATATTTGCAACTACATTACTTCAGATTTTGACTGTTGTTTATGGTGCTGTACAGAATCACCTGAAATTGGCCAATAGTGTAACAGAATAGTCATATGTCCTTTGTGGTCTTTTTCTTTAATAACTCTCATACATTTCTTTTTCATCTGCAAACCTCCAAGATGGGTTAGTTTGAGACTAGGCTTGTATATTTTATTAACAGTTGATGGTGCTAGGTCTGGTTAAGTCAACTTAACCACAAACGACCTAGAGTTTATTAGTACAGGTTACAGGTTACATTCAGTTGCACTGTTCACAGTGGGCTGTTGAACCGGTCATACAGGCTGTGAGTGGACAGCACAAGAAATGATGGTTTCTCTCTCTTCCAGTCTTGCTCTGACTTGCTTGCACATTTGTGCACACTCTCCAATTGTCTCTCATGTGCTTTCTCTCTCTGTCTCTCAGGGTTGCCTGAGCAGTACAGGCAAAAAAGTAGATTTTTTTTTCAAGCTTGGGGTCCATTCCCAATTTAAAGAAGAAAAAAGAGCAAGAGTAAAACATGGCTGAAACATTCTTTTTCAGTCTTCATGTGCAAGACAGTTGAGCAAGATATATGTAATAACTACACCACTTACATGGCTGTCTTCTTTGTGAATATTCAAAATATGCAGTTTATCCCACACTGCTATGGACTATCTGAACCAGATGCTTCAATGGACTGTCTGTACTAGATGCTTCAACAAAGTAGAGCATGGTCATCCAGTTTAATAATCAGGCTCAGCACAGAGTAGAAAAGTCAGCCTACTAATTCATTTGCTCCTGCTGTTTGTTTGTTGACAAGTCATCAGCTTCATATCTGCAGACAGCTGGCTCACTAGTATTAGCTACAGGGCTTTTTGACAGGGACAGACTAAATAAAGTAGAATCTGCACTCAAGTTCAGTCAACTCATATGGCTTCACCTCTTGAAACCAAAGATAATATCCTGTCACCAAACACAAACCCAAGACTGCAGATCAGTGTGTGGAAAATTGCGAATGATTAGTTCACTTCGAGATAGCCAAAGCCAGCTAGCCACCACGAGTCACAATAGTCCTGTGAATTCTTACAGGTGCGCATTGAGTACTACTCACAATGCTGTTCATGGGACTGTTGTGAGGATAGGTAACATAACGTAGCCAGCTGTCACACACAAACACACATACAACATTTTTGTGTAACTTGTAATAACTTGATTTTCATGATGCAGACACATTTTACGTTACGCAAAATAAATAAATACAATTAATTGAAATACCTTAATGTAGTCCAGCCCTAATCGTACTCTTTTATAAAATTAAGCACTGTGTAATTGTTCATAAACATTGTATATACTTCATTAACAGTTCACTAAACTAAAGGGTCATTCAGCCAAGTCAGATGACAAATGACTAGTATTTTTTACAGTCCAGTGTGAATGGTTTACAGAAAGAAAATTAAATTGATAATCATTGCGTAAGGAGATAAGGGGTATCTTAATACTGAACAGTACTTTATAAGCTATTAGGTGTATAAAGGCTTCCAAAACTGTAATGGTCTCTGCTGAGTTTATGGTCAAATGTGCATTTGTTGGTAAATGTTTGATAACCTGATCAGGTGCATTCTATATGAACCGTTTGTACTCCTAATCCATAATTCATACCCTCCATACTGAACTATATATTCTGAGAGGTCTGTCTCATTAGAGTGAAAAGCACCTCTCCTCTCAAATCATGAAGAAGCAACTGATGCTCAGATCCCAAAACAGAGGAACAAGATACGATACATTATTTAAGAGTATCGATCACTTTTATCAAATCAATGAGATGGCAGGAAAAAAATAGCTGCTCGTATGAAAGTCACGCTCAGCTCACGGCCCTTTGTGTTTGAAGTGTTTCAGCCTTTCCAGAGAACATAAGCAGATCAAAGAGTAACCAGAGCCGCTAAGATAGAGGGGGAGGTACTATATGTGTGGATGAATGCAGGAATTCCTCCAAAAGGGAATGGCCTCTGTCCATATCACTGTGCCAGAGGGGTATAGAATATTATATCATTCAAAAAGGTGTACTTGAAAACAGTGTTTTGTATCTGTAACCTTAGTTTTGTAAACAGTTCAGTGTTTGCCTGCAAACTCAGTTTTGCAAGTTTGTGCATTCAGTTACAGGCCTGCAAGCCTGTATTCAAGACCTGTGAGGCAAAAACACCCGTGTGGGAATTTTTGCACACACACACACAGACGTTTGATATGTTTACTGCATATTACATTCATGTTCTGTCCTCTGAGATTCTTGAGAAGGAGGGTCTGGACCTTCAACTTTTGACCAAGCAGCTTTGTTGGAGCCACTACGGTGAATCCAATTTGTCAATCGTGCGACAGCCAGCTGATAGCTAAAATATCCCAGACAGATCCTACAAAGAAGAATCTACAGGTCTGTTGGGAATATTCCAAGTTCCATGGGAATAGGTTTAGGTGGACAAGGGAAGTAAAAGCGAGGACAAATAGAATAGAGGCCTTTACCAGGTCAACCCCCTTAGCTGTTCCCAGAAGTTAAAACAAGTACCGTATGTGCCTGAGGAATAGTTATCACAGTTATCTCAAAATCCACACAGATGGTTCTGAGAACAGACAGGAGTGTGTGAGGATTGATTTGTATGTTCCAAAGTTTAAAATATCTATTTCTGATTCGACTGCCCAACCAGTTATCAGTAGGCTATATACACAGCAGAAATAGTGGCAGCCATTATTAGGTTCCAGTGGGTTGAAGAGGTCAGACCTGATAGGGTGGTGATGTTCAAAGATTCAGTAGCCATCTTGGAAAGCATACAGTCATCAGCAACTGTCAGAGAAGAATAATAGTTTGTTAAGACTTCATAGAGGTAGTACAGATGTACAGTTCTGATGGATACCAGCACATGAGAAGTTAAAAGGAAATAAGTGTGCAGATAGATGGGAGTCACCAGGGAAAGCACTCTTTACTGTCTTAAGTGACACAAGGTTGGTGGGTAGAATAAGAAATAGGTACAAATACATGATGAACACTGTACAGTAGCTGGTGGCATGCACCTTAAAGTTGTAAACTGAGAGAACATGAAGAAGAATACCACAGAGTTGTTCACATTGATGTCCTCTTGGACATGGATGTATTATAAGAACTGGGTCCACTGCTCAGCATTTTCACTATATATCTCTATTATAAAAGAGACATCTGTTGACAGAACACCTCAAACTGCAAACAAGGTTAATTATGACATTTTCTTTTATGAATTTTCAATCCATGGAGGTTTTATCTTTGTAAAACTTTCCTTGAACTGAGAAAAATGATTTCAAAATCTGTGATGTCATAACAATGTAAAGCCTATGAACCAAACTGAGGAAACACCATTGCACATATTCATTTGGCCACAAAACACAGAAGTAAACCCAGAAAGTAGAAACTTTTTTTGACATATATATGCCGGTCAAGGAATTCTTATTGGACTGAATGGGCACCATAAGATAACTTCTGTAAAATTTTATGTATTAATCGGTTAAAAAACATTAAAAAAGCATTGTGTTAGCTTTAGCTTGTTATTTTGCTGTAAAGTAACTTAAGCTTCATTTAGCACCATGCTAACATTATCTTGCCAATACTAAACTTTATTCTATCAACCTTGTCATTCATTCTAGGTTTTTTTTTAATACGATTCATACAATAGATTTGGAAGAGGTCGTTTTACCTGTTTGTGTGTGGTTCAGTTGTCCCTCTAGCTAGCAGCTAGCTGTCCCATGATTGACTAATCAGATTTTCTGTAGTGGCTCCAATTAAGGCGGTTGGTCAACAGATGAAGGTTCCGACCCTTCTTAAGAAGCTCAGTGTACAGAACATGACCACAACACGCATTAACCAAAACAATGAAAACAGTTACTTACAGACATAAATGTACAAGTTTACAAAATACCAGTTACAATTAGCACAAAAGTATGTTACAACAAAACCCTGTTTTCAAGTACACCTGTCAATTATGTATTTCTAGGGTTGCCAACTCCCTGAAAAATAAATAAGGGACACCTAGTTGGCAGTTCTTGGTGAATTTTTTTGCCTTATTTTGTGTGTGTGAAATGACTTTTAAATTATTTGACTCAAACCTGAATTTAATTCGATGCCTGTTTTTGGATGACACGAATACATGGAAAACAGATTATTATTCAACAATTTATTTTTTGGTGCAAAATAACAAAGCTTTTTAACAGGAATCTGTCCTGCTTAACTTAACAGATGGAAATAAATCTGTCCTGCTTAACAGAATAAAATAAAGCTTTCTTTAACAGATCTGCCCCGCTTAACTGAAAACATAAACACTTTGTGCCTCAAGGCCATGACTGTACAGTTGTAGTAAATAAGAAAAAAAGCTTGAGGTTGGGGGGTTGAAAAAAAAATGGTTGAACTCATGAACTCAAAAGTTCAATGCTACATCATGTGGAGACAGCCTTTGTTTCCATTTGTATTTCTTTTGAGCTTTTGCTGCAGTAAGAGGTTGTTTGTCTTTCAGTGCTACAGAGTAAAACTCTAAGCAAGACATTTCTTGCAAGCAACAGTACTTCGACCAATGAGAAGAGCCCGATTCTGCATTGTCATTCTCATGTGTGACTGTGCTGTCAGCTCATTGGTCACAGAGCAGGAGAGGGCTGGCAATAAGAGTACGCATAATTTTGTTTCTAAATACGGGACGATTCCATTCTTCAAGGGACGGGTGGCAACCCTATGTATTCCATAGAGGGGAAGACGTAGAAGCTCACTTTACTTACTTCTCATCTAAGTACTATGATATGTGAATAAACACATATACTCAATGATACTTTCTTGTTGTCACCCAAACTTTACATTTGAACAAGCAATTCTAGTAACAAGCATATTTCTGTATATGTTTTGAGTGTTTCAGTGCTTATTTGGTGAACATCGGTGGCAGTTCTGCAGGCCCAGAGCTGGAGGGGATCCACAAAAATTCCAGTAGGATTAGGGGCCAATTAAGGAGGGCCCAGAGCAATATTCTTTCAGGGGGCCCAGAATTTATCACGCAGCACCTGAGGCCATGAAATACACTCATGGTAAGTAATTTTGGGGCCAGAGAAGTCCAGAAACGGGGTATCTAGCAGCAGAATATCAACCACATCTTTTCCACCTTTTAGCTATGGAGTCATGGACTGTGGAGTCACAGCCCTATCAGACTGGCTTAAGTACCCCAATACTGCACAGTACTACAACAATTGATAGGATAATCTTAATGGAGTGTTTGATAGTATTAGTTGGTTTAGTTTGCATTTGTAGTACTAACACATTTCAACCATTCATCTACTACTTTAAAGTTTTTTGGTTATTTTTGTTTTCACACATTTTCATTTGCAACCCCTGATGTCAAGATGTTTCAACTGATGGTGGAAACTAAAGTGTGTCCCACGCAGTCAGACTACTGGGTATGTCATTGTGACAATAAATGTACTTAAAAGAAGCATCACACAAAATTGCAGTCACATCTGTGTTAATTTCCTTTTAAGCACAGATATGTGGATATATATTATCAAATCATAACTTCTGTCTTTTCAACTTAGCTGAACTACTTTACTTTAATCTTTCCATGTAAGTGCAGAGGTACCCCTGGACTATAAAGTACCCCCTTTTCTTTATTTTAAAATGACAAAGATGTTACTTAGATTATTAAGGAGTGTCCAATTAAGTTAGATTGAAGCCAGTGCTACTTTCTTAAAATGTATGGTAGCTTATAGTTCTGATATATGAGATATAAAAACAACAGAAAGGATATGTGGTAAATGCTACTTTGCCCTGCATTACAAAAGAACAGCTATGTCTGAACTGCAGCCATGCATCAAACATTTACCATTCAGTCTTTGTGGAAAGAACAGTAAACATATTAATATTAAAGTGAAACACAATCTTTTCACACCATATTCAATATGTCTAGACATTTGACATTATACCTTTTTTAATTTAGTTTATTTCTCTATTTTAGTTTGAACAGAGGCTGTATCTGAGATTCAGTTACACAAGAATTATCACATACTTTTATTTTTCTAATATAGTCAAGCACCCATTTTTATAAGAGACAGTAATAATTTATTTCTGCCTCTAATAGCCTATACATCACTGGCAGGGTGTATATTTCATTTTCCTGAAGCATGAAGGCGAATAGAAATCTTAATGATTTGCCCTTGCTAGCATAATTTTAATTATGGATTTTCCTCTCCATGATCGATTTGGAGAAAGCCATAGTAATACAAGTTGTACATTCTACTGTATTAAATATTTGATATCCATTAAATTTTTATGATTAATGTTCTGGAAAGAATCTGTTTCTCTAAGCTCGTTGGTTTTATTGCAGACTAAATTAGGGGTTTTACTCCCTTAGCAAGAGATATAGCCATATATTGCACCAAAGCTTTGCCTGTCATGAGAAATGGAACAATTTGATATTGATTATTAGAGAATTTTAAATTGAGAGAAATTGTCCTCAAAGGAAGATTTTAAAGATGTTCTATGTTTCATGTGGTGGAGGATAAGAATTCAGCCATTGTTCTGTTCAATAGTATTTGATGCAGCTGCTCTTTTATTTTTCAGTGTATTGTTGTTAATAATTTGAGTATCACAGACTACAAGAAATCCTAACAGTGGTGCTAAGGGTCAAAACACAACAACATTTCACAAAAACTATTTCACAAAACACAACAGTATTATGGGAAATGTGTTGCCTGAAATGTTGTTGTGGTCTATGGAATGTTGAGTTTTATGAAATGTTTCCTGTTTGGTGAAGTATTGTTGAAATGTTGTCAACATTTTTGCAAAACATTTTTGCAACCTGCCAGATATGCTAATTAACAACATTTTATCATCATGTTATTATGACACAAAACTATTTAGGTTGCATTGTGTTTCTTTAGATACGTATTTGTTGTTACAGATTAGTAGTGAATTAATGAATTATTAGTATATTACCTTTTAGACAGGGTTGTTTGAAATACAGTCTTTTAGTCTTTTAGCTGAACAGAAAATGGACTTCTTGTTTAAGGTTTTAAGAACTACAGCTAGCTTCCATTCATAGTTTTCATTTTTCAAATATGTCCATCAGTTTTTGGGCATATTTGTTAAGATTCAAACCTTTTTTTCAGGTGGCATGTTGTCAACTAACATTGGTTATGTAGTCTTAGCAATTTACGACATTTGTCACTTTACAACACTAAACATTTACAACGTTATGTTTGTATTTGAATTGTAACACCTGCTGTGTCATTGTATCTTATGCACAGCTCAGTGGTGTGTTCCTTACACATCATAAAAAGGAGGAAGTATAACTAAGATCAGTCAATTCTCTTTACATGAGGGCAAAAGACCATACTGTCAAAAACTTAAAGCGACAACTCATTGTGTAACTTCTCAATGATTCAAATCATGACACATAGTAACTTTTTTTATTTCCTGTCCACACAAATTTTGCACCAATCAGATTCAAAATGAAGCACATTTTCAGTTTTCCAGGATTGTAAAATATATATTTTTTAAAAGCTCTGGTCTGGTGTTGACCCTCATTGTCCAATTGCTACTGTTCTTTCATGACAAATTTTCTTTAACAATTCATAATCAATCAATGTAATTTTACTTGTCTGATGCAATATATGTACAACTCACAAACTCATACCATCAAGAATATGTGATGATCCTAAGGGACTATGTGAACCTTTTTTTATGCTATTCACTATATATATGATAAATGTTTAAGCATCACCGGAGGGATAATGATGTAATAAAACAAGCTAGAATCACCCCAGCCTCCAAAATCATATTTCATCCACTAAACAGGCACAGTGCTGCATATAGTCCTGTCTTTAACCAAGTATCCTGGTTGTGTATCTGATTGGAGAGGACTGCAGCACCTTCCTATCTCTGAACACGGAGGTGTTGGAGGGCAAAGCATGTTCATGGGGAGATATGGGAAGAGGCAACAACAGAAGAATAATAAACCACCTAAACCCGATGCTAAGTTTTGTAAATCTTAATGACTCTGGCTCCAGTTCAAAGGAGAAAAGCCCACTTCAAGCCAACTTTCATTTCCCACTATAGGATGTTGTAAATCTCATCTCCTAAAAGAATTACAGGTATCTCACAGTCTGCTGATCACCTCACACACTGTCAATCAAAATGAAGCAGAAAAAAAGCAGCTGCATTATATCCAACAGAGGAGGAAATGTATCCTACGGGTTCAGGGCTGTCGATTAAAAAAAAAAGATGTTAATAACCTATCATGTGGATACAATCTAATTTGTCACAAGTAGTCTCCAATGTCATACTCACAATTTGCATGTTCAGCTGTCCACACTGCCATGTCCTTTGACAAAGTATGATGAGCATCTCTGTGCAGCTCTATTCATCAAATCACTGTCACATATTGGAAATGCAAAAAAAAAGGAATAGTTCTTAAATTTACCTTCTGAAGTGTTCTCATCTTGTGCTTAGTAGCTGTCTCACTTATATAACTGTTCTACTGGGAATAGCTTTGGCACATTGCTCTTATTTTGAGATTGCAGCAACACATTTGACATGGAGGTATAATTCTCAATGTCACTGAGTTCTCAGTGTTCTGACGAGCACAGGCAGCAGAGCAAAAATACTGTTTTCTTTCCCTTGTTGCTCTCCTGCCGTTGTTGATCTTGGATCATGCTGCAGACAAGCCACGGTAAAAAAGGTTTACTTCTCTCAATTATAGCCCTCTATCTGAGTAAAATAACCCAAATCCAATGTATATCACACAACAGCAGTCGGTTTGTATCTGCAAATCAGACAAAAAGTGATCCACTGATGGTTGTTTCTGCCACAATACCCACAACAGCAAAGACGCAAGAAGTGTTTCTTGAGGGAAGTAATTGTCACTTCATCTTTAGCCTTCAGCATTTGTGACAAAATATTTATCTCACCGTGGCACAAGCACTATTGCAGGCTGGGGTATAGACATAAATTGTATTTTTATGTTGTTCTATTGAAAGGGGTGGGTTGGGACTAAAATGCTATTTCAGAAAATCTTACTCTGCTACATTTACTGCTTACTTGGGATTTCTCTCCAGTTCCCCTTCTTAATATTATTCCCATATGACACCCTCCATGCAACATTTTCCTATCTGCAAGTTCATTATCATCAATAAGTCAAGTATATTCTATCTTTCATCATCATATCATGCATTCCAACCACAGCACCTTTTTTGCAATGTAAACCAATTTATTTCTCCCCTCTATTGCAGATAGTATTAAACAATGCCCTAAGAGTAGAGGCTGTCTGAATGGGAATGATTTATTACAAAGAGAGAAGTCTGTGCGTCGGTTTGCAGAGCTCTGCAGTGTAAAATAACCTCATTTATATTCTATATTGCTCAGGCTGCCTCACTTAATATTCCTGTCAGCACTCTTATGCCATGCCTTCTGTTGGCTTCGCCTGCAATAAAGCCCCTGCCTTTGTAAAGTGTACAAACAATATTAAACACATTTTATCAGATTAGTGCAATGCAGTAGGAGCACCTTTAATACAAAACAATGGGGTCAAGACATCCACAGAGCTCACAGTGTGACGAGAGATTTGCATCATTGTGCTGCAGGCATGTGGATCATTAAAAAATAAGATATGTGACAGAATGTCACCTGCCATTGTGCTGCCTGTATGTACTGCCAGAATATCTCAAAGCACATAAGAAATAAACATAAACAAGGAAATAATGTGATGACAACACGTATTATGTAACCACAGCTTGACACATCCAGAAGATTCTTTAATTATTACATCATATCAGAGCTCAAGCAGCAAAGACAAATGCGAGCATGGATGTCTAGCACTGAGAGCATGGATCCTATGTCAAGAAATTAGATAAATGTATAGTTGGTTAATTGATAGGTTGATGGACTGCTGATTTGCTTGAATTCTTGGATGTTAAATGGAAAATGTAATCGGCATCTTTTTTTAATGGATTTTTCAGATTAGCTGATAATGAAAATTGTTGTTAGATGATATCCTATGATGGATTATTGTTTTGGTTTTTTTTCCAAACAGTTTCAAAGGATGACTTATTCGATGGTTCTATATAACTAACCATCTGACGTGTCAGGTTACTAATCTCCTATTCAAAAAAAATCCATAGTCACTTGGGAAGAAAGATTGTTTCTGTGCAAAAGCAGGACAGAAAAGATTATTTCTGTTCTATGAAACCTTCATTCCTTAAGTTATTAGTAATGCTTTTTAAAGAATTAACAACTACAAACACATCACATCCAAACACGCATTTCACACAATCTTGTATTACAATATATTAATTAAATACTTTTGTAGTGTGGTCTGGTTTTCAGCATGAATCCTCTCTTCATACCGCCATACACAATAATCCCATGTTTTTTTCTCCTCTTGTCATCATTCTTCTTCTTTAATTAGCTAAGTCAGATTGGGCTAATTGCTCTTTATGAACTACAAGACTGTCATTGAATGCTCCCCCCACCCCCCACAACATCATCTCTCACTTCCACACAAATGGATAATTATGACCACAGCTAAATGGCTTAAGAATTGATTTAGTACGGCTGAGAAGATGTGAAGTATAGTCAAGACAGTGTTTTGCACATTTGCACATGTTTATTTGAATTATTTAACATTTCTTTCCTCAACTGTATTTTTTTTCTCTAGAGTGGCAATGCTAAAAATACGTTTCTACTGTAGACAAACATAAATGGTGTTGGCAAAAATAATAAAAAAACAAATGTATACAAGAAACAACAGGCATAGCAGGTAAATGCACCGTGCAAATAAAATTCCTAATAACAGAACAAATGGTGAAAAGACTGCTCCAGTAGCAGTCCACTGAGATGAGGGTATTAGCTAAAAAAAGCATATACTCAATAACTCAATATGAAGTTGTCCATGGACAACTTCACAGTTTGGCTCATTATTCGTCAAAATGATTGAAACATGACTATGAATGGTTACCTCTTTTCATTTGAAAATAATGTTGAAATGAATTCATGAAAAGAGAATCATGCTGTATTGGGGACCCTTTCAGCCCTTTTTCAGCTGAGACCTTGGGAGCAGATTGCAAAAATGGTTGTGATTGCATCTTTGTATTCATCATCTTCTAAACTTACTTTCTTAAAGAAAAGCTTTGACCTATGAAAGCCAAGTTATGCAGAACTGACAAGACGATTTCAAAGCATAAGGCTTACTTTATTGTTGAAAATGAAATGCTATTGCTTAAATTGTAATGCGCATTAATGTTCATCAACTAAAGATCACAGACATTACATCAATGTTTAACTCAATTGCTGCAGCAGGAGTATAAACTGAATGTTGCATTTAAACATTTCCCAGGTGAAATATCCCAGTAAAATAAGAATAAAAGAAGTAATAATGTTAAATGACCTGAAATATTTTCTAAAACTGATTGTTAAAGATTTCTCCTGTGGTGACCTGCCTGCCAGGTGATGTCTCCTGAGTTCTGAGAGGCAGCTGTACCACCAGTAATACAATGCCACACCTTTGGGCAGCACAAGAGACTTTTATTCATCCACACACTTTACACAAGCCACTCAAGACAAGCAAAGAGAAGAAGTATGCAGCCATTAAAAACTGGTCGATTCCCAGTTCCTGCCCTCTTCAGAATGTGTTCAAGAAGGCCAAAGCAAGCGCGTGATTTTTGTTCAGGCCTTTGGTGGAGATCTCTTATGGAAGGAAACAAAGGTGCAATACAGTAACCAGTTTGCTCCTTTTCTCCCCCTCCCCTTTCCACAACACTCCTCAGAGTGGTCTCACAGTTAGCATCATAATAAAGCCTTTTAATTGACATAAATAAGGATATGAGAAGAAAACCAAGTGCTCAGGGGAAAGGTTTTGTGTTTGCCTGGACCTGATGCAATGAATGTGTTCTGTTAATCAGATGTGAACACATGGCTGATGAGTAGGGGCCCTCTGCTAATTGGCAGTGGTTGTCTGCTGGTGGTTGTGTTCCTTCAAGGACCCAGCAGCCTCCCATTGGTATTCAGGCTACTGTTTTGTGCTCCCAGTAGCGACGCCACGCCATTAGGGAGAGGGACCCAGCATCCTTCCATTTATTTAACAAGTGGGACTTTCTCTCGGCACTGAGCAGGACTCAACCTCTCCACCCCGTGTTTAACATCCCTTGAGTACACCTTTTTCAGAACAGATAGCTCTGGAAGTGTTTCTAGCCGAACACTACTAACACACATAATTGGTTGAACCGTAGCTAAAATTGTAATTGACATCTTTTGTAACAGTGCTGCAAAGGTTTTAATCATTGTAAATTATTTAATCTGTTTTTTATCTATAATTGGAAACTCTGGGTACCATAGATATAGCAGCCCTTTGAATGCTTTGGATCCATAATTAAAGTTTTATAGAAAAGTAGACAAATCATCAGATTACAGTTAATTATTGATATTATTTGCTTTATCTTATCGGTTTAATTTGAGTGAGATGTTGTTGCCTTTCAGAAAATCAAAACGGGCTGTGATATGGTGCTACACAAAATACTTAATAGGAATTTCAAATCTGATAGATTTAGAGATACACTGCACATTAATTGCCAAAGCAGTAGGGAGCAGCACAATAACACAATCATAGGGTTTCTGAAAGGGCTAACATCTCAGGTCCACAACTACATCATTAAAGGAGAATAACTAAAGGTGTGAAATCTGTTCTAACTTTTCATGCCTGAGAAATGTCTAAAGAATGTTTCTTGTACTAAACAATTGCAAAAAAAAAAAGCTGCCACTAAACCAACCGACTGACCACAAACCAACAAACATGTGGAAAACACAGGACACCAGGGCTCACTGAATAATTTGATTATGACAATGACTTGAACTAGGGTCCAAAATTAACAACTGCCAAGTGGCAAATGCAGGTAGAATTTCTGTCTGGTAAATAAATCTTTTAAGGCTATCCACGAAATTGATGGGGAAATGTTTGCACTGAAATAGTCATGTAATAAAATACCTGGCATCCAGTGGACTCACTGCAGAGGCCACATATCTGCAACATCCCTGCTTCATACCCATTTCTGACCTTTCCTGTCGGCCTCTTTGCCAGTGACTATTCATTAAAGGCAAAAGTGTCCAAAAACATAATCTTCTACTAAACAACTAAAATATCTGGCATGATTGGAAAAATTACTCATTTGTTCTTTTACAGTGTAGACATGGGCATCATATGTGTTTTTTACCTGTGTCTAAATAGTTTTGTGGAGCTGTATAAGTGCTCAAGACAGTTTGAGGTGAAGGAGCACCAGCCTGAATTGTCTACTTCTAGTTTTGGGGCACTGTTTACCATACAGGACACCAGCTGCTTGATATTGCAGCTGTCTGCTTAACTGTCACTTGCTGCCAGTTTGCTGCCAGGTACCATTAATAAAATAAATATTATGTGGTGACATTTACAAGGAGTAAGCCAACCTTTAAAATGATGATCAATATATTAAAGTAATTACGCATCAGATTTTACTCTGGCCCCTTCTTGAAGTCTGTGTTCAACATAATACCTCATTATCTGAATGAAATACACTGAAACAAGTGTATATGTGACACAAAAAGACAATGCATTATTTTGACTGGTAAAAAAATGATGATCTGACGCTGGATTTCATCTACTAAACCCTTTGGCAGGTTAGCCAAAACAGGTTTTTTTTCAGACACTGATTTGAACCATGTGTGATGGCTTTCATAGTCACCTGTTCTGAAACATATTGAACATTTGTGAGATTGTGAACTGATGATTGCACTATGACAATGAGGGAAAATCTTTTGGAAGAATGGTGTTCATCCAACATGAATCTCTTTTATTTATCTCAGAACTCTAAAACTAAAATAAAAGGTTACTAGTATACCAATATGAAGAATAATGTTGACATTGTTATGAATTCCATGAATAAAATTAACAACATGTCTATAATGCCAGTAGACAGAATGTTCAAATAAACACACCTACATCCATAACACATTAACTTATGTTCTCTCTGTGTCTCTTCACTGATTCATTATTGAATCCTCAGCTCTGTTTGTCTCACACTGACATTAATTAGACAGTCTTGGTTCCTTTGCTCTAGAAGCTTTGAAAGCAATTTCCTGTTCATGTTCACAAATTAAGATTGGACTGCTCAAGAACATATTCATTACATATGAAAAATCTACTTTGCAATGATTTCTCTTAAATCATTAGTTTCTTTGTTAATTGCTTTGAGAATAATTTATGATAGAGTAACGTAAATCACACGAACTAGATGTGTAAGATACATTCGCTACCATTTCATCTTAGTATAAAGCTACAATTTATGCTTGTTTCTTTATTAAAACTAAGTGGCTTTGTTTTTCTGTATGGAGCACAGATGGAAAAAAATGAATACTAATCTTTATTGTTATTAAAAGAATCTGGGAAACAGTGCTACACAGATTACATGCTGTGATATATTAAATACAAATAAGATGGCCCCCTGAGTTTTGACATTATAAAACCCTGAAATGTACTTGTCTATAAAAACATCCACATTCAATATTTTACATTCAGATTCAGGAAAGGACAACATTCTCTAACCTTTGACTTCCATTAACTATAATCCTGTCCACCAAGAGATCACAAATGCTAGGAGAGTTTGATTTGAACTGAAGTGCAGGATTTCTGCTGAAACATTATCCAGTTTTGACCTTAAGATTACTATTAATATGTAAGTTTTCAAATTGTTAAGTTTTGAACCCGTTTTCATAAAGGTCGAGACTTTTATGAAAATTAAGAGGAAGGTAGAGGTCTGTGATGGAAATAATAAAAACATGATCCCTTTCTGATGGAATCTAGAGAGTAAATGTTAGTAGTTATATATAAATATATATATTAATACCATCAGTCAGGTTTTTTTTGTTTTTTTACAAACTTAAAGAAGCCATGTGTAGAATTCAGTGACTGCTCTAGTGGATCAGACTTGGCAAAAATCTAATATAATATTCACAAGTATGTTTTAATCACCTGAAAATAAGAATAACTGTTGTCATTACCTTAGAATGAGCCATTTATATCTACATAGGGAGGGTATACTCCCACTGAGCCCACCATGTTGCACTGCCATGTTTCTACAGTAGCCCAGAATGGACAAACCATACACACTCATGTAATTTGTGAGTTGTGTGACTACCATAGATTCTTCTGCATGCTTGGAAGACAGGAGGAAGACAGAGATCTTACACACTGGTCCTTTAAGAAAGTGTTTCTCAAGTTGGGACCCCAGGGATCCTTGAGGGGGTTCCAGGGTATCCTTTGACTGCTCACAATTGTCTTAGTTTATTTATGCTGTTTGTATTTTTACAATGTTATGTAATGTGTTCATGCTGCCTTATTGGCCACATCTCTTAAGAAAGAGGTTTTAATCTCAACAAGACCTTTACCTGGTTAAATACAGGAAAATGAAAAATGATAATCCATATCGCTTACATTTCTGGTGCTCTGTCCTGAAGCTGGGCTTGCCTGCCTATAATGTAAGGCTTATTTATTACTCTTAAAGCATTAACAGCATTCTCATTACATTTAAGATTGAGTGAAATAAAACTGAAGTAACTCATTCATTCATGTACTTACATTTACATTTTTGGCATGTAGCTGACACAGTAAAGAAAAAATATCATGCTCTTTGTAATGAATTATTTTCATCCCAGAGGTCATATAGCAACACAGCACGCTCTGCTCAGTTTTTCACCTCTGCACCACTGGCTCATCATTCTGTCATGTAGTATGGGAGCTGTCAACAGTGACACCCTCTACTAGTTGTGTGTCAAGGATGGATAGTATAGCCTGCGCAGCCTCTTCATTTAACCTAGAGTTTTACTCTGCAGCCATGTTAGGTTAATGGCATGAAGCTGACTACTCCATGGTGGAGGCATGTTTGATCTGTCCAACACATGCTCAGGAGATGGGCTGAAAATGGGATACGCTCTGGGCTTAAGGAAAGTGTGGTTCTTCTTTTCAGAAAACCAGCAGCATTTACTGTTTGTTGAAACATCTTCAAACAACCTATGTTTACAATCACTGCCAATGTAAGAGGAAGAATGATGCTCCTATAACAAGTTGGGTTAATGATGATACAAAACATCTGTTAGCATGGGGGTGAGCACTATGTGGACTTGATGGCTATGACTAGAAGGGATTTCAACAGAACAGGTGGAAGTTTTATAACTGTCTGAGATTGGTTTTACAAGTTTCAGAGAATCAGTTATTGCCTTGAAAGTCATTCATCACTGGAAAAATAGACTTGCTTTGTGTCATTACATTTATCTTGATAAGAATCAATGGAAAAAACAGGAGCTGCATCTATGGCTTAATTGAGCTCTTTGAAAAGGACTCTGGTTTTTTAGGTAATTGTTTCAATACTGTTTACAAAATAGCTTTTGATTGAAGTTTTCTAATACTTACTTAATTAGATGGACACTAAGGCTATATTCACACCACAGTTAAAAGTGACCTGAATCCGATTTGTTCGCTCAAATGTGACCCATATCTGATTTGTTTCTGACAATGTAAACAGCACAAATCACATTGAATCTGACATTTCCAAATCCGATTCAGGCCACTTTCAAATGTGGTACGGATTCTGATACATATCGGATTTTTTTGAATGCGACCGCAATATGAACAGTCAGGTTGCATTTAATGCGGCTTTGACTTTATTCTGGAGCAACACACATCACAGTTCTGCGCCGCAGACAAAAACGGACATCATTAAAGTAGTATTTTTCTTTCTCCTCTTCCTCCTTTTTAACATCATCCGCTCATAAATTTGCCTGCTGCTGCCACACACTGTTTTTAACATTAGACCATAAATGAGACTACCAGTAACTTCACCGGCTGTTGCTGTTGCCATGTTCACTTCCGTAAACACCGTTCTGTGTGTGACCGGTCACTTTAGGAGCGTGAGCTGTTCACATCATAGTCTGCAGACAGGCCACATTTAAAAGTGTAATAAGAACAGCCAAACAAAAACTTGGATTGGAGCAATAAATCGGAATTGAGCGTTAAGGCCTGCAGTGTGAACGTAGCCTTAGCTTCAAACTCAGCCTTCAATCTGTTTTGCTATTTTTAAAAAATGTGTAACAACCTGGCTGTTTTTGGGTTGTTGGTTTTTTTTGTAGTTTTGGCTGTTATTCCTACTGCTAATGAAAGCATTTTACTCACTGAATTCATTACTGAGATGTGAGGAGGCAGATATTAGTTGTGTAAATGTCCCTATGTTTAGATGGTGCAATCTGGCATCAAATGTTTGGTACAGCTGTTTATTTTAGCATCAACATATGAGGGAAAACTCACATTTTAAAGATTCAAAAGCTTCATAGAAGTTGGCAGCAAAGACTAAAATGATTTATCACCAGAATCAAGCAAAAAATGATCTCACCAGTTAGTACAGTCAAGATATGAAGTCAGCCAAAATGTCCCTAATGAGGATTTCTCTATTTCTTTTACTTTTGTTGTGAGGACATGAATTCCTCATGACACATAGAGCAATACAGCATACACACATACCAGTAAGTACATGTCCATGTTCCTATACGCCTACACACACAGAGATCCACAAAGAGATCAATCAAATACTGCGTCCATCCTTTTAAGAAAGCATGTTTGCTTTCAAATAAAAAGCAAGACTAAAGCAAATTAAGGGATAACTGGGTAAGCTTTACAGCTCCCAGGTCTTGTTGAAACTCTTTGATTACATCACGTTGAACTGAGTTGTTTTGATATATTTGGCATAATGATACATAGTTGTGATATCAGTTCAAGTGTCTGTACACGCAGGGAGCTGTTACATGCAGTAATCTGGTATATGCGACAGAGTTGTGCAAAAATGATTTTAAACAAGCAACTACAGGTTTGTGTACACATCACAACTATTGTACACTTTTCCCCCTCTATCCCTCCACTCTCTGAGCACTA
The DNA here is from genome assembly GCF_027409825.1 of Scomber japonicus. Lineage (NCBI taxonomy): Eukaryota > Metazoa > Chordata > Actinopteri > Scombriformes > Scombridae > Scomber > Scomber japonicus. The sequence goes on from NC_070578.1 coordinate 12,248,589, forward strand.
TTTTCTCGACAGGTAATCTAACGCAAAATCCAGCTGAGATCAATCACTCCTGATAAACCAGGACTATACAGACAAAAGTCTCAAAGGAGCAAAGCAGATCTTATATTTAAAACATTATTATACATAATGCACGGATCATACATTTTTAAACCTTCGCTTCCAATACATAACTATGGTGCTGTGTAGCGACGTGCTCCCCATATAAAACTACATGGTACCGCCTTTAGATTGTGCAAGTCTCATACATTGTGTTGGAATTAGAAACAAAAATAGAGAAAGGGGGGAAAAAGACAGAAAAGAAGAAAAGACAATAAACAATTTGTTGTCTGGAGTGCTACTGGGAACACTCCCCTTGTTATCTTTGGCTTGCATTGCTGTTCATGACGAGGTTCAGAGAAGATTTTGACTCTGGGTAGAAAGGGGAAAATGAGAGAGAAAGCTCACACATCCTCAGGGTAGATGTTGATTTGAAAGGAGAGACAAAAGAATAATACACTTTGATGTGAAAAATAAAAGCCAACCGCTTTGCAGCTTTGATGGGAGAATGTCAGGAAACAGCAGTCTAATTGGTGTTGTAATCTCTGAGGAAGTAAAAGTAAAGGAGAAGATGAGGCTACGTGGCCTGCATCCCCTGATTGGACAGATGATGGGGTTAAGGTACATTTCAGGTGGATACCAAACATTTTGCACCACATTTTCACTGCCACACACAAAGAGGGATGTTTGGAAAGTGACAGATGACATTGGGGGATTGCAGCAGTCAATACGACATCAGAGTATAGTGAGTCAACCACTGAATCTGATATCACTGGTTGGTAGCATCAGTAAGCTGATACAAATTTAGCCAGTGAAATGGAATAGAATTCATTTAAATGTGCAGGTTTAATGAAAGAATGCAAAGCTTGCAGTTTACAATCGGTTTGCATTACTGCACTTCATAAAAACATGGGTGACAGTTAACTTTTTAGGAGACATCTTCCAAACTTGCCCAGTGAAGATTTGTTGACTATAATGAAATACACCCATAAAGTCCCAGAAGCAAAAATAGGAAATATCATTGACTAGTTCTCTGGTTACACAAGAGACAGTATAGTTATAAAGTTCAGGTTGCCCTTCTTTATGGGTATCATCTGCACTGCTGGAAACTGTTTTTGGACCAATAAAACCGCTTGGCTGAAAGTACTCTGTTATGTAATTCAAGTATAATCCCACATCTACAATACATGGTATGGGCGGTGTCTTAAAAACACAATTCACTCCTTCACAAAGATATATATCTTTAAAACATGGGTGTTGGCTGTGAGCTGTGGGGAATTGAGAGTGGGAAATATTTCATGTCATTTGTTATTGTGTTCAAATATGTCATTTTTTACAGCATCCATGAGGAACTGAGATTGAGTGATTGAACATTTTGGTCCTCTTGTTGCAGGCTGCGCCCAATTCCTAGTAAGACTTTAGATTTACGTGCAGCTCTTAACTTTTTTACAGTCCCACCTTTATGATCACATTTTTTTTTACTATGCGGACTTTTCATATCAAGTATGCAACTCATCCATGCAACCATCAGTGGCTGAATTGCTACACAGCAGTATTAAACAACGGCATTCCTCAGCACCCAATCTCAGTAAACAGGATGAGGTTGCAGAACTGAAGAGAAAAAAGGACGTTTTGCTGATTTTTCTTACTGTGCAACAATAGAGATATCCATAGTAATTAAGTGAGTCCAATGAAAACATTGATAGTACAGTAATGAAATAAGCCATGTTATGATTGAGGCCTCAGAGTCTTGGAGAAAGCCATTGTAATTGAGGAGCAGTTGTGTTATCCCAAGCTCCATTAAAATTTCATCACCCTTGCACTTTTCCATGAATGGCATTATTCAAATTATGCTAAATCACATCAGCTTGCCTGCTTGGCAATGCAACGTTGCCCATTACAATGACCGAGGCAAGATTCCAAAAGTCTAAGAAAGGGTCTGCATGTGATTTAACAGCATGCTTCATATTCTAAACAGATGCTGAAAAGCTACTGAGTATTGGCCCTTGGCCCTTTGAATTCATCACATTTGAGACAAACCTTTGCTTTATTTAAACAAATATAGCACACATGATTTTGAAATAAAGATGAAGAGCATAAACCAAATAAGCTTGGGAAGCAGCTAGGTCTCTGTTATTACCTGCATTATTGCAATAGATGATACATATCTATCATCTTGGCTATTTTGCACTCCAAACTATTGTACATAATGTTAAAATGTAGAGGTTTTAAATTATTTTACTGCTGCATTCATTACAAGTGGCTGAATATCTAAAATATTTAAAATATATGCAAGATATATGTTTTATTTTATCACATTTATTACATTCATGGGGTAATGTTTCACTCCAAAACAACATCATGTTATTCACACTGCAGTGTAGTTCACACCATATACAACACATACGAAAGAAAGTGGAAAAACAGCGTGACACTCATCTGTTATTGCAGTGAAATATTCATCAGGTGGATGGAGCGCTTCCTTTCCTGCTCCATAATAAGTCACCTGCTAACACACTGAGTGTTGCCTGTCTTAACCTAGGCCATATGAACATCACCATGATTATAGCAGTGATTTCATGATACCTGGCTGTTAATAATACATGATAAATAGCTAGGTGAATTGAACAAAGCAGTGTGTAATATTAGGTGACCCCGTGTTATTAGCACTGAGAGGAACCATTAGTGGGTTGCCTTAACCTGCCTTAATGAGGTCTCCCTGCTCTGGGAGTGAAAAGGGACAATTGGTGCATACGATAAAGGGGGAACAAGAGTTGGGGGTGGAGAACACACGCAGCGGTGTGTGGTCATTATGTTTTCACTGCTTACTGGCGTGTCTGTCTATTAACAGAATACATCATCATTTTAACCTTGCTACTTATTATCAGTGATGTTTTTTTGAAAAGTAATATGATGTAAAAGAGATAGGAAATAAATAATAAGTAGACGTGATCAGACAATGAGAGTAAGCTCATAACCTAAAGGGAGCAGTGGATGTAGTTGAATGATCTAAAAAAGCATTTTGGAAGCTTAGACACAATTGATGTATTCTGAGGTTTGACATAGGAAGAGAGGCCTCTCACACCATGATTCCCACTGCAGTTCAGATGCCCGCTCACTCTATGTTTCCACCAGTGCCAGGCATGCTAAAATTTCTTGCCTGTGGCAACCAGCTTTATACTAGCAAACAGGCTTGTGTGCACAGTTTGACACAGCAATTGTCTTTTTGTATGTAGATGCTACTGGTCTAGATTAACCACTACCCACTGAAAAAACATCTTAAAATCAATACCAGAGGAAGAGATTTCAAATGGATATTATGCCAATGTGGTTGCTAAGTGTCTGTATTACAACAATAGCGGTGACCACTGACTGTAACTACCATTGTGTAGTGTGAAGAATATACTTACCAAGTCAAGACTGTTCACTGTTATCAATCAATATTTATTCATTTTATTCTGTGTTGTATTGAACTCCAAACCTCTAACATGGAAGTCAGAAGATGTATTCATTACAACATTGGGTCAATAGTAGTGCACAGCAGTCACCCATTAACTTCAGGTACTAATAAGCATGCACATAACCATTATGAGTCACTAAAGGGGAACCCTTAGCTCCCTCTAAACCTTCAGAAAAGGCAATACATATCAACATTTTATAGGTACAGTCTGTAGAATTTAGTGCGATCTATCAAAATGGACTTGGCAGAAATGTAATATAATATTCATAAGTATGTTTTAATTTGTGTATAACCACCTGGAAATAAGAATTGTTGTTTTTTTGTTACCTTAGAATTAACCCTTTATACTGTACCTACATGGAGCCCACCATATTGCACCATCATATTTCTACAGTGTCCCAGAATGGACAAACCAAATACTGTCTATGGAGTTTGGCTGCCACCATAGGCTCTCCTACACGCTTGGCATGGGAGGGTGAGGTATCATCATTGCTAGTTACTTCTAAATCTTATACACTGTACCTTTAAAAAGTTATATATTTCATCTCTTTCATTTAATAATTAGTCTCTTCTAATTCTAATTTTAGTCACATTTTCTATCAACTTTTTTCAGAAATGAAAATGTTACTGTCCTTAAACTATGAAAACGGAGTTATCCAATTAAAATTGTTGTTAATGTTTCTAGTCTGAGAAAAGGTTGTCTGGCTCACTCATTGTTTAGGACTTCATAAGACCACAGCAGCCATAGCCACATGTGTTTCTTTAGAAAGCCATGAGTGAATGAACTAATCATATTTTGATTTGGCCAGAACTATCTTACTTGTAGCATAGCTCACTCCTCATGCTGTAGTTGTCATGTCATGTCATGTCTTAAAATGATGTCTGGTTAAAATGATTATTATGCATATTCTTGATCTTAAATTATGTGTAGTTGAAGTGTGACAGTCATTTATCTCTTGCAAAATCTTTTGGCTTTGTTGCTGCTTTGTGAGTGTATGTGTGTGTGTGTTTCTGACTGAGCTGAAGGCCTAGCTCTAATAGTCACAGTTCTCCACTGTAGGTCACAGAATTAAACTTTTTTAAGGAACAGATCTGTTTAACTTTCACATGGATATTACGCCCCCTGAGCAACCAGAAGTTCTTTCATGTCTGGCTGCAAGAGGCCACTGATCATCACAGTTTCTCCTGCGTGAGCACAGCACAGGGAGAAAATATCCCTCTCACTGTACCACTTAACAGCACAGCTCTGTCAGCATGTCACCATTCTCTCAAGTCTATCAAAATAATTAGTGTACCTGTCAATCACACATTAATGGCAATGTCCAGTCTAGATACAGTAGTATTCAATATTTAGAAACTTTTTTTTCCTCATGTGACCTAGAAACTTGAAGCTGCAGAACAAAAGGGGACAAAAATACCACCAACATGGCCAGCATCTAGCACAATTTCCCATAGCTTTAAAACAGGGTGCATGGACGCTTAACAAAGCAATTAATGCTATCTGAATGATGTAATGTTTTAAATACACAGAGTCATAAAGCTAATTAAGTGAATCGAATTAATTAGAAGTAGCTCTATTGGAATGGGGGTGGGAGGGGTAAAGATGAACCTCCACCTCCAGTTGCGAACCAAGTATTAGACCCATCGGACAAAAGGAGCATTTGTGTTTATGTGTGTGAGTAATTGTGTGACTAAATTTCATCCTCCTCTAGAGGTATTGCCTATTTGCTACTGTCTTTATTGAGTCTCTATTTCTCATAATCATTTTGCAATGCATGACACATTCATTTATTTTTCGTTATTTTTGAAAGACAAACTCCACTGTGTGAAACCAGAGCTGGAAATGAACGAATGTCTCGCTTAACAAAGGGCTCTAAATAAGAAGACACTGATGTGACAAGTTTGCAAGCTGACATGTTGAAGTATTTTTATTGTTATTGTTGAGGTATTATTTTCTCGCAGAGGCTTCCATTTCTTCCCGTGGGTGTCAGGTGATTGACAGTAAGCGTAGCATAAAATAATGTGCCCAGTGAGATGTAAACACAAAACTCAGCCACGAAGAAGTGACAACAAAATAGACACTTTAAAATTAAGGCATCATATTTACCATGATAAATTATCTGTCCTGGGCAGTGTCCAAATCAGTGGACAAGTTTCCTGTCATACTGTACAAATATGAATTACATCACATAAGGAAATAAATACTCTGTGGAGAGACAGCTTGGATTAATTTGTAGGCAGCACAGACAATCTGAATTAATTTACAGAAACAATGTTATGTTAACCTTTGAATGTGCTTATTTAGAGTGATATCTACACTCTTTATAGGATCTCTGCTACTACTCGTAAATATGTCTGTGCACCATGGTCACAAAGGCAATTTCTAGTATATTTAAGTTCCCTCTATATTTTATATTGTGAACAAAAACATTGCTTCTCAGTGAATCACAGTTTGACTTTGAAGAGAGTTGGTAACAGTAAAACTAGAATATGCAATAGAAGATGGACAGGGTTTCTACAGGGATCATCTGAATCAGAAAAGAAAAGGCAGGAACATTACTTGTCAGTCATGTGACAGAGCCTCATTACACTCACACATCACCAAAGCAGAGACTCTCTCAAGTGTTTATTACACTGGGCTTCAGGGAGAGATCGATCTAAAATGACAGCTGTTAGGTCCATTCCTGTGGAGAGTGACGCTGACCTGTACACAGACACTCCAGAGACTGGTTTACCTTGAATTACTGTGTTCAGCTATTCTGGATGTGATCTTAAAACACTGAAGGCTGTGTTATCTGGTTACATTATGACTTTGGATGGTTGCAATATTGCAAGAAAGGAGAAGATGACTGCAGAGATGGGTTTAGAAGATGTCATCATTTACAGAGTTGCTGGGGGGGGAAGAAATACTGCAGGCTTAAAGAAAAGGGTACATGCTACTTGAAGAGAGTTAACATCTGCTCACCTCTACAATATGCATACTGCACCTGACAGAGACAGAAAGAGATATAGTTAAAGAAGAAACTGTGAAAGAGAATGATTCTCATGAGCTAATAAGGCCATAAGAAAGACAAATACATCTGATAGCAACTATTCTATTCTGCAAATGAAATACAGTAACTGATTCCTAAATAATGTATAACAATAGGGAGAACAAGAGTCACTGTGATTTTGGCTCAGCACAGGTGCTATTCTGTAAGGAAGAATCTTAAAAAGGGTAATATTCAGAAGCTATTAGATAGTCTTGACACAAAGAGATACAGCTTGTGCTTGAAAACGGCAGTTGTTGTCACTCCTCTTCATTCAGATAGTGAATACTACACATCGAAGTGAAAGTCTTTAAATATACTATAGGTCCCCCAGTTGGATAAAGAAATGAACAACTGCACAAAGCAACACTTCCTAGTATGCTTTACTGTTGTGGGTCTGTGGGGAACCCAGAGCATAGCACAGCTGTTAAGTACTTTTAGCAGAGCTATTGTTCAGTGAAACAAAACAGCCCATTCAGCTTGGCTGGTTTCCAGAGCACTCCTATAGCAGCCAAATGTTTATCATTGTTTTGACACCGCATAGGATAGGACAGCATGGGGTGTGTCTTTAGATAGCGGGTCGAGCTTGTGTGCTGCTGTGTTTCTGTGTGTGTGTGTGTGTGTGTGTGTGTGTGTGTGTGTGTGTGTGTGTGTGTGTGTGGAGAAAGAGATACAACACATTAATATTCCAGAGTGTTGTACATGAACATATCAGTGCTATATTGTAAAAGACTAGTTACAATACTATCTTTGACAACGCCTTGTAATATATGTCGTCATTTCTTATGTGTAATTTCTCTTGGGAATGGAGTTGTAGTGCAGTAATAACAAAAACACATGTTTTTATTAGTTGCTCTACAAAGTGATGCCTCTGCTGTCTCTAATGATTGGCATTTCCTCTGTCCTTGAATTTTCCAGGATTGAGTCAGTCTTTGGCGTAACAGTATAGGACAGAAATGAAAGGTGTTACATTATCTGTTCTGACTGCAGTCCGATAGCTACTGCTACACTGATTGTGCTTCCCCTCTCTGCTTACCCATTTAATCTCTTCATTCTGGCAGTGTGCACAGCCAGGACAGTTCTGCTTTATTCTAATTGCATACTTTCGATTAAAAAAGCTTGTTTTCCTTGATTACTTTGATGTTGAAATGGGAGCAGGGGAGCAATTCACATTCATTCGGCAGTATGTTTCCCCCACCACCACCCCCCCATGCTCTTTTGTGCTAACAGCAGAATTCCTATTTATATATTGGCAGTGGAACTAAATTACTGCAAACATCTCTGTGGGCCAGCCAGGCATAACAGATTGGCAGGGTCCTGTATCATGTCAGTGCCCCCTACTGGCCCCCAGTGGAAATGCACTATTGTTCATTCCAGGCACATATGGCATCAAGGGCTGGTAGAAATACAGTGGAACGGGCTCCTAGATTCTGTGCTGGGGTGTTGGAATATTTGCTAAATGAATTCCTCATGACTGAGATTCCTTTGCCAATGTACTGTCATGTGCACATACCAGGAATGTATCCAATTTACCTCCACATTTTATACATTTAGTTTTATCGGAGAACTTACCTTAAGTCCAGCAGGCTTCATCTCCAAGATCACAAACATTACTTGCATTTGCAAGCAAGAAGTGCTTCTTTGCAAATCCAAAGGGCTTTAATAGTATCCCTGTCACTATGTTAAGATCATAAAAAAAATCAGACCAAATAGAAGATATGGGAAAGATGTGAATCAAAGGGGAGGTACTGACATCTTAAAGAGATGAGTATTTAAAAACAGGAAAGTCCCCACAGGAATATATTCCAGGAGAGAAGCATTGGCTGGGTTGGGAGATAGAGGAGTGAAGATTTCTTATCTGTTTTTTGATGCTAACTGCTACGTTTATACTTAAGTATAGCAATACAGGACTCAACTGTCCATACAGCAGAAAGCCCAATCAGCTGTGTATCATGTATGCTCTTACTGATGTTAACCCACCAGTGTACAGGGACAGGTTTGCAACTAAAGGCGTGGGCTGACTTCCCCTCTGGGATGTGAGCGCCACTCCCTAGAGTCCCATCACACACTGCTACAACATAAGCACACATCAAGAGGCTTTTGTTCTTTTTATATTCTGTTTTCTCTTCATTTCTCCTTTCACAACAGTGAAAAAGTGAGTTGCACAAGGGTACACAAAATGCAACAAACACTGCCTTATTGGGTTATTAGCAGTCAACTGCAGGTCAATTAGGAGTGTTCAACTGCTGAGAGCTCAGCTGGAGCAAAAGCTTGGAGATTAAAGCAAAGAGTTAGAAAAGAGGGCTCCTTTTTGCTATGAATCTTTCCAAAGACAAATAGATACTGACAGAGACAAAATTAATGAAGGAGGAAGCTCTGCAAGCATAGAGCTGTAATTGCTGAAGACATAAATAGGATCAAATGCAGCCAACATAACAGTGTTGCTTTGCAGCCCAAACAGGTTATGCCATGTAATAAAATATACCTTGCATATCGACTATGAATTAGCATGTTTTATTGGAGGCAATGTCATTTTAAGACTTAACACTAATGAATACATAGAAATGCCATAAAAGCCTTTTAAAGAAATTGCATCGTTATCAGTAAAAGTACAAGGTGATTTAAAGCTTCTCGCTGGAAAGCAAATGCCAACCACTGAAATGTCACAAAAAGTTCACGATAGCCTTAGAACTGAATAATGTTTTCAATTGCTGCTATGCCATCACTTTCATAATACAAAAATGTCTTTGAGGCTGCTTCTTCACTTCAAACTCAAGTTATTTCTGTATATACTGTATGACCACATTTTGACAGGCTTTTTGAGAATTTGCAATTATCATTATTGCATTTTTTCTTAGTTAAACAAAATAGCTTTGGTTTAATATAATAGTTTATTGACAGGCACCTTCCTTCTCCCTTCATGTCAAAGCCTGTGCCAGCTGCACCTTGGGATGAGGTTGTTTGTCTTCATTAGCATCCAGTGTTTTCATTAGCAAGGTCCCCTCCTGTATTTGTCAACCATAGAGAAAGGCCAGAGACACAACAGAATCTGGGTCACGCTTTAATCGTTTTCATGCTATCTCTACCACTCTCCGAGGTGTTTGTCTTCCATTAACCGAGGAGAGACTTTCCCACACTGGGGGTTTCTCAAGCAGCTGGTACAGCCCCAATCCTGCCAGTCTTGAGAACGGAGGGGAGTGAGGCTGCAGGTTTGTTCCCAAGCGTGCCTTGTTTCCCACCTGCATTTGGCTGCAGTGTGATGGCTTTTCTTGAAAACTGGCAATAAGATCCAGATGAGGTGAGGTATGACTAACTCAGGTCTCCTGCTACAGCAAAGAAGTCACAGAAACACACACTCAGTGATTGCTGAACAGCAATGAAAGCAACATTCCATAAAAAGATGTCCATGTTTTATATTTTAAAGAATATTTCTGTAAATAACATTAAACCACTCGCACCAGTATAGGAACTTTGTTTTAATCTCATGCGACTTGCTTTCATTGTATCTGCAAAGGTCATTTTGCCGTTCTGTAAACATGTCATATCTAATTCATATTGTTATTTTTTGCCTCAAACAAGAGGTCAGGGAGTATACAGAACAAATACACACTCACAAGTACCCATGGACAGTAGTGAAATGATTGCATGTATATGAACTTCTATAATAGCTAAATCCATTACATACAACCAGATAGGAGACCTGCCTAATCATGCTTATACCATCGTCCATCTCTAACAAACTCACCCTGCACAAAACAACAGTGCTAATGCATAATCATCAGATGCTATGACCTCTAATTAAACTATGAAGAGTAACTTTGAGGAGGAACCATTTCCCTCACTTCATTTGCGTGTTGCCAGCAGCTATAGAGTAAAAATTAAAGTACTGTCAGCAGTTTAATGAGCTTCTCACCTATTGTTTCCAGCACTTTTCTGTGGAACCGCGTCTCTGTTCTTCGCTCTCAACAAAAATGACTATAGATACTGCTCTCAGTGTGTAAGTTGCAGTGATTAGCAGCAGTGATTCAAGCTCTTCTTAATTAACCTTGTTCTTTAATTCCCTCCCCCACTAATTTCCAGGAGAGACAATGGAGATGCTGCACTGACTGCTCATGGGAATGAGCCTATTCTGACGACAGGGTGATCGAGATATGCTGTATCTCACTGTGTGCACATTAACCAAGTCAATATGAGATAGATGGAGAAGATACACTTAAATCATTAATCTTACTGACTGTGAGTGTATATTTTGGTTCTGTATAGTTCAATGGGTAGACCCTGACTGGACTTATTCCCTCTCCATAGGTCAGTAAGCACTGTACTGTATATTACTGACACTGGTTTACATGCACTATGACAGATGAAATAAAAGTATTGGTCATTTGTATAAATGGTACAAAAGTGTGTGACTTAAGCACTACAGCCGCTTATGTTCTCCTGTTAACACTTTAGCCACGATCTGTCTGTACCTCTAACTAAGTGATTCTAGGCGCAACCCGGTAGCCCACTAGTTAGGACGCATGCCACATAACCACAATGTATGCTGTTAGAATTCGGCAGCAGACCTTTGTTACATGTTGCCCCCCACCCCTTTCTCTCTTCTTTTCCTGTCATCTCTCCTCTGTCCATAGTTGGACTGGGTATCGGGAGCACCGGGAGAAATCCTGATGGGTTGGTTGCTGCTTGAGCTGCCCATTATACAAAAACAAGAGTGAGATAGATGTGATGGCTTGTCTGGGTAAAAAAGGTCATTTTTTTAGTCCCAGTCTGCCCCTTCCTCTGTCTCTGTAACAAAGGCATAAAATGCCCCCAAAAATATATATTAAAAACAAGTGATAGTTGTGCACATTTAACTTTTTGACTTAACAGTAAAGGTGACATATGAGAAATACTGATACCTACCTGCCTTTTGGGAAGCTAATATAATTGATTAAATGCCTTAAGTATTTTTTCAAGCAAGTCTGTAGCATCTCATTTGCTTCTGTTTCAAATAATTGTGAGCTGAGTATATTTGGAGTTTGGACTGTTTGCACTGTAAGTACAAAACAAGCTATTTGAATATATGAATAACATTTTGTATACAGAACTATTATTGGCTTAACATGAGACTATCATTGTCTGATTATTCAATCATTATTATTATTTGCAGTCCTAATTTTGTGTTTTAGGTGTGAGGAATTGATGTCTAATCAAAACCGTGATTGCATTATAACTGCAAAATGGAACCTCTCAAGATGTGTGTTGTGGTTACCACAACTGTCTATTTACATGTTCTTTCACACACATAATATTGATTTTGGTGTTGACATGGGTCCTGCCTTTCTTTTATGATTGCCTTAGCTGCTTTAAAAGTTACAGTGAATATAAGAATAGTCAAGGCTACAATTTGTCTTCCAGAAGTCCATTGCAGGATTTGTTATTAATACTTGGATTCTCTCTTTACCTCTCATATATTTCTTGGATGTTATGTTCTGTCTCTTATCTGCCACTCTCTTATATATACAATTGAATAAAGCAGAAAAACAACTAAGGCAATATTCAAAAAAAATATTTTGGGGGAAACAGTCACCTCAGGTTAACTACAAATCCATAGTGTGATGAATCTATTGATGTGGGTTTATCTGTTAAAAACCTTGCTCACCACTCTTTTATTTTCAGTGCTATTGATTTTTACTGAAGTGGTACAGTATAGTAATCTCTGCTTGCTTAATATACATCAACTTGCAGTCTCTCATTCCAAAACACATTTATCTTTGCTGTGGCAGTTGATTGAATGGAAGAAAAATGAATGGGGTGTGGCAAACTAAATACCAAGACCACGTAGCTGTCGGTTCATGAGAGGAGCTCTGTGCTCAACGATTCTGGGCTGAATAGCTGGAGGCAGGGCATCAGAATCAGGTCAGTCTGTTTACTGATCATCCCTGAGCCTCCAGAGAGCCACTGGCCTTACAGTGCTGTGCAGCAGTGCATGGAGTCTTTTCAGTACCCATGGAGGTACCCACCGCCCTGGGCCAAACTCAGCAACATCATTACTAACTGCAATAACCATATGTCAGAAAAGTTGATATTCATGGATAAAACTGTCAATTCTGTAGGTATTCATGATGTGCATTGCATAGCATGTGTGGTGCTCATAGCTTTTTAGTGTGTCAGGGCTTTAGGCTATTACCCATCCATCCATTTTCAGGACCACTCTTGGTCAGGATTGAGCCTATTCCAGTACAAAATGGACAGGTAGCCAATCTATCAGCGGGCTAAAATGCTGTAGACACATTACTGGTACATGATTAGTCCAAATTGTACAAAATGTTGTGTTCTGAGGATGTGCTTGATTGGCATGATATACTGTAAATAGGATACAAAGTACAATGGACTGAGTCAGTGTATAAAAATGCTAAGGCTGTATTTTCCTGATCAATTAGTTGATTGGTGGGTCAATATGCTCTTGTCCAACCAAATTCTCATCAATCGAACAATCTCTAGTGTTACACCAAGACCCACCCCGGGAACCTTCCAACCCCTGAAAGTTGAGTGGAAAGATACTGTTGTGTTTGTTTATGGAAGTAGATAACTGGTTCACCGTCCAACATGGTAGGTGGCAGCAATATACCACCTGGGTGGCTGTGCACCAGCTGCTATAAAACAGGACAAAGAAGATAGTGCTGCACAGTCAGTGGTGGGCCAAGGAGACAGCCACCGATCTGGGTAAGTCTGAAACAGCAGTAGGAGCAGGAGAGCTGTCCAGAGGAAGAGGGGCCTTGCCTGGGCTTGTCAGGGTGCAAGATAACATTATCTTCTGCCTTCTGGTTAGAAGTGGTGAATTTACAGCTTACAGCAAATTAATAGGATACAGCCTCTGGCTTTGTTTTTTGTTCTAGTGTCAGCAAAAAAATGTCTCAAAATATTTGAGACTTCAAAAATAGTTAAATTCTATTTTCATGATAAGTGTTTTTTATTAGCTGTAACAACATATTAAACAAAAGTAGCTTTTCTCGGTTTGCCTTTAATTCCCCTTTGATTGGGCTACTTGGTTCCTCTCAGTAAGAAAGCACTACATAGCAGCAATTTAACTAGTAGAGTAATTATGAAACATGATTTTGTAAATGATGTAGAGCTTCAGAATGTCTCTATTTAAATTGACTTTAGCAACAGTTGTTTTCACTGTAACCCACAAGTAATTAACTGTAGTGTTAGCTTGTTGGCTATTCTGGATAGCTAAAGTATTGTTTTTGTCAAAACAAATTTGCAACACTGAAATGTGAAAAGACATAATGGGCATAAGGAGATTTTTTGCAAAGAGTCAAGTGATAAATAGTATAAGTAGAAACAGCAGCTACATGTTTGTGAGCTTTCTTTACTTCATGTTAAATAATCAAAAGTGCTAGCTAACCATCTGCTGTGAGTTTAAAGCATTTTTGCTAAAATTCTCTTGTTCAATAATCTTATTTAATGTAATATAGTTTTAATAAGTGTCATTCAATTATAGATAGTTGATGACAGGGGGTAGGAGGAGGTTGATCATAAATATAGAAGCCATATAATATAATACATATAATTCCTGGTATCAGCTTGGTTTGGTGTGAACATTAACATATGCATTATGAAACTATGCCCCTTCAAAAGAATCGACTGCATGATGTCCATGGTCTTGATTATTGTGTGATCTGTAGCCTACAATATTATTGCACAGTGCAGATTTAGTGGAATTGCTTTGAAAACACATTATTATGTGAAGGCAGAAAAGATAAGGCAGATGCTTCAACCACCTGCTGTGTCATATTTAAAATGTGTGGCCATGAAAGCCTTCAGAGTCCTAATTACTATTTTAGATTAGAAGAACAGTGATTTGTTTTCAGGATAAAGATTTAAAATTACACATTTACTTTCAGCTCCATTTAGCGATCAACTCTTACTGTTACACTTAGGGTGAGGGTTAGGTTACCCTACCTGGTAAAACAGTTTACATCAACTAATCGCCTAAAAGTATGGCTGTGGCTCCTCTCTGCAAGAAGGGGCTGATTATTCCTATTAGAATTGTGTTGTGTTTCAGGCACAGTAACAGCAGTGTCATCTGCCAATGTTATTTCATGCTCGGTTGGGTGTGAATCAATTTCATTCCCGGGAACAATTACTGAAGATTGCAGATTTTTTTCCCATCCTTCCAATCATAACATTTGAATCAAATCATTGTGCGCTGCTCAACATACAGTGCCAGAATCAAAACACATCAGCTGCTCAGTGCTGTGATCATGTGATACTGATGTCTATCACAAGCTGTTTCCAAGTGAAAAGCAGTTGTTTGCAAACCACAATGTTGGTTTCAGCCTCCCTCAACTTAAAGCCACTGCAAAATATTCCTGCTGGATTTTTCTCCTCTCTTCTGTGGGTCAGTAAATGCCGCTCATGACCTTAGTGAACTCTGACTCATAGCGTTTACATTGTTGGGGCTAGGGAAGTCAAACAATACTTGGGATGGATGGGACATAAAGCCTCACACATTCTCCCATTACTCACATGAAGAATGTCGGCCCCACGGTGATGGACAGAGCCTGGATTCCACAAGCCTAGTTGGGCCAACACTGACAGTTATTTCTGGCCTCAGAATTGGAATGAAGCAGTCTGGAAGAAGGGGAAGCTACACGAGGAGCCATGCTTCAACAGTTAAAGAGGCTGATCAGGTTGAGGTTGTGCAGCTTTCACTTACATGGAGGTGTCATTCAAGCCTGGCTACCTCTAACTGGAGGAAAGGGTCCATCCATGGATCACTAAACAACACAGACAGACAAGCCCTCTCCAATTAGAACAGGCTGCAGCCCCCCCCCCCCCCCCACTTCTTCCACTAGTTTTTAGTTAGACATGGATGGGTTTACTGTTAAGGGTTAACATCGAGGAGGAGAATATAATTAAACAGCTTTGAGGACACAGAAGTGATTATACTTAGTTACCTTAATTTTGTTCTAAAACAAGGCCAATCTCTCCGCTGACAAGCTGAAAAGTACCTTTTAAAGGGCAGTAGGTAACTTATTTGACTTAAATACTTTGATAGAATGAATTATTTGTATTTGAGCTAATCAGTTGACCGCAGTTTTGGTTTATAATAGCATTTAGTCAGAGATGATGTTCAGTTTTACAGTTGAGAGATAAAATGCCTGCTACGAAATGCTTTCTGAAACTGAGCGAGGAGCCAATAATTGTCATACTCCCTGCAAGAAAGATTATCAGCTTTATCATCGTGTCTTTCCTTTGACACAGAGGAACACCTGGGAGAGAGTGCGCACAAGGCATACACAGATTTCCCTCTTTCATGCCTGTGAACTACTCATCCCTTTCCTGTCCATATCACACAGATACCCGACTGCCTTCAAAAAGGCTGCAATCATCAAGCCCTGATTTTTCACTCAGGTTTCCACAATATCAAATTGACAAAAGGAGACGCTATTTCTGAAAGAGGCACAAGAGCATAAAAAGCACACAAATAGCAAGAGAACAAGAATCGATAGAGATTCTCTTTTTGCAACATTGGGAATGTGCAATGTGGTGTATTGTACGGTACATCAACCCTCCACCCACACTTTGCAGATCTAAACAGACACTACGCTTGTTGTTCATCGTGTTGCCACAGCAATATTTCTATTTATCCTGTGAGACAGCTATACAAATAGATGAAGTGCAACAACATGACATTTTCTGTACTTCAATTACTTTGCGGGGCTGGGCCACGTGGGTTAAAAGCCAACAAACCATAACTTTCCCTGACATTTCCTCCCCCCACAGTGACCGTTGATGGATTCTCCCTGACAAAGCATTCATTATCGCGGAGAACAGAGAGTGCACTAAAATCTCTTCTCTTTTCTTCTCCCCTCCATCCTCTGCCTCCCTGTCCAAATCGAGATGAACTCAGCTGCAGAAACAGAATGGGCTCCGCACACACCGTCGGAAGGAAAAGCGTTGAATCGCCGCAGGATATTCACTGGCAATCAAAAAGTATATCCTTATTGCAGGGCTGCTATTATGGTGCAGTGGGCAGAGGGGCATATCAAATGGAAACAACTGTTCTGTGCCAGCTCAGATTTGATCCTGCTACAATGAGAGGGGCTGCTATGGAAATGAGCTATGATGGCATGCCATTGAAGATTAGCTGCCTTTTATCATTTATCTCAGAGTTCAATGCACTGAGGCTCAGTGGTCCAAGATGCATCAAGTCACCATACGTGGCAGGCTAGGCCCCACACCCCAACCCCCCTGCCAAAAGCCCTCTGGAAGGATGTAGCTACAATTTTATAAATATGTTTAACATTCAGATGGCTCAATCAAAACTGTTTAAAATAAATACTGTGCTACTTTTTTGAAACTGTTATGTGACTGTTTAAGAGGCAAAAATGCATAAGGGAACATGATTACATCTCTCCTACATGAATGCAGACACATATACACACACACACACACACACACACACACACAAGTTTTATCCACCCACAGGCAGGGGACTGATTGTCTGATAGCATTAGCATTCCTGTCCAACCCCAGTAGAAGCAACACAAGAATCAGGCTCACTTCAAGAGGTTCACATCACAGACAGAAACACATCCATTCACTGTGGACAGGCTAATAAATAAAAGAGTAACCCTGTGGCAGTAACAAGCCTATAAAGTATAGCTATGTTTTACAAGTGAATGAGACGGACGGCCAAGAAAGATGGTTACCTTGCAAGAGCCGGGCACTCTGTACTTTACAAGGCTGAGAGGAGTGTGACTCTATCCAATACTGCACTCTCCTGCAGATTGACTCTGCTTCATCATGATATGAAAATCTCAGTGTCACAGGGTGAGCTATTATATAGAGATGATATATCACTCTTTTTCTAAGATGTGAATTGGATTAGACACACACTGCAGTTTGAAACATACATTTAAACATCTTGATGAATCTGTCAGTCCTCCACAATCTACATATACAAACACATACATTTCAATTCTTTCTAAATAGTGCATGGAGATATATAACATATTGTTATATGATGATAGATATAGACTTTAATTATTGGCTTGAATTGGGGCATCTAATTTTGAAAATTACAACACAACAAATACATTATCAAAATGTGAAATACTTAGATAGTTTAATTGTGCTACAGTAGAAAAGGAAAAGAACCTTTCTGGTTCATGCAAGGAATCAGGCACCTGCTGACACCTGCTGACACCTGCTTTATGCTGATTTGTGGTCTAACTGTATATTAAGTAGCTAAAACTGGCTCCACCTCCAGCAGCTACAACAGTAAAATGCTTCAGTATTAATAATTTAATGATGTCATAAATAATAATATATGTGTATGATATATGTGTATGATATATATATATATATATATATATATATATATATATATATATATCTGTTTCTGTTTTATTTCTACTTTAACTGTAACTGATGTGATGTATTGGCCAGGTCTCCCTCAGAAAAGAGATTTCAATCTCAAGGGACTTCCTGGTTAGATTTTTTTTAAAGTCTGTTAGAAGGACCAAACCACGACATTTACTTGTTAACTACATTTGTCTCTCAGAACTGGTTGTTATGAAGTGCTGTCTGACCACATCAGAAACCAAATGTGTTTACTGTTGTTCAGAACAGCACTCAAACACAGAGTGAAAAGCTGACTGACTGTTGCAGAGAGAGGAGGGGGACAGGGAGACGTGGCATTGTTTCAGAGATAAAGGAACATTTTTTGGTAATACTGTTGCACTCGGTCAGTGTTATGGGTCTCTAGTTAGTCATTCTGACAGCAGCAACACTACAGGGTAACCAGGGTCAATGGCAGCCGTAGCTATGTTTCACCTGGCCCCATCCTCCCAAAGAGCCCCCGCCTGACATGCAAGAATACCACTTTTTATACTTCTTATTATATATTTGTAATGAGCTGTGTTTCATTTGTTCAAAGATTAGCTTTATATTGTAGACCATTTAAGTTGTCGTCAATAACAAGAGCCAGAAATGTACATTGTAATGTTAAGATCTGTAATGTTTTCCACCCAGTTTCCACTTGAAATCACATAATCTCTGTCAGTAAACAGCTGGACCTACTCAGATCTCCCTGACACTGTTTTCCGGGGGAGCAAGGCACTGAATATATACATATAAATTCTGTGATTTTTTTTTTCTCATATAATTTGCCAAAGACATTACAGTACCTACCACATTACTGTTGTTTCTTCTTCCAGCATTGCTTTGTGGGTTGAAGTGTGGGACGTTTCACTGTTTTTTTCAAAGCTAGTGAAAGATCTTTTTTGTTGTCTTACTCTGAATGTTGACTTAGGAAACAGATAGAGGTATAGCTCAGTTATAGATCACATATTTGTTAATACAATTGACCTTAAGTTACTTTCTTTTTTGTTTAGCGAGACTGATATGCATTTGTCATTTAATGTTTTGATTGTTTGGCACAATTATATATTCATTTCATGTACAGCTAAGTAAAATTATGTGTGATTATAGGCTGTAATTTGTTAACACTAGGAAGCAGATGAGAGAAATGTGGATCACATTCTGGTTGTTAAACTGATTAGGACTTAGTTAATCTTCTTTTAGACTCAATTTCATCTCTCATTGAGCATTTTGATTGTTTGGCATCACATTCATTTCATATTATGCACACCTAGGTAAAAAATAAATAGGATGTTATTATAGGCTATTATTCACTCACTTTGAGATTTCAGTCTTTCTTGCTGTGTGCAGTTTGTAGTGACTTTTGCAATTTTGATGAAAAAAAAAGTTTCTTCCAAAGAAAAATGTTGAGTTTGTTTCTGAAAGACGGAGATTAACGAGCAATGCACAAGCTTTGGCTGCTTGGTTGGAGTAGCTATGCACTGAGCCTGGGCATCACTATGGGTCCGTCAGTGTTTCACTATTAGCTTTGTGTTAGCATTAGAGGTCAGGCAGTTGTACCACAAGCGTGCATGAAAAGCACCTTTGATTATTTTTTTATCTGCCCAATTTATACATAATGATTGAAGAACTAATGTAATGCAGGTAAGGCCACATTTATTTGTTTAGTAACTGTAATGTGATTACTGACTGTGTTACATTACTGCCTTACAGGTAAAAGTAATGTGATTACAGGAACACCAAACACTGATTATTAAACTATTTTGACAGTAATTATTTGGGTCACTGAGTGTACATAAAAAATGTTACCAAATTTTTACCAAAAACGAGCAGGACTAATAATGTTGGTCTCTATGCACAGCTGGCTGTGAGACAAGTGGGCAGGAACCGTCTAAAAAGTGCAACACAACTTAGTTTCTTCAAGATGTTGTTGTAAAGCACCTTTCTGCCATCTAATGGCTCATCTTTTTATTTTTATGTTTAATAGTTTGTTCCCAATTAGTCTGTTCCCATTTGACTGGTTAAATAACTCATTGTTATTACATTTAAAATAAATTATTTAAATTTGACAATATGGTAATGTGGTACATTCCAAAAGAAATGTGACCGTTATATGACACTTGATGTTACGTAACCTATATTTCTAAAGAAGAATTTGGAAATGGAAATGTCAGTTGTCGGACATAAAACCAATGATCTGTTGATCTTTACAAATCAAGATATGATAGTCTAACATTCGAAAATCGAATCAAATCATGAACTTAAGATAGTCAAAGTTCATGACTGCATCCAGAAAAGACTAAACCAGAGGTAGATAAAGGGCAACAGAAAATGCTGCGAGGCTCCAGTCTGGCTGTCATGCCACATCCACAGCTGTTGGCCACAGCACTGCTGAATAAAATGAGTGCATGTTGGCTCCAACATATGCACGGCAAATACTGGATCGAACATGCTTCTGGTGGACACAGGCCTTGTTTAACAAGAAGAACCAAAAGCCAACAAATCAGGGCACGCTAACTCAGCAGCCTCAATTACAAGGAACGTCTGAGCAGCCAAAACTCATCATGTTAGCGTTAGCCCTACTCCAGTCCACCGAGACTGCAATCAGCAGCATACAACACAAATATAAACACATTAGCTTTAATTAGATTGTGGCTAGCGCTTTGACTCCATCAAATCTAATACATATTATGCTGGATGTGATCCAGCTGGTTGCTATGGTATTGTTGCCTCTGCAGTGGATGGGGGCTGGGAGAAAGTGTGCTGCTGGGGAACTGTGATTTGTTTAACTAGAGAGTGCAGCAGTCTCTGGTACTTAAGTGTGTATCTGTGTGCATATAGGTTTGAAACAGTCTTTTTAATCTTGCTGTGCATGCATGCAAGCATGTGTGCTAAGTATTGTTTGTGTGAAGTGATTATTTTCAGGTGGTTTAAAGAGAATGTGTGTTTGTTTGTTTGTTTGTTTGTTTGTTTGTGTGTGTGTGTGTGTGTGTGTGTGTGTGTAGGTGTGTGGTGTAGGTGTGTGTGTGTGTTTGGTTAGGGAGGCAGGGGTCTGCTGTTTGTATAAATGCAAGGTCACGTGTGTTAGTGCAACCATGTGTCACATTCAACATATGTTCCCCAGCAGCTCTCCCTTTGGAAGGAAGCTGAGCTATGGCACACAGCAGGAACCTCCCTGAGCTGATTCAGAAGGACAACATGGAACATGGTCTCGGGGGCCACAGGGCTCAGCCTTGGGCCTCGGGAAGGCTTGAGATCTGTTTGTGTCCTCACTGTCACCATCTTGTCAGCTCACTGTGTGTGTGAACAGGGAAATGATTAAGACCACCCAGTGCTCCAGACCTGTACTACACAGGGATGTATGCAATTATAAGTGCATTACTGCACATTCAAGTGTAAGCACCTTACGTATTTGCACATTCATACACATGATGAGTCTGAAATTGGTTTTGCTACTATGCAGTATTGAATCTATGATGCTAAACAGCTCTAAATGCTTCTCTTCAGATCTGAAGATAGCCTTTGAATGAGAGGTGACACATTTTCAAGAATCAAAAGCAAGTCCAGTTGTCCTTGACTTAGTCCTTGACCAGACCATAACCTGGGTGACTAATAATCTTCACAGACATACTGTACACATAGGCATGTTAACCCTTTCTCACAGCCATACTTACAAAGGCAAATCTTCACATGTTCTACACACACACAGAGAGAGAGAGAGAGAGAGAGAGAGAGAGAGAGAGAGAGAGAGAGAGAGAGAGAGAGAGAGAGAGAGAGAGAGAGAGAGAGAGAGAGAGTCATATATTCTTACACATTAATGATTTAATTGATTGCATGTGGAGCATCCTCTATGATAGCACAATTCATTTAAAAAGTCAGACATAGGGGTGGATACATACAGTAGAATGATTGAGACACTGACACCATCATCAGTGAAAATTCAGTTGTCTGTTATAGGCCTCTTTAAATGTAGCTTGCATTTGCCATTGTTAACTTTAGATAACACTGGACAGTCAAACCTCTCCAATGCAACCACTACTGACACAGACCAGCGGCTCTCCAGCCCCCATTAGAGCAGAGGAGCCCCACAGACATCTCAGCCCCCTCTGTCAACAATTTATAAAGACACCTCAGGCTGGCTCGTCCACAACTCTGGTCATCCTTCTTATCCATTAGGACCTCAGGGAAAAACTTGTGTCAGGTTTAAAGCTCCCAGTCTGTGACTGCATTACGAGGCCTGATTTTGCTTACTTGGTGATTTAATGGAAGGAAGGTTTAGTTATTTATTTTCTACTTGGACATGTTCTATATTTTCAGCCTCTGTTATACAGAGAGTTGGGTCTTTCCACTAAAGAACTGGAAGTGTGACAATTATTTTTAAGTCTTACGTATACTTAAAAGGTGCTGCATGTTATATTCTGTATTTTGTTAAATGAACAATTTTCCAATTCATATTGCTACTGTCTGAGCATGAAGAAGGAAAAGAGCTGATCACAGCTATTCATGGCAGTGAATAAAAACACACCTTGTGTGATACTTTAACGATTTATATGAGAATCTGTGGAGGAAACAGAGTGGCTTGATAGCATGTTGTGTATCCTGGTTAAGCCAGGAGGTAGGGATGTTGTTGGCTGAATGTGAACCTCGGAGCCCTCGACAGAAAGACACATGGGCATGTTGTTTCTGGAGCAGGCCTTTGCTACTATCCTCCCAAAGAGAAAGGTGAGAGAATAGAGAATAGAATTGAGCACATTTTACAATATGAGACCATTTTATAAGCTCATCAAAACATCCCAAACATAAGACTGATATCGACTCTTTTCAATGAATTTCTTCAGTGTAATAGGCCATGTTACTTGAGAAGACAAACATTAGATGTATGTAACAGTAGATGTATGTAATGATGACATAATGATGAATTATCTGTTATGTGCCATTGTGCCATTGAACACCTAACTCAGATTCCATTAAGTGTTCAGTATGGTTATGGCCACGGGGCATTTGAGGGGTACAGAATGAAAGTATTGCTTTTCCATAAAAAAAAAATATTTAGTCTGAATTAATATTTTTAAAATTTTTTGACGGGTTTGACAATGACGTTCTGACACGTTCTGTGTACATTGTACCAGCCAATTAACGGCCGGAATTGCGGGTTGCCAGGGTTGTCTGTTGTTCCGGTGCAGCTACTGTAGGCTGGCACTGGGTGAAATGGAGTTGTAAACAAACACGGCCGTGTTGGACTTACTAAAACCAGCGTTTTTTGCTCTCAAGTACAACTTTTCATCACAAAACTTCGAAGGTAAGACAGAATATCTGTTAGTCGCTGTAAATAAGTGGTTGTTTACCTTTGTATGCTGCTGGTGGTGGAGTTTTTAGCGCAATAATAGTGGTACTGTTGAACTCGCCAGGGTCTTAGCTTTCATATGAGATGCTATTTGTTTGTGTACCATGAAGTATCAAAACGGTAGCAATGGAAATGTGGAGAATGGGTTGACTTTCTGACGCTATTCGGATTTTGATATTTGATCATTAACCTCTTAACGCACGCTGTTCCGTCCACGGGACGGGACGGATGTTAGGAGGTAGCCACACGGTCTTCTGAATGTTTTAAACACCAACCCTTAAACATATATACTCATGCCGTACATTGTTGGAAAGCTTAGATTGTTCTGATTCATTCAAGACCACTCACGACTTATATGGTTGCTCACAGCCGTAATAGTATTACCGATTAGCTCGGCTAGCCACTCAGCTAAGTGAGAAAAGCTATAATGCCTACATACCTTCAAAGTCTTCCCTTTATCCACAACGATCATCTTATGACTCAGGACTTTCTGTACAGCTCGCCAAGTATCCATTCTTGTGAAATATGAAATCCGTTTTCATAAAACCGGAATATTTTCCTCAATATGTCCATGTATTTAGTCCAACACGTAATGTAATAACACAAATAACAAACCATATACGGTCCGTTTACGTCATTTCCTGACCTGCGCGTCCATCTCAGACTACACGTGACTAGATGTTTACGACCGTGAGCCTCTTCTGCTTCTGACGACACCACATACAAGCCAATCGGTGTTTAGGATTAGGCAGTACATGCAGAGACATTGCTGCTACTCCCACTGGTGTTACAATGTAATGTACCTCGGTGGTTTCAAGTCAGTTACAGCGAGGGTATGTTCGCTTCCTGTTTTCAAAATAAAAGCACCAACTCTATCGTTATGGTTTTCTTAATAATAAAAGGCAACGGGTGTTTTATTTTGTGAAAATGACCGGAAGTGCGTTACTCGCTACGGCTAACTTGAGTGGCTCCGAATTCGCAGGAACAAAACTTTAAGCAGATGTTATTTGGACAAATTAGCGTCACATTGTGGATCTAAAGGGCTACTTTCTCGCCTAAAAAGGTTAGACATGTGGATAAAGTGGTATATTTACAGAGTTAGAGCTAAAATAAAATCCGGCACCGGACCTGGCAACCCGACTGCTGGAATTACTTTTTGGTTGTTGCGACTACGATCTCGAGACATTAGATGGCGTTGTTCTGCTCATTCTACATATTCTACCTTTAAAATCATAGGCATACTTTTTAATTTCATGTATTCGTCTTCCCTGTCAAAACCTGCCACCTAAATTTCCCACAATGCAACTCGACTGCTGACAGTTTGATCTGAGATTAAAGTGTGTTATGCTATTGAAAACTAATGTAGTCTTGGTCCACTCACCTCAAAGACAGAGGTCTGCTAACCTCACTTTTTTCTCCCTCAGATTCTGTTTTTTGTAGTATTCAGCCCCAACTGACTCTAACTCACTTGTGGCAATTTCTCAGACTTTGTACAGCTCCCTTTGGAGCCACAAAAGGCAATGCAGCTTTTATCACGTATGCACTAGTACCACCCAAGGCCTGTAAAAACACTTTGATGTTTCAAATTGGTAGAGTTCCCCCTTAGGTTGATCTTTTTGCAATGTGTAATGAACCCTCAAGAAGAGAATACTCAAATGTCACAGCCGCAGCCTCAGCAGATCTCTGGCCAATGGACACAATGAGTGACGTAAAGGGCTTTCGCTGCTGTAATGTGCAAACATCAGTGTTTGAGCTGTTCTGGCTTTAGCCTGCACTAGTCGCTCTGCCTCTCCAAACTTGGAGAGCAACACCCAAAGCTGTGTGCAGTTACACGTCTCTAATCCTGTAATTACTGGCCCATCAGCGCCTAGTAAAACCATAATTGGAACCAGCTGTCTATTTGTTTTGTCTTTTCCTCTCCCAATCTGCACCATGACCAATTTGACATTTGCAAATGTATCTCTGGACCTCCAATAGAGCCTATTTTTTTAACGACTTGGGGCAAGTTCGGTCCAAATTACATTTGCCCAGAACCATGAGCCATCACATATGGCAACATCAGCTCAAATATCCCAAGATTCCATGGGGCACCGTGTTTGGCTAAGTATGAGTCAGACATGAGGTCCAGCTGTGCTATGAGCCAAACAGACCTGACTGAAAACAGATTAAATCGATGACGAGACAGACAAACATGTGGACATGCATGAAGGGAAGATTACTAAAAAGAAGGCCAGAGAGTTAAATAGTGTCTGGCAGAAGAGATCAGAGTTTTATTAATGCTAAAATTGTATTTATATTTATGTTAGCTTCATGATAGGCAATAATAAACACACTCGTGAATGAAATGCTCCACTGCCTTTTTGTGTACATAAAGCAGTAGAACATCGACTTCCAGAAGCAAAGATAAAAATATATAGAGAGTCAATAAAGAACTCTATATTGTTTAATTAGCTTCAGTCATGTGGCACGATCCTTCCCACACTTTTTCACCAGAAATTGAACAGGGAGTTGAGTCTTTCTGCTTGTATATCATTAATAACCGTTTCTGTATATTCTGGCTAAAGCTACTCTGAGGACTTTATTTATGAAGAAGCAGATGTTAAGTTTACATTCAGTGTTTCATGCACATAGAGTAATGCAATACACATTCCTGGTAAAGAACAACACACACTCAACACGTTTGTTAGACCTCAAACACACCTACAATACAACGTGTTCTGGTGAGTAACAAATAAATGAGGACCAACACAAAAAAACATCGATCCACACAGCGTGCTTGTACGCATGCAAACATTTGTACTAGAGGATGTATTACTTTGTGTTTTGTCCTACAAATGTGTAAATGTATTGTTACAACATTGGAATGTCTTCTAAAGCAGTGATATGGTCTTCTGTTTTTTTTCTCTATAGAAGATAAATTAATAAGATAAAGTATGTGACAACAATAATGAAACTTAACCGTATACATTGTCATTTAAGATATTATTATCTTTGTAATCACTAATCCAAATACATCTAAAAAATACATATCTTATTTTCCCATAAATAATTCCAGTCATACTTAGGTACAAGAGCAGCAAAAACATTCCCACCACTTGATATTTTGGTACTCATTCCCCGGGCACGGATGAGTGTTTACTACTCCAGAAAAGATGTTCCACACAGCCACCCCAACCTCTATTTTCATCCTGTTTTCCT
Organism: Scomber japonicus; assembly: GCF_027409825.1. NCBI lineage: Eukaryota > Metazoa > Chordata > Actinopteri > Scombriformes > Scombridae > Scomber > Scomber japonicus. The sequence goes on from NC_070578.1 coordinate 12,275,032, forward strand.
TGTGAAGGTCATTGTTTGCTTTCCTCTCTCTGTATACATTATATTTCACAGTCTATTGCTTCATTCTCATCTAATGACTCGCAGGCTTCTCTGTCTGATTTGCCAGAAGTGAAAGCAGACATGACAGACTAAATGACTTCAATTCCACTCTGTAGTCGAACTACATACCCTCAGTGGGAAAAAAACACACACATCAGATAAATAACAAATAGAGAAGCAGGGAAAACTATCAAGAAATACAATCATGATGCAATAAAGCTGGACAACAACAGTCTGACTAGAAAGAAAAAAACATGATTAAAGCTGTTTATGGAATCATAGTGGAAGTAGTTATTATTTTATTCTTGAATTGCGCTTCTATAATATTGTGTCCTCAAGTACTTTTTGTCCAAGACCATACATGATCATAAAAAGTCTGTTGCTGTTCAAATATATCTCCTACAAATCACATTTAAATGCTACAATTGTAAATTGGCAAATTCCATTCAGGAGGAAACATAATGCTGCAGATTATGTTTATAATGTTTCTCTTCACAACATTAGACAGAACATTCATGTTGAGTATCTGCAACATCTGTATGGCTCATATTTCCTTTTGTTTTTTCTTATTTACAGTATGCTCTTAAGAAGTAGATTTAGCAATTTATATTATATTCAAAAATGTTTAATCTCTCACAACTGTTTTAATGCTCTATAAATAATTTCAGATAATAGTATTTATCTCAACTTGAATAATAACATCAAGCTATAGAGTTTGTAGTGATACTAGGCTATCTTCATGGTGTTTGATACTGTACCTTTAGCCAACATTGCCTCAGGGCTCATACTTGAAATGCTACAAATGCTGTAGCAACACAGGATAATTTAATAGGTTTCTGACTGCCAATCCCCAGGAGCCAACATGAGACAGGGAAAAAAGGCAGCTATTCTAATGTGTGCTTGGCTCTCTTCCTTGACTCGGTTGCAACTAGCACTGATAGGAATGATGGTTTTTATATGTATCGCTTTCTGAGTGGCGGCAGATGTTCCGCATTCCCCAGCAGCGCTTCGTTCCGGGGGGAAATCAGGAAAAACTACGCACTATAAAATTAAACCACTGACACTTCACCGGCCCTGAAACCAAATAGGGCCCGCAGCATCAGCAAGCTGGAGCGAATCCATCATTTCTCATTTTTAGAGGGTTCCATCTGTGCTAACTTTCATTAACACTGGCTGTATCTGCAGTGAACTGCTTTATAATAGATAAACACTGAACTACTTATTCACCAGGGCCCATTGTGTTTGATATCACATGAAAACATACAAAGTGAACACAGTTAGGAAGTCCCTAATGGGTAAAAAGCTAGGAGTGTCTGTTTTCATCATTTACAAAGCAGTAATAGTTATTTACCCCCACAGAGTCTAACTCACTGTGTCATAGTTAGACTCTGGCTTGCCAAAGAAATAATTGTAATGAAAAACCTGTGTGTTCACATATTTCTGGCTCTGAATACTACAGATGCATACAATGATTTACTGGATGATTAATTCAGAGTTTTATAATGAGCCCAGAAATGATTTAGTGTTGTTTAGTAAATAGTGTCCAAAAAGATTTCTACTAAACTCCACATTTCTCTTTTGGTGCAAAATCCAAAAAAGAAAATCCCATTTTGTTTTCTTGTTCTTTGCCTTTTTAATTTTCAGAAATCAGGTTAATTTTAGTCTGAAATTAGTTGGAAAGTCATTTGGTTTATTGTATGGAGAGAGAAAAAAGTTAGTTCTTAATATTAGAAAAAATGCAAAAAAAACCCAAAAAGAAAACAGAAAGAAAACAGAAAGAGGCATGGGAAGTTAAGTGTTCACTAAATGACATGTCTGCTTGAAAGGGACCAGCTTGACTGAACTCATTGAGCATTGTGACTCATTGCATCAATGCATGGTTTACATTATAGTATAAAACATCACCTTAAATGCACATTTCACATTTGATGCAAAAATAAGTAACCCAGTGTTTTATATGTTTAATTTTAGAGTTATAATGATTAGTCAACTAATCAATTAGTTGACAATTGCCAATTAGATTCCACCTTCTCAAATAAGAAAATTTTCAAGTTTTTTCAGTCCTCTATAAATCTAAACAGCATATCTTTGGGTTGTAGACAAATCACCTAGGGCTCTGGAAAACAGTGGTTGACATTTTTCACCATTTCCTGATATTTAATAGACCAAACAACTAATCTATTAGTTGAGAAAATAATCATTATTTGCAGCCACATTTCATGTTTTGCTGTGAACCTTTTTTATTTTTTATTTCAGTAACCTAATTCAATTCATTTTCATATTTTGAGTCCTTTACATTTTAATCTTTCAGACTCCAAAGCAGCCCCCACCAGTAGCCAGTGACACCTAGTTGAACCTGGATAAGGGGATTAGACCTCAGGCATTATGGAAATAGTAAAGATCAAAAAAGGACCAGCAATGGCCAGACTGTTCATGCAGGTAGACTGGTGGAACAAAGCCTTTTTAATTACCCTTTTAATTGCCCCTTTAACAGTATGAATTAGCATTTTAATGATGGGTATGTAATTAGGGTGGAAAAGGCTACGAGAGCTGCAGGCTGCTAATAATGCCTCTCAGCTCAGAGATCACAGCAACAGGAGACAAGAGCAGCTGCACCTGAGCGCCGACACACACTGCACTACTCAGCCAACAATGAACAGATGCTTCATGTACACACACATACAGAAAAGGACTTCCTGCACACAGATGGAAATCTCTATGGATGCATAAATGCAAAGATTTAGCAGTCATTGCGGTGAATTATTGGTGGACTTCCAGAAACAGAGAGAAACTGTTTCATATAAACACACAAACCAAATCTATCTGAAAGCAGGGCGGGGCGATATGGACTATATATGAAAGCAGGGCGGGGCAGGGCGATATATACAACTTTATTGACAGGAGATAGACAGGAAATCATGGGAGAGAGAGGGGGTGTGACATGCAGCAAAGGTCCTCCAGCTTGGATTCGAACTGGGGTCTGCTCTTAACCATTCGACCATCTGCATCCCCAATATCACAATATTTTTTACCAAATACCTCGATATCTTGACAAAATTCACAAAATACTGATTTTGATAATAAACATCTGACATCAAATAATAGAATAACTAAAAGTTCAGAAAATTACATCAATTTACTTTAATTCAGCGTTTAAAACCAGTAAAAGATCACACTTATGCCACATTGTGGTATTATGATATCTGATATCTTAGATGTTAATCTCAGATTTTATAGTCAGTCACCGATGTGTACTAGAACACAGCTTGATGATTTTCTTTGTTCAGATGTTGACAAATGTGCAAGCGCACATTTGCACATTGTACTATGTGCACAGACATACACACATGTACTCAGCAGCCTCACAGAGGATAGCTTTGAGGACCTTGGCAATTACACCATTTACAACAGGTTCCCCTAACAGCCCGCATGTAGAGATTGAAGGATGGTAAAGGATGAGAGTAGTTTGGCTAAAGGCTTTCCAGCTAATTAAAAGACTAACGTAGCCTCCAAATGACCATTAGGATTCATTTGGCGTGTACGCAAAAAAGGCAGAGATGTATATCTTATCATGACATGGGAGCAAGATAAAAGCAGGCAACATCAAATATGAAAATGTGTTTGTACAAATCATTTATTGTAACAGAAACCTTTACTTATGTTTACATGCCAAGCAAGCTGTACAAGCAGCATTAAAGATGTTCTGGTAATCATCTGCTCTCAAGGGATGTGCAGTTTTTTTATCATATGAATAACTAAAACAAGCCTAAAGGAGACACAATGCAGCCAGTAATTATGTGATATAATGACTCTATAGGAAAAACTACAGTGGTGCATATGCCGTTATTATCCAGTAACGATATCTACAGTGTAATAATGGAAATCTGTGTTCATGTAGCTATTTAAAAGCTCATATATTGTGTATTCAAAGCATTCTTTTGTTTTGTGCATGATCAAATATAAACGTTCTCCTTCTCTTTGACTCTAGTTATGTGCTTTATGACAGTCATTTAGCAGCTTGTAGTGTTTATGATTGGACACTAATAGCATGCTACAACAATGAAGATGTATTTTTATGAGCTGAAAGGAGATCAAACCTGACATGTGGCTTTTATTTCTGTGAAACATGTAATCAGCCATTGCATTCAGTCTGAAACCTGTCCTTCTTCTGGCTAATCTTACTCTAATTGTAGCTATCCTTTTGCAGGACACAAACTTGCTTCTGTTTAGCACCCACATGAAGATTATTTTGCCAGAGCTTAAAACAGACATATCAAGGCAGGGCTAGAAAGAACAGAGGGCTGTCTTTGTGCAGTGTTGCTTCTGGGAGAGATAGAGTGGGTTTCTCAGTATGCTCTGGACAGCCATCCTAATTATTTTTCCCAGAGATGAGGTCACATTCCTCATGGCCCAATCATGGAGAGAGGAGTGCTTGTTATTGACAATCTGCAGACAAACAAACATGCTGGCTAAAAGGCATCCATTAAGTATTAGTCCTTAGAGTCTATGCCCTAGTCATAATAATCAAATCCAAACAAACAAATGCAGAAAGCAAGGTAAACAAATACACACACACAAATACACATACACACACACATATATGTACTTTTTTTTGATCGTGTGAGTTTTATCTTTGAACAATAGAACAGATTTCTTTCTTTTCCCTCAAGGCATGCAGGACTATGGCATGATGACACAACGGGCAATAACACCATTAGCAGACTATTACTGTTATTTGATGCACGTTAAACAACCTCTCTGCAGATGGTTTAGTAATGTTCTGGGGTAATAGGCCTGTTGTCATGGTGAGCACTAAAGGCTGCAGCAAACTGTCGGGGAAAATGATTGTGATAATAAGCCTTTCTTATTCTAATGGATAGTGATGTTAAATGTTGAACAAGCCAGAGGGAAAAACATGTGACACATCAAACAGGGATATGTACATATGAACATGCATGTTTCCTTTTTCTCAAATTTGACATTTGTCACCTGAAATGAAGACAGCTGCTAAAAGATTTTATTAGCAGTAGAAAACTGGCTAATTAGGTGTAATTATGTAGGCCAGTCAAAAAAAAGTATCCTGCTGACTTTTAATGTGTGTGGCTGACTCTTTTTAAAATCTAACCCTAACCACCCAGCAAAAGGTACTTGAATACATACAATACATGATAATATGCTACAAGATGCTAAAGCTACATGTCCCAGGGAAAAAGTCGAAATGCTCACCAGCTAATTCATGTAGAAGACGTGGAAATAAGGACGTTACAGGATAAAAATGTTATTCATCCTAGCAGAACCCTGTTAAACATATATTATTAATATTTTATTTTATTTATTTTTTTGTCATCTTTTTCTACAGCAAAACGTGTACATTTTTAATTGATTAAAAAGTAAGGCAACGTTGCAAAGGATTTTTGAGTATACTCAACTAATGGGGCAGTGAAGTTGTTGATAGTAATCCCTGGCCGCCCTTCCCCTGTGCGCACCCCATGGAGAATGTGAATTTCTAAATCTGATTACTTGTCCAAAAGTAATCTGATTGCAAGTCATCTGATTACTTGTAATCTGATTACTCTCCCAAAAGTAAAGCTGTTATTTTGACTTGCCTGGCTGAGTTGATATACTGCTTTGGATGATTTTGATAACTATCCTGAACCACCATCTGTTTTTGCATCCTGTGATCATCATCATCATCGCCACATACTTTTAACACCTTCATTGTGAAAAAAAACACAAACAGACCGGGGGCACCATGTTGACTCTGGAATGAGTTGGCTTATTTGCCCAAAACAGTATCAATCAATCAATCAATCAATCTTTATTTGTATAGTGCCAAATCACAACAAAGTTATCTCAAGGCACTTTACACATAGAGCAGGTTCTAAACCAAACTCTTCAGGTTTTAATTTGAAAGAGACTCAACATTCCCACATGAGCAAGCACTTGGCAACAGTGGCAAGAAAAAACTCCCTTTTAACAGGAAGAAACCTCAGGCAGAACCAGACTCAGAGTGGGCGGCCATCTGCCTCGACCGGTTGGAGTAGAGAGGAGAGAGAGGAAGAATAGGAGAGAGAAGCACAATGAAAATCAACAATGAAGCTAGTAGGTCCGGGACTGGAATCTGTCATCCGGACGTCTACAGGCCCAGATTACCTGTGAGACGAGAAAGCACAGACAACTCTGGGGAAGAAGTTTAGATTATTGAATGCATTAATAGTACATGAATGTTAATGGATATAGATGGATGGATAGAGATAGAGAGAGAGAGAGAGAGAGAGAGAGAAAGAGAGAGAGAGAGAGAGAGAGAGAGAGAGAGAGAGAGAGAGAGAGAGAGAGAGAGAGAGAGAGAGAGAGAGAGAGAGAGAGAGAGAGGAGGAGAGAGGAGCTCAGTGCATCATGGGAGTGGGAGTCCCCCGGCAGTCTAAAGCCTGAATTATGCTTCTGCGTCGGAACGACACCGTAGCTACGCCATCGTTGACCTTTCGAAGTTCTTCGTCGAACGTCGCTCTGCAATTCACCACCATGCCGCTAGGGGGTGTGACTGTGTGTGTGTGTGTGTGTGTGTGTGTGTGTGTGTGTGTGGTTTCAGAGGAGTCATATCCGTATCCTTGTTTATCTTCAGGTCACAGTAGCATGTACGCTAATAACTGAAAACACATACTTTTTGTTCATTATTAATAATAATGGCAGTGTAGTAGGAAGAAAACCTGGAAAAGGCAATTGCCAGAGGAACTGACCTTATGAGAGGACCAATCACAGCCCTTGCGGTCCGCGTTGCCGTGACGCGTAGTTAGGATTTTTTGGAGGTGCACGTGAGGCTACAGCGTAGGGGTCCGCGTCAATGCAGAGAGCTCTGCGTAGGTACACCGTAGCTACAGCGTCGTTCCGACGCAGAAGCATAAATCAGGCTTCAACCTATAGCAGCATAAACTAGGAGCTGGTTCGGGACATGCCTGGCCGGCCCTACCCATAAGCTTTATCAAAAAGGAAAGTTTTAAGCCAATTCTTAAACATAGAGAGGGTGTCAGTCCCCCGGACCGAATCTGGAAGATGTTTCCATAGGAGAGGAGCCTGATAGCTGAAGCCTCTGCCTCCCATTCTACTTTACTGACAACAGAGCTCCTCTCTCTGCTGTTTGTGTGTGGTGGTGTCTGCCAGAAAGCTTATTGTAAATGTCATTAGAATGACTAACTGCCATAAATTGGTTGTTGCCAGTGCATCATGTCCACCTTGCTAAAAGTATTATAGTCTAATACAACAGTCCTGCAATAAATTCTCACTTCACGAAGGTGAAGTGTTTTTGTTAAAACAGAGGCATTAAATCAACCGTATGGTCATTTTTGGGGGCTGTTTGGAGCTGTGTTGTTCTCCTCACTGACATTGCACTTGGGTTCAAATTGGAAAGGCTGAACAGAGGACATGTTTATCTCGCTGTGAGGGAATCAGACTGGGACCAACGACCGCTGCGACCATTTGACATCACTAGCTAGAATGCAACAATGGCGACCTACAGGTGAAAGGATTTTTTTCCAGTTTTATGAAAAATGAATAATGCTTACAAGTCTCAATAGTTGGGGATCTTCTTAACAGTTTTTAATATTTGCAGTCATGTGAGTGCAAATATGATTATAAATATTATTATTGCAGTCTGTCTCCAGTGTAGACAGTATTAGGGAGCAGCATCAATGTTACAAGTGAGTGTGGTGCCCACAGCTCTTCTTCAAAATGACTGCTCACATTCAAAATTCCAAGACCGAATTGGTCATGTGTTTTTAGGACTGATCTACAGTGCATTCAGGAAGTATTTAGACCCCTTGAAATTGTATTGTTACAGAATGGGAGGGAAAAAATTAAAAACCTTATTGAATACTTATTATACTCTCTTTACTTGTTATACTTTCTATATTCTTGCGTTATGTAGGATTTGAAGAACAGAAGGAAATGTGTTTCAAGGAGTTTTATACAACATTACCCTTCTTGCACTTGGCTTTGTTGGTGAGTTGGCTTTGAAGTAAGTGAGCTCTATTGTTGTTCGAGTTATGCCACACAATCGGTGTCATGTATTTTTTGTAATCTAATGAACACAACAACAGTACATATACCACATAATGATACTCTTCCAATATAGATAACACAGTCACATCTGAACCCATACTGGGCATACAGTGGTCACCATCCTATGTTTGCTTTTTTTCTTATCAAATTTGATATTTTACAGAGCCCACTCATCCGCCTTCATAATAGGAAGAGCTGATTCTGCTGAAGGTCACCCCGACATCCGAACTGAATGAATGACATTTAGAGTACAATTTCCTATTTTTCACCATCTTCTTTGAAAGGCGTTACTCTACATCAATGTACCATGCACACATCCACACCTGCACACGACCACACAGAAGGCTTTTGCCTGCCACTAAGCTTCCATATTTTAATGCAGTGAATTATTCAGTAATGACATGGCAGGTCTTACGGTCACTCTCCTCACACTTTGGAACATGAGATACAAAAACAATCTCTGTGACCTGGATTGGCTCCTTAAACATTTACAGTTTGGAAAGGGATAGAGTTATACATTTTTTGACATTAAAACAAATTGTTACAATAAAAAACATTCTGTACTTAATTATACGTTTAGACCATAGCCCAATGAGTTTTTTCGGTCACTGCAATTTCAAAAATTACACAGACACGTTCTGTTATAAGTAATTTTTAAGTATTTTTGCTGGCCCTTATGCTCTTGTTGTGAAGAGAATGATATTTTTTTTCCTAACCCTGTTGTAAAAGGACATGTCTCTTTGTGCTCCCATCCAGGATAATCAAGTCATCCCTGTCCACATGCCTCCCTGTATCTTTCCTCCAGCGCCCTGACCTTTATCTCCAGCTAAATCTTATTTGCCTTCAGGACTTTATAGGGTTTTCCACTCATTCATAATCTATTTGCAGTGTCCTACAGACTTTTCATTGCTATGACATTTGACAAAAAACTTAATGGTAAAATATTTCAGGCCCTGTATTCATTTGCGTTTGACTTTGAGTGAATCCGCTTGGAAGTGGTGGGTAGATGGATTGTGAGCAGCTTTGCTCAAGGGACATTTTCCCCATAGTTCAAGGAGATTACCTTTTTGGATGTGTGCTCCATTAAGCAGCTCATCAAGTCTTGAAAATACAGTAGTCCCCAAAAAATTGGTGGATTTTCTATTGTTTAGTGTCCAGTAAAAGGAAAGTCTAATAGACTACATACAAACTGATAATTCACCACCAGTGTTTCCTGCCTTTAAATGTCAGAATGACTTTGATTCATTCATTCACAGCAGAAAAGCAATGATGGAGAGGAACACAGAATCACATATTCATATAAAGTTGAATCTATATGTAGCCTGCTGGAAATGTCTTCTATACACTACTAACAATGCAGTGTGCAGTCCTTGTATTGTGCTCTGCTAGTATACCAGTCCCTCCAGAGATTGAACTTTAACTCTTCTGAAAAATTGTCATACAATTTGCAATGTTTTATGTGTTCTTTTTTGCAGAAATGGGGAAAGATTGCAAGTAAAAAAAATGAATGTGATTTTTTTTTTAAACGACTACCAATAAAAAGTTATATATAATCACTTCCTGCACACGATACCAAGATATGAAAGGTGATAATTGGTTCAAATCACATGCATATGCAGAAAAGTTGTAGCAATTTAGCAAAATTGAAAGCATTTTTTGCAATTGCAATCACAATTTCCTGGAGGGACTGTGTCCTGTAAAATTCAATTAAAAAAAGTTAACCCAGGCTTCTTCTTTTCAAGGCTTGTTCATTACATTTGCATGGGAAGCAAGACATTATAAGCTTTAGATAATGCATGATCAGTAGTTGGTTAGTAGATTTCCACCACAACTGGTGTACTGTATAAGCTGACACCTAATATTTGTTGTAAAATTGTCTCCAAACCATTGTTCTGTAAACTTTTTATTTTTCAATACTGCATTGATGAGATATATTACTAAGTAATTATTAATTGAGCCTCTCCCTGCTTAAGTTACTATTGTTGTGTCTGTCTACTTCGCATTATAATGCGGCACACATGCTGTTTACAATGGCAATAGTAGCTGATTTAACATTTGAAATTAACAAAGCAAGCTTCTTGATAGTCAATTTTGGATTCCATTGTTGTTGGCCGAAAGGACAAATGTTTTATCAGCTGTTAGCTAGTGCTAGTGCTAATGCGTATGCATTTGTGGGTTTTTTTCCCCAGATTATTTGTTTTAAAATGAAAATTGAACTAAATGCACATGTTGGCTACTGTACATTCATACATGTTATAAAATACCAAGGCTGAATGTCCCAAAAAGTCACAAAAAGTGGAAATAAAGGAGCAGCATATCTTCATGCAGCAGTGTAGAGCTAATCATACTGTATCCTAACTATATTATTATATTAAAAATAAACATTGTTTCTGCCATATGCTCTAACCTCACATAATGGTGCCACATATGGTTAGCTAATAAGTTGTGGCTGCCTGTGCAAATATCAGTTACAACTGTAGTAAGCTAGTTAGCTGCACATGCTAATGTTTGCATCTTACATAAGAGCAGAACAAACTGTTTAATCCATCATTTACACTTTTGCTCTTGTGTTTATGCTTTTGGACAGTTACTGTAAATAAGTCAACAGCCTCCAATTTCTTTCGCTACTAAGTGTCAATAAAGCATCTGGTTGACAGCCTACAATGCCTATAATGGATGTTAAGTTATGATTGAACTACTGCTATCCAGGGGCAAGTTTAGCTAATGATCAACTGCTGTTAGACTTTGCTGAACACTACTTCCTTCTTGTCTTCTGCCTGGAGAAGATGATAAATGCTGGAAAGCAAATATGTCTTTTTTATTACAGACATAATGAAAACTGCTAAACATTTTCTATGACTGCATCAATACTGACCAGCTTGTAGATAGAACAGAATATGTCTTTGTCTTTTACAAATTTGCCTGACATTCAAAAACAATGTTTTCCAGACGGGTCAGCAAAACTAATTTCAAAGAGGTTAGTTCATTGAGGGAGTCTGTGCTATTTGTATTCAATCAAATGTTTATGGTCCAGCACTCCAAAGGCCTTAGTGACACTTCAGGATCAGATGGTTGTGACAAGTTTGTTTCAATCTCTGGTGATTTTTTTATACCTCAAAATAAAGACAGCAATGCCCCTCTAAACAATCAGAGATGTGTTCCTGCACAGCAGTGTGCATAGGACGGTCTCTGTAGCCTGCAGTTGTGGGGGTGGTTGACGGGGGTAGGGTGGTTGGAATCAGTGACATTCTTCAAGGCCAGTGTAAGATTAAAGACCAAGGCTGCCATGCCTCTGATCATATATTCACAAAAGATACCCTGTGAAGAACACATCTTTAAAGAGAGGCTGGCTGAAAATAAGACCACTACTTGTGAATATTTGTGGCAGCCCATTATACATATCATATAAATGGTCCATTACTGAGTAAGGAGATTACACCCCGGAGAGTTTTTTTTAGTTGCCCTTCTCATTTTCTGTTTGCCCTCTTTTTTGGCACAATCCTGTGAGCAGCTGCCTCCAGTGGCACGAGTTTGTCCTCTGTGATGTTTTATATGTGGAAAAGTCATGGATAGGTTTGGATTCAGCCGAGAGAGCTCTATCTCTCTTTTTGATCATATAGAATCACTCCAACGTTATAGCATTGTGGCATTGAGCTCAAAGAGCACTGATATAAAAAAAATAATAAAAACTAACAGCCTAGGGCATAATGTGCAACCAGGAGCATTTATGCAGAAATGAAAAATGTCAATAGTGCTTCCTTCCATAATATTGCCTATTTCACTGGCACATAACACTGGCCTGTGACTCATGAACATAAATTCAGTGCACACACAGTACAGTAAACCGAATAATGATTAATATAACTTTCATCTTGGGTTTGCTTCACTTGGTGTGGCCTTGGGTACTTTAATAGTCATGGCACAGTGGAAAAATTTAATAGCTTGCTACTCTGCATGTCCTTCAAATAAAGTGTTTCCATAATGAATTCTCATTGGTAGATATATATATATATACTGCACCATAAGCTATGCCCTTTTTGTATCTTTCATAAGAGAGTTCATCAAAAAAAAAAAAAAACTGCCAGATCACAGGATTACAGTCCCTCAAAAAAGGGACAGCAAATGGCTAAGCCCCTGAAAAGTATTAATACAATAATCAAGTGTTTCAGGTTGCTCTTAATTCAATTGTCTCTCTTAACATTTCCCAGCTATGTCAATCAATGTGCCTGCCTTGTCTTTAAAGCAACAGAGGAGTTATCCATTCCGGCACCATTAAAACATCAATGTCTCATTTCTGCTAAATGGCAGAGGAAAGATAATTGGCATGTGTGCATGCATATTAATTAACTGATAATGAGACGATAAGGCCCCCTCTCTATCTGCAGGTGTGGAACCACTAATCAATTGGCAGTGAAATGGGGTAAAAATGCGCTTTTATCCCACTACTGAAATTAAAAACCTATTTAGTACCACGTTTTCCAACAAAGTGCTTTTCATTTATCTTCTCCAGCACATTATTCAATCACACTTTCCATTTGTATAATGGTAATATTTTCATGTAATTTCCCACTGCCTCTGAGATGGGTATTTTTGATATGGCTTTGTGAAATGGCTATTCCATTCCAGCTCCATTCACTAGCTGGTAATAAACTTACAACCTATATTTCAGATTAAATGTCTTCAGCAAATGGAGCCAGCCTCAGATGTCTCCTAGCAGAGTGGAAAGACCACTTCTGCTCCCTGGTGGTGGCAGGGTGAACTGCTTGAGTGTTTGTCTGTGCCCCCTGGTGGCAAGGACTGAGAAGGACTGGAATGTTGTTGTAACCCTCATCTTGGCATTGTTTCACTATTTGCTGTGTAAAGCTCTCACGGTCTCTGACTGTCCAAATGAACAGCACTAGCAGTCTTCTGATATGCAGAGCATGCTATCTAGCTGGAGAGCTGCAAGGTATCCACTGCTGAAACATAAGCTGACTATCTTAAAGGGTCCCTGCTTTAGCCTGCAGCACAATTGGAAGCATTTGAAAGAGTGTGTTGTAACTATCAGCCCTGACCAGAGGTGTGTGAGCGCTTTAGAGGAGGAGGAGAGGAGAGTGAATGTATAGCAGCTGTGAAAGGCAAACAAAGGTGATGCAAAGTATGCCGCAGGGGGCTGTGAAGAGATCTAAATGAAGACTGAAAAACAATATAAAGCCAACACAGGTACGCAGTATTTGAATCTGTATATTTATCACAAAATAGTTTTGTTAACATAAGAGCTGTATTCCTGGAGAGGGTTGTGTGTGTGTGTGTGTGTGTGTGTGTGTGTGTGTGTGTGTGTGTGTGTGTGTGTGTGTGTGTGTGTGTGTGTGTGTGTGAGTGAGTGGCCGGATCAGATGACACAGAGGTTGATGGACAGTAGTGCAGCATCGCCTCCTCCTGCTGACAGGCCCTCCTTCACCCTGGACAGGCCAATCTGTACACACACTGACACAGACACACAGAGCCCATCTCAGTCACCACACAGCCCATTTGTCATGTCAAATAGCCTCAGAGAGACACAGCGGTCAAGTTATAGAGGTGATTGTATCAAAGTGACCCCAATGTGTTGGTCATAAATTGCCAGCTTTATGATGAGGTACTATGGTACCAGTCAAAAGTTTGGACACGCTTTCTTATTCAAGTAAATGGGAATGGGAACATTTTCACTGGTACTGCATATCCTTGTTCCACTGATATAATTGAGTGAGTGAAGGGATAGTCAACTGATGAGTAAAATAGAAAAACAATTTTCATGCAGAATGTGAATAAAATCAGATTTTTCATGAAAAGTGAAATGATAAATAGCCTCTAGGTTATTTGTCTATCTTAAATGTCTTACTTTGAGTATGGTGCATGATGAGGGGTAAAGATGACACTCAGCTGGAACTGTCTGCTTTTTCATCTTTGTCTTTCTCTGTTGTTCCATTGGCTTCCTCCGCAGGCGCTTCCTTGGTTGAAGTGGCTGTCTTTGGCCTTTCCTCTGGCTTTTCAGAAGGGTCCACAACCGTGGTGCCCCGGCTTGTGTTGCAGCCCATGATTTAGCAAAATCCAACAGCCTACTGTGCCCTGGTTAGCTGAAGGGAGTCCAGAGGTGTGTATAGTGTTAATACACTTTTCATAACCTTAAAACCTCCAGGTTGTTGTGGGCTCAGGTGCCTTTGTTCTCTATGGCAACCTGGAGACTTCCTGTTGTGCTGAGTTTGGGTACCTGGCTGTGTGCTTTTCTCTCTGGTTTTATTTTACAGACCTTTGTTCCGCTGCTGTGCTGACTTTCTGTAATCCCCTGCCAAGCAACATTGGTTGACAATTAACTCAGTAACATGCCACTACATGGTTACTGATAAACACTAAGGGGGATTGTGTGTCAATCAAAGGGCAGCTTTGGTTACCAATTTCTTAACAATGGTTAGTTATATGTTGGGAGTTTCCAATGACATATTACAGCTAGAGGAATTTATTCATTTTATTTGTCACCAGTCACACCACCATATCATAGCAGATTCTTGTTTACAGCTCTAATGGTATCTGAAGGTACACAATAAAAACTGTAGATAGTTTGGTATATATACATCTTTGTGGATTCAATGGAATCTAACCTTTGCTGATAATCTCTGAGATTCTAATAATATATAGGATGATCTAATTTAATAACAGCATAACAAAGAGACACAAAGACAAGACATATTAACAAATGTATATTTATTGTTTATATTACACTAACTGCTTTTCAAAGACTGAAGCATACATAGAAAGAATTACAAAATAACATTGCAATATTTGATTGATCAGCATTATTCAGGCAGACTTTAGTTCCTCAAATCTGTCTACATACTTCATGTGCCGTTGACATAATTTCTATGGTGGTCTCAATTCTGCTCTTTCCCTTCATCCCTGTGAGAAACTGAAAATGCTGTTTTCACCATGTTTTCAACATAGCTTAGCTTTTAAAAAAATTAAAAATGTTCTTTTTTAAAAAGCTTCAGTGCAAGATAAAAACCTGACAAATGCATTACAAATTGGTTTATAGTGACTCCCTGTAAACTTTGGATTGTCCCTCAATTCAGAACATACTTAATCAGAATCACTTTACATAAATATCCTGGTGAAGTTTGACATGTCTCCATTAAGTACTGTAAGAGGCAGACTAGTTTGTCCCAATTTAACTGAAATTCAGTCTTATTTAAAACATTTTTTAATTAAAGAAAAGTCAACCAAGTACATTCCAGCCATGCCCTACAACAAATATGTACACCACCATACACTTCCACCAGGTAGCTGCCCAGTATGTTTACAGTCCTGTATTACTGACCACTGAGCTTCTTCAATGACACCTGAGCTTTAAGTGTCAAAGAAGTGAAGAGCAAAAGAGCAAAGAGGTACTTTTAGCTCAGACTGAAGACAATACTTTTAGCAAAGACTTTGGCCCAAAGGAACACTTAACAGATAATTGATAATTGCTTTTCCTCTAACACCTGACATTGCTGGAGCAGAGTGAGATTTCATGCTTCTGGTGCAGGTTAGAGTGGATAAGGATGGTTCCCTCTGTTAGCGCGATCGTCCACCACGTTCCTCAGTCGCCTCTGTAAGACTGACTGATCATCCAAACGGAGCCTCTTGGCTGAATGGCCATCTTCTCCCTCCTCCTCTTCTTCATCCAATGTTATCTCACGGCATCGCGTGGTGGGTGACCTGCTCATCTTGATCATTTTGTTGATCTCACGCAGACGCTGTGGATGAAATAGGGTTAAAACAATATTCCACTAAATCAGGATGAAATCAATACTTTAGATGTACTAAACGTGCCCAGTAAGTAGGTAAATGAAAATGTATATCCAATATCTTCAGTCTACCTCTGAGGGGCTGGAGCTGAAGAAGTAGCTGAGTCCAGGTGTATTGGAGGAAGAGGTTTCTGGGTTGAGTGGTGAAAGGAAGATGAGGTGGCTGCTGGAGAGCCTGCATCTGCGAGGAGATGAATTCGGCTGTCTGGGGAATGGGGACGGAGGAGGAGTGTCTCCCTGCACAAGAATTACACAGCATGGGTTAGAAAATCCCATCTGATATATATTATCAGAAAATTTCATGTATTGGCTTTTTGGGCTTCTCGTCTTTCAAATTCCAGAAAAATTCAGACACTTAAAATGGCTCACTTACCACAGAGTTCAGGGCAAACTGCTGGGCAAAGTGCTGCATCTTTGTTGTGTAGATCTGGTTGTAAAAATAGATAAGATTGCCCCTCTCCTCCTGAGAAGGTCCTGGATAATGTGTGGATGGTGTGTTGGGGGTAGGGATGCTGTCCCTGTGTGCTCCATTATCTGTAATCAACAACATAATAAATGATCACACCCCATGCCTGAAATAGTGTTTCTGATTATGTTGCTGATATGGTCATAAAATGTAAGTTACTGTGGTTGCTCCATGTGTTATAATGAGGCATTGCTTTTATGTAGCTGTGCAGCATAATGCTTGACTTGTGGCTGGCCCTGGATACACTGTATAAACTTGGAATATGGTGGAGGAGCAAAATTGTAGCCAAAGTAAATGAAATATGAGGGAAAGGGAATGTGTAACTGTTGTTTATGTGGCAATTTTTGTTTTAATTATGAGTTTAATTAATCAACTCATCTTTGGCTGTGGATGTGTTTCTTTCAGACAAGCGTGGTATGTCATTGCCATGCAACAGCAGGGTCAAAGCATGTGTAATCTTTTATTAAATTAGTATTGCTTTAGCAACAGTGTGTATCTAAAAAACCTATTAAATCAGCTAAATAAACAGGCATAATTACATATACACAGATGGATATGGAGGGAGTTCATATATATTCAAAAACATTCATACATTGTGTATGTTGTGATGTAGCGGTGCAGGCAATCCAATGAGGTCCTAATTCCACTCATTTACATCATCTTAAAACACATAAGTGAGAGTGTTTCTTACTGTTGTTGTTTCCAATGGGATCATTTTCTGTCCCTCTTTGTGAAAGCAGCACATGTTTGCAGACCTGAGGACAGAAAACAGCCTGTGTTCATAAATACTTTTTTGAAAAATTGTACCCCTGACTAACTTGTAAAATAAACAGTATGTTAATTGCAATTCTTCTGTCCACGTGGCCACACAGTTTGAAATTTTACTAATTCCATAACAAGATAAATAAGATATATTTAAAGTCACACATTTGACTTATCCTATTTTTAAGCAAATCAACTTCCTGATATGTACTTTATTTCAGGTCTGGATATCAATCAAAACTTACACTTTTGCTGGCATATGGCTGAGACTTGTAGCAGTTCATTATGCGCTTGAAGGGTATATTAACCATGGTAACCTGTGAAAATAATGCAAATTATTCACATCTGACACATCAGTTTGATTTTATTAGCAGGTTGTCTGTCCTCATCACTCAAAGTGGTAAAAGTGGACAATAAACATGAATTCTTATGAGATATCATAAAACAGCATGGCATCATCTGCAAAAAACTAAAAAATATATCTGACACTGTTTCTCTTATCTGTGGGGAAGGAACCAATTCAACACATGGCCATTACAGATGTAAAAGCCCACCTTCGCAATAATGTAGATGGGACACATCAGCAGTTGGTCCAGGTGTCGGTCGATCATGAGGTCAGAGAAGTGCACCAGAGAGTGTTCGAAGCACGTCCAGATCTTCAACCGCAGCTCCTCAGGAATGTCCAGTGGGGTGCATAGCTCCCTCAGACGCTTGGCCATCAAGATGTAAACCTGAGGCAAAAGAGAAAATATGACCACACTAAACATGTCATCTCCAAATATTCACCACAACTACCCCAGAGAAATGATTAAATCGCCCATAGTGGTCTCATGTTGAATACTGTACGTACATTTAAAATTATATGGTATTCCACATCACCAAGGGGAGAAGTGGGAGGAAAAAATCCAGTCCGAGAACTAATGAGAGTATAAATAACACAGCGTACATATATGTGTAGTGCTGAATTTATGTTATGTTGGCCAGAATGACTTATGTCAAAACAAAAAATGTATTGTTGCATAATGAAGAAAACATTACGGTAGATCAGCTGACCTTGCGAACAAACACATGGAAGGAGCTGCTTCTCTGAAGCCTGTTCACATCTGATGGGGAATGCTGGTCTGTGAGATCCACTGAGAGAGACAGGATTGATTAGTCAGGAAATAATAACTACAGTATAGAGAGGTGTCATATATTAAGGAAAAATTAATGCAATAGGATGTAATAAACAAGAAGATTTTGTAAATTGCAGCTATTGTTAAAAAAACACATCTGTTTATAGGCATTATGAAGATATTTTCAGTCCAAAAATGTCTTTAAATCTAAAGAAAATTCTCCTACATTTGCACCGGTGCATTTTTTAGTTGAGTTGTTATCCTATTCTGATACTGACATCTTCTTTTCTCGTGGGTTTTTGGCATTGCTCTTACCTTACTGTATAAATTGCAATGCTTCAGGTTAGTTAAAGTCTTGTTTCCCCTTTTCAAATAAATATAAATGGATGGATAGAAATGGGTCATATAAACATAAACTGGTAAGATTTTAACATATCACAAAAGTGAAAAAAAAACTGGTTAAAGTTACAACATTTCTTAATGAGTACTATGATGCAGCTTGTGTTAATACTGTTATGTGAAATGCAGTACTCTGTTCATACTTCTTGGTTGGTGCAAGTCTGTATTCTTTGGATCTTCAAGCTGTCCAGGAGACATCACCTGCACATGACAAAAATCCCTCCTTAAAGCTCAGTCTGTGACAAAAATATTCAAGCACTTTTAACTCTTTGATAAATATCCACCCACTCGGTCATGATGCTCAACAGAAAGACACATTTTAGTTGTACTTTTAATTCAGTATCTCTCAGAAATGTCACCAGGTAAATCTCATGTTGCTTCACCTTGGAAA